>NC_058134.1:95434697-95509764 GCF_016433145.1 Gracilinanus agilis | reverse complement strand
AAAAAAAAAAAAAAAAAAAGGCTATCCACCACCATAGAAGGAACCAACAGAGTCCGAGCACAGATTAAAACATACCATTTTTCCTTCAAAAAAAAAAAAAAAAAGGCTATCCACCACCATAGAAGGAACCAACAGAGTCCGAGCACAGATTAAAACATACCATTTTTCCTTCAAAAAAAAAAAAAAAAAAAAAAAAAAAAAAGCACAGGAGACACATATACACACAATATAAACACATGGCATTTAAATATAAAGGAAGGAGGATACTAGCATAAAGTGAAAATCAAAGGTTCTGTAGGAAAAAAGTAGGGCTTTAAGTTGTGTCTTGAAGAAAAAAAGAATTTCCACAAGGAGATGAAGTGGACATGCATTCCAAGGAACAAAAACAATCAGTGAAAGGTTATGGAGAGGAGAAATGAAATTAACTTGTATTATGAACATAGAAATTTGACTGAAAAAGAGCAAGGGAAGGAAAGTTAAGATATAATGAGGCTGGCACTATAAGACAGGACCTGGTTGTAAAAGGCTAAAAGCTAAAAAGAAGAGTATATATTTTATCCTACAGGCAAAAGGGAACCCCTTGGGTTGATTGTGGCATTGTCAGGTCTACACTTAAGGAAAATCACTTTGGCAAATGAATGGAAGACGGACTGAAGAGAAGAGAGACCTAAAGCACAGAAACTAAGAAGGACATTATTGCAATAAGTAGGAATTGATGAGAATATGATCTAGGACCCCTGTAACCAGAGAAATGGGATTAGATGCAAACAACAGTGTAAAAATTAAAGTTGATAACTGCCTGGGTATGAGGGTTGAAAAGTAGGAACTTCAAACCAAGTTTTACAAACCAGGGCCACTTGTCAAATAACTAACTTTCAAAAGAATTAAACAGTTTGGAAGAGAGGTGTGTCTGAGGAATGATGCCTACACCCCTGAGAAATGATGTGGTCAACATGTGGGAGTGGGAGGACATAAAGAGAGCTAGAAGGGCCCTGAATTAAGAACCCAAGGATGATGATCATCTAGCAAAGGTAATCACGGAATGAACAGAAAGATAAGAACCAATACAGAATAGTGCCATAAAACTCCATAAAAGAGAGGCTATCCAGGAAAATGTAGTCAACAGTGTTAAAAAGTATCAGGTCAACAAGAAGAGTGGTGGGAAAAGACCATGACATTTCTCAGTTAAGATAATTTCCCCTTTGGAAGTTTTCAGAAACTAGTTTCAGTTGGGTAATGAGGTCAGAAATCAGACTGAAAAAGTTTGATAAATAAATGAGAACTTAAGTGAAAACAACAAGCACAAATCTGTGATCTCAATAGCTCACTTGGATTCAATTTCCATGGCTATGCTGAAGATTATCATATCTACTTAACCAGCCCTAATCTCTCCCTGGACATTCAGTTTCTTATCATCAATTGCCAAACAGACTTTTTAAACTGGATTAGTAATCATTAACCATACTACTAACAAACTACATGCCAAACTATACTATGTGCTGCTAGTGATACAAAAAGAGGCAAAATGTAGTCCCTGTCCTCATGGAGCTTACAATCTAATAAGGGAAACATATGCAAAAAATAAATACACATAGGAAGCAATCAATAAATTATAAGGAAATAATTAACAAAGTAGAAGACTCTTGAATTAAAAGGAGTTCTAGAAGGCTTTTGGGGGGAAAAAAATAGATTTTATTTGAGACTTAAGAAAGATCAGCAGTTGGAGCTGCAAACCAAGAACATCAAACATGGGAAATGGACAGAGAAAATGCCTGAAGCCCCCCCCCCCAAAAAAAAAAAAAAGGAATGTCTTTAGGAACAGCCAGCAACAGTGGCTGAAGAATACACATTAAATAGTAAGTTATAAGAAAACTGGAAAGGTTGGAGACAGGAACTAGGATATGTATGAAGGGCTTAGAATGTGAAAGAGAATTTTGTATTTTATCCTTGAGTCAGTAAAAAGTCATTTGACATTCTTAAGGTTGGGGGGTGGTGTGTGATATGGGTTAAGACCTGTGCTTTAGAAAAATCACTTTAGTGGCTGAATGAAGGACTAGAGTGGTAGAGTCCTGAGTCTATAGGCATTTAGGTGATGAGAACCTGCACTACAGTGGTAGCAGTGTCAAAAGAGAAGAGAATGTATAGAGAGATGTTGGAAAAGTGAAATTATCATCAGCATATGGGGTGGTAATTAAATCCATGGGAAATAATGAGACCACAAAGATAAATAGTATAAATGGAGAAAAGAAGAGGGCCCAGGACAGAACCTTGAGAGACATCTATTATTAGAGGGTATGCTCTAGAGATGGAGTAGTCAGAGAGGTGGAAGAGAAAGAGGAGAGAGTAACATCCCAAAAACCTAGAGGGAAAAGAGTGTCAAGGAAAGTAGCTATATAAAGGAGTGTCTAAAACTACAGAGATAACAAGGAGACTGTGGAATGGCCTTAGCAAATCATTATTAACTTTGTAGAGAGCAGTTTTGGTGGAATGATGAGGTCAGAAGATGAAATAAGGAGTCAAGACAAGAGTGAGAAGGTTGAGATTAGTTGGCAGATTGAGAGCCAGGTCTTGGGCTCAAATGTGACCTCAGACATTTCCTAGCTGCTGTGTGATTCTCCCATTGCCTAACCCTGGAGAGGTGAGAAGAGGAGGAAAGGGAAGAAAGGGAAGAAGGGGAAGAAGAGGAGAAGAGGGAAAGGATTTTTGTATGCAGAAAGAAATTAAGTAGTGGACAAGAGACAAAAAGAAAGTTAAAGAGTAGAGGTGACTACGAAAATCTGTGAAAGGAGATGGGATGGACTAAGATTCACTTGAACAAGTAAAAGAGTTAGCCTTGGTAAATAGTAAAATTTTTTTGTCATCAGAAACAGGAGTGAAGGAGGAGAAAGAGAATGTATATGAATGATAGCAGAGGAAAAAGAGAGGAAGAGGAGGAGTTCATAGCAAAAGGCCTCAACTGTTTCTATAAAATATGAGGCAAGGTTCTCAAGTGAGAGAGTGGAGGAAGGAGTAAGGAGAGATGAAAAGGTTTAGAAGATCCACTTTAGAGAATAGGACAGTGAATTGATAAGGAAAGTATAACAGATTTCCTAGCAGTAATGAGGGTTCAGTAGAGGTTGTTTAACAGAATTAGTAGTGGGCCCAGTTAGAATGACTGTGGATTTTTTTTGTTGGTTTTTTGCCATCTTCATTCAATAGCACATATATAGGAGTTAAAACAGCAAAAGGAAGTAGTAATCCAAGGTTGAGGGAAATTAGCAATATATGAACAAGGCTATGGATTTAAAAAGATAAAAGAAGTATGGCTCACCAATGTATCAAGAAGATTGTAAAAGAAGGGAGATGGTCTGGAAGTGAACTAAAGAGTCAAGATATCAGGTTTAATAAGGGAAGGCAGGGGAAAATAGGAGGCCAAAAGATCATAGTTGGAGAAAATATTTCGCAATTCTTGAACAGAGGTGGCACATTTGTGGGTAATGACAAGATCACAAGTTTGACCATCTTTGGGTATATTTGAGGTAGGAAATGTCCTCCAGTAGATATCTCACACTTAACGCACTAAAAACTGAACTCATTGTCTTTTGCCCAAAATTTCCCCCTTCCAAAGTTCCCTACTTCTCTTGGGGGGCATCACCAACCTTCCCATCAACTAATATCACAATTTATCTTCTACACTCTCATTTCCCTCATCCCCAATCAATATATAAGGCTTCTCAATTCTAACATTTTACTGTAGGTCTACCATGTATAACTGACACTAAATTCTACATTACCTCAGTTCTGAAAACACTAAATTCCTCATCATACAAATTCTACTAAAATTAACTCAATGTAAGACAACATTATTGCAATATTCAAGTCACAATGAGTAGGAGATCCCTATTAAATGGGGGGAGGGGGGGAGAGATATTGTTAAATTTTAATTTTATGTTAAGTTTCTTTGCGTAAGTTAACAAAATAACTTTTGGAATGCGTGTACATTTAGCCTAATTCCCAGAGTTGCATTACTGGGTGAAAAAAGATGTTTCTTTAGAAGGAAAAATATATAAAGTTGTAAATAAAAAGATATAACTTCCTATGCAAACATTTCCTATACCCCGTACTTTTCAACACAACATTTGATAGTAGTAAACCTAAAGTAAGTTGATCAAAAGTCATTTTTTAAAGAACCAGATTAAAAAGGTATTCATAAATACAAGAAACAAAGTTCTATAAAACCTTAATTTGACTAATGATAACTAATTCTTTCTTGTTTCTTTATCAGCCTGCTGCTTGAAACAATATTAAAAGTTTTGTTTGGCAGATTGTAAAACAGACTGCTCTGGCCAACATGTCAAGGGGAGAGATATGAAGCCTGTGACAAATGAAGACAGCAATAAGTCTAGCTGCCAGTGCTTTGCTGTCTCTAGTTCAATGCTGCCTGACACTCCAGATGAACGTTTAAATGCCATCCTGTGCTTATGCCCAAAGCAACAAAGCTACCCATTCAAACCAGTGTGATATTCCATGCCCAGCTGCTAGGCCACAGGCAAAGCTTTTTCCCCCCCTTTAATAGAATTCAGTCAAAATGCCTGTAGTTCACATCTGTGGAAAACAAGGCACAAAATAAGTACTTTAGCTTTTCATAAAAATAAGCCAATATTTTCCTCTTGGATTGAATACTCTAGTTTTTCTAAGTCTTTAATCAAAATGATCCAGAAGATAGGATGTTCCAATTTTTGCTGAAATATATTTCTAGAAATTCAGAAAGAAAGTACAAAAAACAGGTTTAAGATGTCAGCAAAGATCCACCCTCCCTCCACCACCCCCCCCAGCTACTGCTTGGTGGTTACTGATTTCTCCACTAGGTGGAGTAGGTCTACCAGGTAAGTGAAAAGAGCAGTATGGTTTAAAAGAAATGTAAGTTTACCAAGATGCAACCCCATTCTACCAGGCTCATTATCAAAAAAAACAAAAACCAAACAAAAGTAGAACTCAGCTGTAGAGGCTTAAATGCCTTAAATATGCCAGACAATGGGGTGCATTTTGAGTAGAAACTGATAAATTCTTAACATTAGGAAATTTATTTTCACAACTGAAAGAATTGGACTCTAAACAAAAAGCAAGAAGAAAAATTTTCTAACAATAAGAATAATCCAAGTGAGAGATGATGGGATGCACTAGTATAATGTTGCAAGAAGTGAAGAGAAAGGGATAGATGCAGGACTCCAAATTAATAGGAATGTTTTAGAGATTAAAAATTGTTAGGAATACATTAAGTTAACAGAATGAGAAGAGCAAAATAAAGTCGAATCACTCCAAAGTTTCCAACATGTTTGTGATGTCAAATTGGGAGGAAGAATAGTTTTAAGGGAATCTGCTCATAGAAGATCATTTTATTATTAGACATATAGAGTTTAAGTTAACAATTTTAAAAAAAACATGAAAGTTCTTAGCACAGAAGTAATGATTTAACTCCAAGATGTGAAGAGACTGGCAAAGGAGATCATGGAAAAAAATGGCTCAGAATAAAGCAATGGAAAAAATATTATGAGTTATAGGATAAATCTAAAAGAAGGAGGAAGGAAGGGAATGAAGGGAAGGGAGGGAGAGGAGGGAAAGAAAGGGAAAAATAGGATAAGAGGAAAGGGGAAGGGTCAAAGGATATGAGCAGGTAGTTTTCAGATGAAAGAATGAAAACTATATATAATCATATGGGAAAATGCTAAGAAATGCAAATAAAACAACTCTTGAGTACCACCTCACACCTATCATATTAGCTAATTTGACAGAAAAGGAAAATAAAAAATGTTGGAGGAGATGTTAGAGAAAAATTGGGACACATTGCCCTGTTAATGGGATAGTGAACAGATACAGGCATACTGGAGAGTTATTTGGAATTTGGAATTATACCTAAAGGGCTATATAAAAAAAACTGCAAATCTCCCAAAGATACCAGCTCTTTTTGTAGTAGCAAAGAATTAGAAAACAAGAGGGTGCCCATCAATTGGGGAATTGGAGGACAAGGTGTGGGATAAAATTGTGATGGAATAGTATTGTGATATAAGAAATGATGAGCAAGATGCTTTCAGAAAAACCTGGAAAGACTTAACATGAATTGATGTAAAGTGAAGTGAGCAGAACCAGAAGAAAACTGAAAACTTAACAGCAATACTGGATAATGATCAAATAAAAATGATTTAGCAATTCTCAGCAAAACAAAGATCCAAGACAATTCCAAATTCATTTATAATGAAAAATGATATCCATCTACAAAATAAAAAACTGGCAGTTTGAATGCACATTGAAATTTTTAACTTTTTTTAATGAGGTTTTTTTGTGGGGGATCTGTTTTCTATCACTACATGACATATGGAAATGTTTTGCTTGACTGAAGACATAAATATAACATGTCAAATTGCTTATTATTTAGAATTTTAAAAAATTAATGAATGTTTAAAATTATTTTTCATGTATATAGCTGATAACGTTTTTGTTTAGATTTAGATTGGATACAATGAAGTTTTATTTAGAAATTCCTATTTTTAAATTTTAGAACGATAAGCATTAGCTTATATTAGATTTATCTTCTCAAATCTGTAATATAGTAGCAGCAATGTAAACAGAGAAGTTTCACATTCATTATGTAACTGAGTACCTAATGAATGGAATAAATTTTAAAGTGTTAAGATTTTATCCCTTATTTTCCAAAGGAGAAATAATTGTAATAAGTTTAGTCAACAAAAGATCAAACTGTCCTTAAGGACACATAATCCTACGAGAGAAACAAACTAAGCATGCCTGGAAAGAATTGATTAAAAATTAGAGAACCTGATGTTCATACACATGCACTAAAAGTTTAAAATTTAGTTTTAGACTTGAAAAGAAATAAGTACCCTGTAACACCAATGTGTAGCTGGGGGGAAAATTTCTAGTCTTTTTGGAAAGCCTACACCATTAGAAGAAATCCACTACCTCTCTGAAAGTGGTAAATTTCAATGCCCCTTAACTTCTTTTAGGAAGTTTTTCTATACACTAAATCCAATTTTATAAACCCAAAACACCTTCAACAGCCAGGTCTTAATTCCCTTTCTAAAGACTAAAAACAACGACAAACCAACTTTGACTTAAAGGAACCAAGACTAGACAAAGGCAGAGAGAAGGAGGGGTACAGTGTCATAAAAGGGGCCTTGTGAGATTTTATCAAGGTAAAAAGGCCTTAAAGGCAACTAGGTGACCCAGTAGAGAGGTAGGGGCCTGCAGGCAAAAATATTCATCTTCCTGAGTTTAAATCTGGCCCCAGACACTAGTTTTATAACCTTGGGGGGGAGCGGCGCTAGTCACTTAGCCCTGTTTGCCCCAGTTCCCTCATCTGTAAAATGAGCTGGAAAAGGAAATGGCACATCATTCTAGTATCTCTGCCCAAAAAATCCTAAATAAGGTCACAAAGATACAACTGAAATAAGCAAACAACAAAAAAAAGAGGCCTTTGTAAAGGACTGGATATAGGAAGTGAGAGTGAGGAGTTGAAATTGCTTGGGTGACAGGGAGGCTGATAGTGTCCTCAAAAGAAATAGAAGAGGGCAGCTGGGTGGCTCAGTGGATTGAGAGCCAGACCTAGAGACAGGAGGTCCTAGGTTCAAATCCGGCCTCAGACACTTCCAAGCTGTGTGACCCTGGGCAAGTCACTTGATCCCATTGCCTACCCTTACCAATCTTCCACCTATAAGTCAATACACAGAAGTTAAGGGTTTAAAAAAAAATAAAAATAAAAAAAAAAAAAGAAGAAATAGAAGAATGTATAAGGGGGTGGGTAGAAAGTGGGAAGAAAAGGAAGGGAAGGGGAATAAGAATCTGTTAAGTGAACAGGCAATGTGCTAAGGGCTATACAAAGACATCTCCCTTATCAAAAAGATGAGTTCAGTTTTTGACATGTTGAATTTAAAGTAACAATGGGATATCCAGTTCAAGATGTCTAATTAGAGATGTGAGATTGGAAGCTTAGGGGGAGGTCAGGACTGGCTAAAAGTAGACCAGAGAATCATCTACATACACATGAAAATTTAATTCATTGAACTAATGGTTCCCCCACATGAAATAGTAGGGGAAGAAAAGAGCTTAGGACAAAGCCTTGAGGGAAACTCTAAGTGGGCATGATGTGGAGGAATATCCATCAAAGGAAACTAGGAAGGAGCAGGCAGGTAGGAAAAGAAGCAGAAGAGACCAGTGTTACAGAAACTAGTCAGGAGAATAATTTATCAAGGAGAAAGTAAAGGGAAAGGGGGATTGGAAGATCTAAGAAGAGTGAGAAAGTATGAAAGCAATACATAATGAAGGCTCTTAAAAGCCAAACAGACAATACTATTTGATGCTAAAAAATAGTTCAGAGCCACTGCAGTTTACTGCACATGAAGTAAGAAGAGACAGGTAAGTGGGGGATGAATTAAGAGTAGAGAAGACTTGTAGCAGGTTTGTGAGTATTTGCATCACTGACAGGATAAGATTAACTAGAAAATAATGTGACAAAAGATTTGAGAGAAGAGGGTAATATAGAGCAGAACTAGTTTTTACTAAGGAGTCATGACAGTGAAGAAAAAAAGAGGGCAGCCAAATAAGAGTGATGGTTAAGGGAAGAACTGAGAGTTAAGAAGTAATTATGAGGAAAAAGAATAGACTCAGGAGATGCAAGGTACAGAATAAAGTAAAATGACAGATTATGATCACATAAGGTGGTGACATCATGACTGTGAAATGGTAATGGCAAGGTCAAGGGCATATACTGCCTCCCTGTTTGGTTGGATTAAGAATACGACCATTTCACAAATTGAAACAACTCTGAGGTTCCACCTCACACCTAACAAGATTAGCTAACATGTCAGCAAAGTAATAAATGTTGGAGAGGACGTGGCAAAATTGGGACATTAATACATTGCTGGTGGAGTTGTGAATTGTTCCAACCATTCAGGATGGCAATTTGGAACTATACCCAAAGGGCTTTTTAAAAAACTGCCTACCCTTTGATCCAACCATACCACTGCTGGGTTTGTACCCCAAAAAGATAATAGGGAAAGACTTGTACAAAAATATTTATAGCCACTCTATTTGTGGTGGCAAAAAATTGGAAAAGGAAGGGATGCCCTTCAATTGGGGAATGGCTAAATAAACTGTGGTATCTGTGGTGATGGAATACTATTGTGCTCAAAGGAATAATGAACTGGAGGAATTCAATGTGAATTGGAACAACCTCCAGGAATTGATGCAGAGTGAAAGGAGCAGAACCAGGAGAACATTGTACACAGAAACTGATACACAGTGGTATAATCAATTGTAATGGACTTCTCCACTAGCAGTAATGTAATAATCTAAAACATTTATAAGGGACTTATGAGAAAGAACAGTAGCCACATCCAGAGAAAGAACTGTGGGAGAAAAAACACATAAGAAAAACAACTGCTTGACCACATGAGTCAATGGGGATATGATTGGGGATGCAGACTCTAAACGATCACCCAAGTGCAAATATCAACAATATGGAAATAGGTCTTGATCAATAACAAATGTAAAACCCAGTGGAACTACCTGTTGGCTATGGGAGGGGGGCATAAGGGGAAAGAATATGAATCATGTAACCATGGAAAATTTTTTATTATCAATAAAATAAAAATAAATTAAAAAAGAATGACCATTTCCACGTATTCATGAAGGTGGAAAAGTTCATGGGAAATGAATAAGCTACAAAAGTAAGCATTTAGGTTTCTGAGGATATGTCTGTGCATACATACATATAAGCACAAGTAAGACCCCTAGTGTAAGTGCAAAAGTTAGTAAATGAAGAACTGTGGGCCAGGCACTGAATTCAATAAAGAAAGAAGGTCACAGTGATTAATAGGCAATAGCTGACAGAATTTTTTTATTATGTAGGTAAATATATATTAAATGAACTACAGAGGAGAAAAACTGCCTAGAAACAGAAATAGGAATCAAGGAACTCATCACCAAATAAAAGATTTCTATTCATAAAGGCAACAACTTAAGCAAAAATTCTGTCCTCGATTCCCCTCAACCTTGGAATGATGATGCTTATCTTTTCCAAAACAAAATTGGGAGAGAGGTTTCTATAGAGCAGTGTCTAGTAAACCAGTCATTTTTAATAGAAGGGGAAGAACCAAAATGGTGGAGTTCAGGCAGGAGGCAGGTGGCACTTTCCTAACATTCTCCTCCAAACAATTCTAAAATAACTCCTCAAATCAAATTTTGGAGCAGTAGAGACTTCCAAAGGTCAGAGAGAGACATCTTTCCTCCTCATGATAATTTAGGAGATTAGCATGAGGTCTCTGACAGCAGCATGGGAAACAGACAGCAATTAGCAGTTGCAGCTTTAGAAGTTCTCAACCTGAGATGACAAAGGAATTGGACAACTTGTGTGAAGATGGGATTTGTGCAAGGGGGATGGGACAAAAGGAGCCAGAGAAGGAATGGCTGACAGTTGGTGCCAGTTACTGGCAGCTGAAAAGACTAGAGAGGGAATTCTGGGTAATTCTCTGTGAGGAGAAAGGAGGAAGAGTAAAAGGGTTCAGGTGGAGGGCATCCCAGCTCAGATCCAGTCCTGAGGGCTTCCTGAGGATCTTTCTTTGGACACTGAAACCCTGATTCCCTGGTCAAAGATTCCTGGTCAAAGATTCTCACCCAATAAGACTTCAACCATTTTGGAAGCAATCTCTTAGTCTCCTTCTCCCACTACCCAACTTTGCTGAGAGACCCCCTTTCCGTCAAAACTTACAATCATAGAAAAGGATAGAAATAGAAGAAGAAGGGGCGGGAGAAGAAGCTCAGGAGTGGGAATCCCAAAGGTTCCCTCCTGAGTGATGGACTCCATAGAAATAAGAGAAAGGGGCACCCCAAATCGCTCTACCCTTCACCCCTTTCCCCAATCCCTGAATTGTGATTAATAAAAGCCATTCATTAGTCAGATAGTGTTCCAGAATACCTGAGAGAAAACGAGGGAGAAGGGAACCATAGCTTAGTCTGGCTGCCTCAATCTTGGAGCCAGACCACCCACTGCAAAGTTGACTGACCTGGGGGGGTTAGGGGGGCCCAAATCCCGCCCTCATTCAGAATTGGATTGAGGTACCATATACCTCATCTTATAGGGAAGCCTTGCCCCCAACTCCTGTGGGGCAGCACGACCATCCAGGTCACCCAGTTTTAGGGTGACACCCCCTCGAAGTCTCCCAGGGTATATTGGGCCCTGAGGGGGAGAGCTGGAATAGAGAGCCACCTCATAGACTCTCTCTACCCCCTCTATCATAACATTAATTACTGGTTCCGTTTATTATTAAACTAGTCTGAAAGAGATTGCAGGGGACTCTGCTAGGAATGAGTACAGCTGACATTGAATAGCAACTCTATTTCCTATAAGAAGTTCTGGGGTCACATTTCCAGGGCAGAGAGGAGAACTAAGACTTGGGGCTACTGGGAAGCAGATGCCCTTCCTAGGTAAAGACCAGAGCTTAGATCAGAAAAACAGTAATTGATCACATCACTTTGGAAGCACCAAAAATTTGCAGACCCCCAAATTCGTTCTGAAAACAGCAGCACAAAAAAGTTTGAAGCCTGGCACAATGTGTCCCCACCTTTAGGTGAGTAGAGCCCAATTTCAACATAAAGCTCAAAGTCAAGAAATTAGAAGGAAAAATTAGCAAACCCAAAAAGAACTAGACCATAAAAAATCTACTGCCATAGTAGGGAAAACCAAAATATAAACTCAGAAGACAATAATGTAAAAACAGATAGAACCAAAAAGTCTCAAGGCAAAAAGCTAAGTGGACCCAAGCCCTGCAAGAATTCCTGAAACAGTTATATAAAAAGAGATGAGTGATTATGTCCTGAAATATCCCAAAATGAAAACTCCCAGAAATAAAATAGCCAAATTTCAGAGCTCCCAGATCATGGAGAAAACTATAATAAGCAGTTAGAAACAAACAAGTCACAGTCAGAATCACAGAAGTTTTAGAAGCTTCCCCACTAAAGGATTGGAAACTCTGGAATACAAAATCCCAGAAGGCAAAGGCAGTGGAATTACTATTGTCGACATGGAATCTAGAGTCCCCAAACTTGTGGCTTAATGAGATCTGATGAACCCCAAGTTTTAGAAATACCTTGTAGGTTGGAGACCCCAAAGCTTGTGCTTGGTCCCTGTTCCCATGAGAATCCACCCTGAAGGGAATCTCAGACTAGCAGTTGCAGACTGAATAATGGATCCCAGGGTAAAGCTAAGTGACTCTTTTTGCCTTAGAAGCTTCTCCCATTGTACCATTGACACTTGGTGCAGTTGGTAGCGTGTCAGTCTTGTAAGCTGAAGGTCCTGAGTTCGATCCCTGGAAGGGGGATGTGGTACAATGTATGATTTCACATGTATATAACTGATATCACTTTGCTTGCATACTCAATGGGAGTAGAGGCAGGAAAGAGAGAAAATTTGGAATTTGATTTAAAAAGAAATAATTATTATTTTTTTAATTTTGCGGACTCGTTTCCTTACTTAAAATGATTAGAACAAAGAAAATGTTCCTATTATTCAACTTTAAGGTTTTGTTTGTAATTTCATGACTGCTTATTTTTTTATAATCACATAATCACGATTATCATAAACATTTTAATACTGGAAAACTCAGGCATTTGACAAAAATGCATATTTTTATTTACCATAATTTCACTTGACTAAAACAATTAAAAAGACTGACAAAGTTCAGTGATATGAACATTGCCAGAATACCCTTAAGAGTCTGCAAGAATTTGAAGAGTTAGTGTGAAGTTAAAAGAAAACAACAGAAGCAGGCTTCTTTTACCAGGATTTTAGCTATGAAAAGGGAGGGGAAATATAAGGTGATGGCTGGGAAGGGTAGTAGGGTAAAGCTATGATTTTTTTTTTTTTTAATTTTAAACCCTTAACTTCTGTGTATTGACTTATAGGTGGAAGAGTGGTAAGGGTAGGCAATGGGGGTCAAGTGACTTACCCAGGGTCACACAGCTGGGAAGTGTCTGAGGCCGGATTTGAACCTAGGACCTCCAGTCTCTAGGCCTGGCTCTCAATCCGCTGAGCTACCCAGCTACCCCTAAAGCTATGATTTTAAGGAGAACAGAAATCCTCGAAAATCTATACCTCAAGGTTAGATAGTGATACAATAGAGACTGGAGGAAAAGAATTTGATAGGCAGAGACCAGCAGAAGACTAAGGTCACAAAGTATATGAAAAGATTTCTCCTTTCAAACTAGAATATTTAGGGAAATGAAGACAAAGGGGCCTAGCATGTCCATATTTCAAAACACAAATGGCAGTAAATCACCAAAACCACTGGCACTGGTTAAAAAAATAAAGAGATATTAATGAGATAATAAAGAATAGACAAGGAAGAATCAGAAACTACAGAACCCAATAACCCATTTTTCGACAAAGGGAAAACATCTTCTTAGATGATAAAAACTGCTGGTAAAACTCAAGAGATTTGAGAAAAATTATAGGTTCTATAAGGGGGGGAAAGGGGTTTTTTGGTCGAATATATTAAAAGGTGGTGGGGGCAGTGGATTGAGAGCCAGGCCTAGAGACGGGAGGTCCTAGGTTCAAATCTGACCTCAGACACTTCCCAATTGTGTGGCCCTGGGCAAGTCACTTGACCCCCATTGCCTACCCTTACCACTCTTCTGCCTTGGAGCCAATACAGTATTGGCTCCAAGGCAGAAGGTAAGGGTTTAAAAAAAAAAAATGGTAGCCAGGTGAAATTTCCCCAATTAAGAAATAACCTCAAGTCAAAATAACTTTTATGGAAGTTTATTTACAAAATATAGGAGAGAGTGGAAGTAGAGAGATGAGAAGAGGGTAGAATAAGAGATTTATATTCAAGTCTGGGCTTTACTAGGGCAGGGCTCCAGAGGCCTAGCCAGAGCCTAAAAGTCAATAAGCCAAAAGGGCTTCTCCAAATCAAGGGAGCCTCCTAGAAGGTTAAGGAATTCACGTGTAGTTCTAAGAAAGATTAAAAGCAGTCTCACCAAGGTCTCAGGGTCCCAGGTCCAGAGCTCCTCCACATGTCCTTCACGAACCAGAAGCCCTTCTCCAGCAAAAGACCTCTGACTCACACAACTCTCTCTTTTTAAAGGTTTCCCTTATGTGTCACTTCCTGTGCCTCCCTCCTAGTTTGTGTCCAATCACAACAGACACTTCTAGAGGACTGCCTAGGGACTGATTCATCACCCACTCTAGCACATGTGGCGTAGGTTAGACTTCCCAAAATTGGAGATGTTCTCACCTTTGGTGATTAAATCTAAAGATGGGCATTGTAGACTACAGTTCAGACCAATACACTATTATATTATCTAAATAGAAAGGCAAACTCAAAATTAAAGACCGTATTATTAAAAGTATCAGAGAAGAAGTTCACACAATTCGCATAGCTATAGATAGGCTACACATAAATAAAGGATAAAGACATTTTACAAAAGATTTAAAAAATAACACTGATTACATGAAGCTGAAAAGCGTCCACAGACACAAGTATAATGTAGCTAGAATAAGAAGGCTAGTTGATTGGTTGATTGCTAACATGCCAATCAACCAATGACCAATGCCCCTGGAATAAGAAGGGGAACAGTTTTGGATACCAAACCTCTCTGAGAAAGATTTGGTATCCAAGACATCCACATACACACACCTAAGCAGCCATTCCTCAACTGCTAAACAGTCAAAGGATATGAAAAAAATACTCTTAAAAGAACTGTAAAATATTCACAACCACATGGAAAAAGGCACCAAATCACTAGTAATACGAGAAATGCAAATCAAAACAACCCTTGAGTATCACTTTGCACCTCTCATAATGACAATGATGACAATAAATGGTATAGTCAATTCTGGAAGAGACTGCAACTAAACTGTCTATATCCCTTTAAATCAAAAGCTTCATTCCTAGACTTTTTTTTTTAATTACAAGAAAGCCTTTTAAAAAAAAACCCTCCAAGTATTTATACTCCATACTCACGTACCCCAAAATATTTATAATACCACTTTTTATTATAGCAAAGATGTGGAAATGAAGTTAATAACCTACCAACTGGGGAATAGCTAAACAAACTAGGATACATGAATGTATTTAAGTATCACTGAGTTCTAAGACATGACAAATTCTACAAATGTAAAGCATGCAATGAACTTAATGAAATTATGCAAAGTAAGGTAAGCAAAATGAAGAAAACTGTATGCTACTATAACAGTGTAAACAGAATGAATCATCAACAAATAAAAAGTAAATGTAGCAAATTTATAAAAAATTAATGGAATGGGAGCAATTAGGTGATTAGGTGGATAGAGTCAGGCCTTGCAACAGAGGAGGTCCTCTAGTCTGTTACTTGTAGCTGTCTGACCCTCAGGCAAGTCATTAACCACCAACTACTTATCCCTTAGCTCTTGTGCCTTGAACCTGATACTTAGTAATGATTCTATAAAACAAAAGATAAGAGTTTGGTTTGTTTTTTTTTTTTTTAAATAAATAGAATGGGAAGCTATGAGAAGACAGCTGGAATCCAACTCTTTATGAAAGTGGGTTATCCTCCAATATTACACAAGGAAAAGGTCTTTAGAATTTTTTTTCAATATGCTTATTGATTAGTTATATAGATTTCTTTCTTTAAAAATAAATACAAAGAAGACTATGATAATATTTAAAAACAAACAAACAAACAAAAAAACATTGGGGAAGCTAGGTGGCTCAGCAGACCTGGAGACTGGGAAGTCCTGCATTCAAATCTAGCCTCAGATATTTCCTAGCTGTATAACCCTTGAGTAAGTCAGTTAAACCCAACTGTCTATAGTCCTTATCATTCTTCTGCCTTGGAACCAATACTCAATATTGGTTCTAAGACAGAAGTTAAGGTCTAAAAATAAAAAAAAGACATTAATTTTTTTAAAAACCTGTTTTAATAAAAAACATTTAAAGCTAAATGCCATCTTCTAGGACCACCTGGCTTCTAGAATGAGTTTAAACACAGGGTGTTTCCTCAGAGATCATTATGGCAGCCACAATTTTTCTTCTACTACTAAATACAGAAAGTCTAAGACTCCTCTCAAACTTATTCAGTTCCTGCTTTAAGATTCCCAGTGAAAGTTTCAAGTCAGCTTCACCCACTTTTGGAACATTCTCTTTCTTACATCTGTCACCTAAATTCATGAAATTAACAATCATGGTACCTGTTAATTCATAAGATTCCCACACCCAGATGACTGACCAATATGACAGAAAAGGAAAATAACAAATATTGGAGGGGATGTGGGAAAACTGGGACACAAATGCATAATTGGAGTTATGAACTAATTGAACCATTCTGGATGGCAATTTGGAGTTGTGCCCAAAGGCCTATAAAACTGTTCATACCCTTTGATCCAGCAATACCACTACTAGATCTGTATCCTAAAGAGATGAAAAAAAGGAGGTGGAAGGAAGGGAAGGAAAAAGACTTATTAGTTTAAAAAAAAAATCTGTGATGGCAAAGTATTGGAAAGTGAAGGTATGCCCACATTTGGGAAATTGCCAAGTTAGGGTATGTAATTATAATGGGAAATTATTGTGCTATAATAATAAGCAAGAGATTTCAGAAAAACCTGGAAAGACTTATATCAAATAATGCAGAGTGAAATGAGTAGATGAGAACTTAATATACTGTAACAGTAATACTATATGATGAACTGGGAATGATTTAACTTTTCTCACAGAAATACAATAAGTTAAGACAGTCCCAAAGGACTCATGACAAAAAATGTTATCCACCTCCAGAGAAATAAATGATGAGGTCTGAATGCAGATCAAAGACTAACATTTTTCACTTTATTTTCTTCATGATTGGTTGGGTTTTTTTTCCTTAATGTATCTTCTTATATAACATGATGAATGTGCTTCATACGAAATTGTTTACTATCTCAGGAAGGGGAGAAGAAGAGAATGAATGAATTTAGAACTAAACTTTTTTTAAAAGACTTAAGATGTGAAATTTATTTCATTTTAATTTTTTATCCAAAGATAGTTTATTTACACAATTACATATAATAACAATTTTCAACGTACATTTTCCGAAATTATAAGATCCAAATTGTCTCTCTCCCTCCTCCCATAGATAGAAAGCAATTTGATCTAGAACATGTATTATCATATAAAACCTACTTTCATATTGGTCTTTGTTTTAAGTGAATACTTACATAAAACCAAAGCCATAAAAATAAAAGCATAAATAAACCAACATGTAAGATAGTATGCTTTAATTTGCATCTGACTCCAACAATTCTTTCTCTGGTGGTGGATGGTATTCTTTGTCATAAGTCCTTCAGAATTGTGCCAGATCATTGTATTGTTGAGAGTAGCAAAGTCTTTCACAGTTCATCATTCCACAATATTGCTGTTATTATGGGCAATGTTCTCCTGGTTCTACTTACTTCACTCTGTATCAATTCATGGAGATTTTTCCAGCCTTTTCTAAAATTATCCTGTTTATTATTCTTTATAGCACAATAGTATTATCACCAACATATACTACAATTAGTTCAGCCATTCCCCAACTGAAGAACAACCTTTCAATTTCCAATTCTTTGCCACCATAAAAAGAACAGATATAAATATTTTTGTACAAGTAGGTCCTTTACCCTTTTTTATTACATTTTTAGGATACAAGCCCAGGAAAGGTTTTTTACAGGATCAAAGTGTATACCCAGTATTACAGTCCTTTAGGCATAGTTCCAAATTGCCCTCTAGAATGGTTAGATTTGTTCACAACTCTATCAACAATGCATCATTATCCCAATTTTGCCACATTCCCTCCAACATTTCACTTTACTCTCATATTGGGTGGGTGTGAAGTAGTACCTCAGTTGGTTTAATTTGCATTTCCCTAAATCAAGAGTGATTAAAAAAAATTTTTTTTAAGATTCACTGGTAAACCAGTCAATGCTTAAAGAAGAATTTTATGAATACCAAACTCCCATCTGAAGACACTCTGTACTCAGTATTTTTACAGTAGTAATGAAATTGGCTCACCTTTGCAAATTCTACCCTGACAAAGGAAAGAAGCCCCCACCCCTCACCCCTTGAGATTTAGTAAAATGATGACAGGTTGTCCTTTCTTATGAGTTAATGGTATAAGTGATAAAATAAAAACCATATGCCTTTCACTCACCCCAAAAATTAACTACTAAACTAGTTATATAAAAATGTTGTTTTGCTCACAAGGAACTTATCATCATCTGTTAAAATAGCTATGACATAAGAGTGAGTAATAAAAAGTCAAAGGATGGCTTCAGGAAACATATTATGAGGAATTTTAGGGTAAAATCAATTTCAGAAGAGGAAGGATAACAGTGAAGTAATAAAAAGCCCCAAAGAGTAGTTACATGTCTGAATTAAGCCTTGAAGGAGCTTCAAATGAACATAGCAGGCACTGGAAAGGAATAGAGGGGATAGATAGGTAAAGGAAAACAAGGAGACATGAGTTGGATAGGTACAGGAGAAAAAGGAAGAAAAGTAATTTAATATGATAGGAAAATAGATTATGTAAAAAGAAAGCAGTTTGAGATAAAGCTGAAATATAGGTTAAAATTAGACACTGAAGAGTATCAGGAGTTTATACTTTATTGAATAAACAATGAAGAAAGTGTGAAAAGTTTTTTTAGAGTGTTTCATATCAAAGCAATTCATTAGAAAAATTACTCTGGCATTGATGTAGGTATAAAGAATGGATAGTATTGGAATGAATTAGATAACTGTTAAATCTAGAGCATAATCTAACAAATTTGGCTAAAAAAATTATTGTTTCAATTTTTTTTCAATTACACATCACTTCCAAATCATGTTACCCTAAATAAAGTAGCCATTGCATAGCTAAACCAAAGATCACTTCAAGAATCACTGAGCAGATATAAATATCACCTAACTGACATACCCTGGAAACTAAGGTGTTACTCCAAAGGAGAGTCACAGAAATTTTAAAAAATTCCAGGCATAGGTCTCCTTCTTATCCCTTTTCTTCCTCATCAACTTCATTTGTAAGTACATATTCCACACCCCTATCTAGTCAGTTATCCCCTGAAAGTGGAAAGGAAAGAAGGAGGGAAGAAGGAAAAGGGAGAAAGAGACATAGAAGAAGAAACAAAGATGCAAAGAGGAAGGGGAGAAGGGGCAGAGGAACAGAGGAACAGAAGGGCAGAGAGACAAAAGGAAGGAGAAATATTTGCTAAGACCAGTCATATTCTACACTAATAGTTTCCAATCTGAATTTTCTCTCTTCTTCCCAAGCAAATATATATATATATTTATTCATTCATTCATTCATTCATTTATTTATTTACAATTAACTATAGTGTTTTGTCCCTTCAACTTAAAGCAACACATATTTGTGACTGGGTGAGTTCAATGAAAACATGGAAATAATATGATTACTAGAAATTGTGGGAAAATATCTGAGAATTAAAGAATTAAAGAACAATTAAAGAATTAAAGCAACACTCCTCAGTTCACATAGTCGCTCCACAACTAAACAACATGACTATTTCCTTTAAAAAAAAGGACAACTAAAAACTATCAACAAAGACAAACACTATACCTCAATTATCATTACTCAGACAAATATTTTTATTGCACCTAAATTGTGCAAGGTACTGGGAATAATAGTATGAAAAAAGAAATAATGTCTATTCACCAGGAACTTACATTCTAAACAGAACACACACCAAACACAGATATAACAGCTATAGAACACTAATAAATACAAGCACATAAAAAATAATATACAGTAATTCCAAAGAAATAGTACTACCAGTTAGGGTATGAGAAAAAGTATATTCCAAAAGATATTGCTAGCTTTGACAAATATAAAAACTAACTACTGAGCTTCACTGTAAAAGGACAGACTAACTCCATTAAAAAAGTGAAGTTTATATTTTCAGACAGGAAAAGCTTATTCTTGAATCCTCAATATACAATCAGACCACCAACTAGTTAGATGTAAAAATCATTGCAGTGTAAAAAGAAAATGAATTTAAATAAAGATAAAAGATACACAGTCAGAACTAGTTCTGGAAATGGAACATGGAATGAGAGATAAACATGTCAATCAGAATAACAAAGATTTAAAAAAATTTTTTAATTACCAATATTTCCCAGTGTATTCTTTCACCTTACCTTTTTTATATTGAATAATTCTTTATACTAAAGATTTTTTTTAAAGATATTAAGAAAAAAATTATGTAAGGATTGCCACAATTATCAAACCAGCCTGATATAATCTTACATATTCCACATACTCAGTTACCCATCTTTGCATAGCTATTATTTGAGGGTCCTATCGGGCCATTAAAATTAAATTATTGAACTTTAGTAATATTCCATTGCAGACACATTCTCCAATTTATTTAGTCAACCTAAGTAGAGGGGTATTTGCTTAATCTCTACCAAACACCTACCATAAAAAGTATTACTAAATATACTTCCATGCATGTCTGGCCTTTCTTTTCCTTATTGACCTTCTTGAGGCATGTGCCAAGCAGTGTAATATGTAGGTCAAAGGGCCACATTTCAGTCAAATGCAAAGTATAACTTGAAATCATTTTGCACAACTAGATCAATTCACAGTTCCCAGAAACAATGCATTAGTACTCCTTTCTTTCTACAGATCCTTGACAAAGGCAAGGAGTATCAATACTTTAAATTACCACATAAAGTTAAAAAAAAAAAAAAAAAAAAAGAACCTAAGAAACACCGTTTTTGACAAAAAAAACCTTCTCAAACAACAAAATTCCTGAAAATCACAGTGATCGAAGTATGTCAATGATTTCCTCAGATAAACAAGTAATAAAATAAGGACAAAAGACTGAAAAGAATGGAGAAAGAATAAATCTCATTCGTATCTAAAACACTGACCTCGGGAAAAGATCAAGGCAAAATAACAACAACAAAATCCTCAAGTACTGCTATGCTATCTTAACGATATGGCCCAAAAGAGCCCAGACATTCCATTTCACAGAATCTTTAAAAAAAGACTGCCCAGATCTCTTTAAAATAATAGTGCAAGAAAAAAATAGAAAGAACTTGTTGGTCACCTCCTACAACTTCAAAATAACTCTCAGTAAAATCAAAGCAAAAATCCAAACCTGCCATTCTTAACTACTGTAAACATCTAGAAAGGAAAAAATTCAAGTATAAGAAGCCACAGTCCACAGTCAAAATCACACATGATTTAGTAGCTATCACCATAAAGAAGCAGAGAGTTTGGATTTGATGCTCCAAAAGACAAAAGCTGATGGGCAAGAATAACTTACCCAGAAAAAATGAGCAGAAAAAAAGACCTTTAATAAAATGGAGGACCTTCTGAAGTATTCCTAAGAACAGAACTCCGCAGAAACAATGAAGTTAAATCATAGGAATTAAGAAACATGAATGATCAAAAGGGACTAAAATGTGGATAAACTGCTTACATTGCAAAATGGGTAAGTGACACATTTGTTCACTCCAAACCCTGTCATCATCAAGGGTCATAGAGGAAGTCTAAATAAAGCCTAAAGACTGATTCTGCTATGTCTTGATGATTTCAGGAGACCAATGGAGAGGTCAAGAAAAATATACTAAAGAGAAGAGGGAAAGGAGGGTTAGGGAATTTCTAATCAGGACAAACAAGTAGACACAAAAGAAGTGGGGGGAGAAGGGGGTATGAAAAGGTTGAGACTTAACTTCTCTTTAAACTCAACTGGTCAGATGGAAGAATACCTATCTATACATGCGCACACACGCACACACAGACACACACAGCTGCTAAATAAAAATATATAATTATTTTTTAACTAAAAAATAGGTGGCAGCTAGGTGGCTCAGCAGATAGAGAGCCAGGTATGGAGAAAGAAAGTCTTGCATTAAAATTTACATTTAACCCAAACTGTCATGTCCCTCCCTCTCTTCTGCCTTGGAACCAATACTTAGTATTGATTCTAAGACAAAAAGTATGGGTTTAAAAAAAAATCAATAAAAATAAATTTTACAAATGAACTGTTAATTTATATAGTAAAAAAATTATTTACACCTTTCTAAGATATGGTCTTTTTTTAAGAGGACAAATTAAGTTTATAATGGTAATACTAATTACATACATTTTTTAAAGAAAGCAAAGTTTATAATCTTGATATTAAAACTATTCCCAACAAACATAGTCTTGCTATTGAAAGAAGGGAGAAAGCAGAGAAAGAAAACTATAAACTAATATCCTTAATAAATACTGATAAATATCAGTAAGTGCACTACCAACATTTGGAAAGGATTACAGACAGTGATCAGATTGAATTATACCATTAATGCAGGATTAGTAAATTATTAAGAAAACTAATGATGATTGACATGATGAGTAACAGTAACATTATTATGTCAATGTATTCTCAAAAGGATTGACAAAATCCAACACTCATTTCTGAATTTTAAAAATTAGCTACTTAGATAGAGGAAAAAGTGAACTTATTCTTAATATAGCAAATTGTATCAAAAACTAAGAGGAAACAACCCAAATGTCAGAAAAAGTAAGAAGCTTTTCCAATAGCATCAGGGAGTTTAAAAAGGATGTTCACTGTCAATTGTAGTATTTAGTATAGTGATATAGAAATGCTTGATGCTAGAAGAGTTGATAAGAAAAAGAAACTGGCCCAGTAACTACACCAAAAAAACAAGAAACCAAAGTGTCAAGTTTATAGAAACAAATGTAACAAAGTTGCAAGAAATAAAATAAATCCACATAAATCACCATCGCTGGAGAATGTTACTAAATAAAAACCAGTAGAAAATCCATTTTAAATAATTATCAGAACATTTAAAATATCTTTAATGTTATCCAAGTGATACCTAGAAACAAAAGAACACAGACTATTAACAAAATTGCCCTGTCTTCTTCCTTTTGTGCTATCATTTTCTTTTCATTTCCTCACCTTAATATGATATTCTCTCATGTTCTCTGATATGATGGCCCAGAATTAAAATGAAAAATAAGCCTAATTCCTAATTTACACTTTTAGACATATTCTTTGCCATCATTATATTCTACTGCCCTTGGGGTCTTTGAGGTTCACACCCATCTAAATTACTGTATTTACCTTACCTAACAATCCTCAAGCCTTACCAATAATTAGTAGAGGGTAGTAAGCAGACATAGGCTAACCAAATACAATCAATAAGTTTTGGTGGCTCTTTACAATCAGGTTAAAATACAATCTCCATTTGAAATATAATCTGGAAACTTTAAATGCCAAACTGATTTTGTTATATTCCCCTTGATGTAATTTTAATTTCACCTTACATGATATTATCTCCCACATTCAGGTCATCACATTGTTTACTTCTCACATGTGAACTGCTCTTTTTCTACTCCTAGAACACTAGCTCCATTTAAAACCCAACCCACTACCTACTTAAGTACAGAAGGCCCTTACTGATGGCTCTTAATCACAAGGATTTACACCAAAAAGTATATATGTCTATTTGTATACATGTTATTTTAAGTCTTTAGAAAACTCTGTAAAGGCAAATACTTCCTTTCTTCTTTGTATTCCTAATCTGGCACACAATAAGTAGTAAATGTCTCTTGAATTGAATACAATTATAGTACCTATCAAACTCAACAAAGCTAGGAATTAAACAATAAATCCATCTGCTTATTTATCATAGTATGCTATACATAATCTTGTTAAAGTTATTTTCTTCCTAATAAAATTTTCTTTGAGGCCTGGAGAAAGGGAAGTTTTAGATATGTGTACCAAAGGAACATAAGATTCTTTTTTCCTATAATCTAAAACCTTTACTACAAGTTCCACTCAAATGTCTCACTGTTAGATAGAAACAATTGAGGCTACAATTGAGGCTGAGGAGCAGATCCCCATCAATCAAGAAAGGCCTTAAGCAGAGATGATGTATTACATGACTGTAGTCTTAAGACCAGTCTACTTATATTCAGAGTGCTGTGACCAGAAGACAGAAAATCATAGGAAAGTAGGCGAAAAAGGAAAGGAAAAATCTCACTAAACAGGAACTCACAAAAACACACAAATTCATGCCTTACAAAGGCTTAGAG
This sequence comes from Gracilinanus agilis, assembly GCF_016433145.1. Lineage (NCBI taxonomy): Eukaryota > Metazoa > Chordata > Mammalia > Didelphimorphia > Didelphidae > Gracilinanus > Gracilinanus agilis. Next base: position 95,485,656 of record NC_058134.1, on the reverse strand, counting down.
AACTGTGAAAAATCAAAGTTGAAGAACCCAATCTCACAAAATCACAGATCTTTCAAAAGTAAAATCTAACAATTGATAATATGACTACTATGTATTAGTTCCTAAATTTTGCAACGTGAATGGAAAAAAGTAAACATTTAGTAGCAGCCTTAATTTATTACCTGTTTCAACGGTGTTTTCTGTTTCTGCTGCCTCCAATCCATCCATACTATCATCATCCTCAACTGCAGTTCTTCCTCTGTTTCGAGGCCTATAAATGAAACAAAGAACTTCATTAAATTATGGTGCAACTTTAGAGTTACTTGCACTATGACTAACATAAAAATTAAAAGAACATGAAACCAATCATAAAAGAAAATTTCTCAAAAATTAAATCCAAATTACCTCTCAGAAAGTGATCAGTTTGCCTGCTTTAAATAAATTTGTGTTCCCCAAAGACTTGTCAGAATAGTATGCTTTAACGCCTTAAAAAAATTCTCTGAATAATTCTATGTAGCAAAAAGTTGTAATGAACTCTTAATAGTGCTAATATAATAAGCTTTAACTTAAATCATGAAAAGGCAATAGAAAAGAATTTCAAAATTATATAAAGGTGAAATTGTTTCTACTTACTATATATACTAAATCTCTGTATTACTGAAAAAAGTCAAAATATTTTTTGAATTTGAAAAACAGTGGTTCTAAGAGGAACTCATTCTGTTCTGAATCTTTGAAGGGGGGAAGAGAAAGGAGGAAAAAAAGATTACATTCGTGTAAAAAAGGGGGAAAGAATATTTCTCATATTTGGGATATGTGGAAAGAGTATGCCAACATGGAGGAAAGAGTTGACAGGGATGGACATTTAATAATTAATCTCATTCTTACTTAAACTGCATAACGGCAAGTTAAATATACCCAAGAAGTTAGGTGGAAGAATGTAACAAACAGGGGAAAAGCAGCAAAAGGAGAATGGAATTAATAGGGAGAATAATAATAGGAAGAAAAAGTTGCAAGGTAAAGAAACTTCAAAATCCTGAAAGAGAAAGTAAAAACATATAAGTAGGAACCAAAAACAAGAATCTAGGTTGCCTTAAATGGTCATTATTAAAACAGAGAAATGGCTAAATAACTATAGACCATAAATGTAATGGAATATAATTGTGCCTTGAGAAATAGCCAAAGAAATTATTTTAGAGAATTCTGGGTAGTATCAATAGATGCAGAATGAAGTGATCAGAACCAAGAGAACAGATTTTTATAAAAGGACAACAATGTTGTAAATTAAACAAAACAAAAAAAAATTCTGATTACTATAATGAAACATGAGCTACCACAATTCCACAATGATAAAGATGCAAGCCACAGACTACAAACAGAAAGATGGAAAAAGATATAAACTTGATTTAGCTAGTTCAATAGTCAATACAGCACTGGAACTAGAGTAAGGATATCTGTGTTCAAAAACAGGCTTCTGTGTGACCTTCATCAAGTCATTTAACTTCTTAAAACATTTTGTAAACCTTAAAGTACTACTGAAATGCTAGCTATTGTTGATATTACTGATTATGTTTATCTGTTAACAGATTTTTTTTTACACATTGTTCTTTAAATGAAGGAGGGGGTCTGGAAGGAAAGGGAGATTTTAAAAGGAATCTTGCAAAAAAGAAGTCATTAAAACATGCTTATATAAATGAAAAGGAAATGTAGAAAGGAACACAAACAGTACAGTTTTGAGAATGACATGTGGTACTGTATTTGACTATGCATGCATGCATATACATACATATATATGCATATATATAATTTATTTTAATTCTGATGCCTCTTGCATTACACCATTAGTAATTTTGTGGCCTTAACCACCATTGCTATAATATGAAACATTAGTCCTGTAACATTTCCCCCACAAATACCTTTGCCCCTCCCCATCAGATATAACCAACATTTTAGAGTTTATGCAAAATTCTGTTCCTTAAGTACTTTTTGTTTTTTTAAGAAAAATTCTGTTTAAAGGATTTGTATTTCAAAGTGTCACAGAAGGTTGGTTATGACAATTCCTCAAAGTTCTACTTCTTTAATATTTCCACTCATATTACAACAGTTGTCCTTTACACACCACTACCAGAATCAAATGTTTATTTCACTCTCTAACAGTTCATACAAACTTTCCCATGTATATCTGAATTCTTGTCATTATTTCTTATTATTCTATAATATATCATTATGCTTACATTTCAGTTTGTTCATCCATTCACCTATTTAATGGGCACTTTTTCTTTTGCTTCCAAGATGATCATTTAACACACCAAAACATAACAGCCCTTTTTAGGACAACAAAGAATTGCAAACCATGAGGAGATTCACTGAATTGGGAATAGCTAAATAAAGTATGTTAGTACATACGTAATGGAATATTACTCTGCTCTAAGATATAATGTGATAAATACAGAGAAGCATGCAAAACTCTAATGCAGAATGAAATAAAACAAAAACAGGAAAAGAATACATACAATAATTATACTTATATGTGTATATATATATGTATATATATATATAAATGAAAGAATCACACCTAGAAAAATATCAAAAGTGCACGTAACAAAAATATAAAGATCAAGAATGACTAAGAATAAGGAACATCAGTGGACTGAGAGCCAAGACTAGAGAAACAGAAGGTACTGGGTTCAAATCTAGCTTCAGAAACTTCCTAGCTCTGTGACCCTGGCCAACTTATTTAACCTCAATTGCCTAGCCCTTACCACTCTTCTGCCTTGGAACTGATATTGAAGACAGAAGGAAAGAACTGTTTGTTCTTTTTAAGACTCAGAATTTACAAATGTAAGTGGACATCCCCAAACCAACTGGAGGATAAGTGGGAAGATCAAGCACTGAACATCTTTTTTCGGTCAATTAATTAGTTGTGTTGATTTTTTTGTCTCTATAAAAATACTGTTATATGGCATGGCTCTCTGGAAATGAAAAGGAAAGGAATATGAGGAATAATTATAGTGTATTTTTCTTAAATACCACTTCTATAAAAACTTATCTTAAAAATGTGATCATAGTAATGAATTTAATTCAATTTTCCTCATTTTGCAAATGAGGAAATGAAGCAGCTTATTTTTACTTCAACCATCTGCAGCCTCTTTGGAACTTACTACCAAATTGAAACTTATCTCTTGAAGGTAAACAATTATTTCTTATTTCCTAAATCCAATTCTATTTTTCTGATCCTTTTGATATATATTATAGTTAAGAGTTCTTACTTGCATCCCCTATCCCTTTCTAATTATATTTTCATCTTTTCTATTTGTCTTGTTTGAGCACTACTTTTTAGTCATTACTGTTTTCTTTAATCTTTACCTTCCATCTAAGAATCAATACTATGAATTGGTTCTAAGGCAGAAGAATGATATGGGCTAGGCAATGAGGTTAAGTGACTTGCCCAGGGTCATACAGCTAAGCAGTGTCTGAGGCCAAATTTGAACCCAGGACCTTCCATCTCTGAGCCCTGTTCTCAATCCACTGAGCCCATATTCATTATTTTTTAAATATCCATTTCCCATTTCCTAATCTTAGGTGAATTCCAGGTACAACTAGAAGGTGCAGGGGATAGAATATTGGACCCAGATTAAGGAAGACCTAAGTTCTAACATGACCTCAGACACTTTACTAGCTGTATGATCCTGGTCAAGTTACTTTACCTCCTTTTGCCTTAATCCACTAGAAAAGGAAATGGCAAAATATCCCAGTATCATTGCCAAGAAAATCTCACAGGCAGTACCAGTGTGCTACAGTCCACAGCATCACAAAGAGTCTTACATGCGTGAACAACAAGTGAGCATGCCTCACTTCTTTATCATCTTTTCTGGATGAATTCATCAGTCATCACCGATTCAACTATCAGAAAATCCCCAAACCCACATGTTTAATACTCACCTTTCCCCTGAGGAAAGTACTACCAACTGTCTAATGAACATTTCCATCTCAATGTCCCAAAGGCAACTCTATTCACTATGTCCAAACACAAATCATTAGATGATATTCTTTAATCTAAATCTCTAATACCACCTCATCTCACTACTCCTATCTTTCTATTTTATCAGATGGCTTCCCGGTACTCAGATTCATAAGCTCTAATTACCCTCAACGGTTTACAGAAAACCAAATGGGCAATATTTGGCACAATTGTCCAGCACCTTAAATCTTTTTTGAGGATCAAGTATTATACCATATGTAATGCTCTAAAAGATTACAATCATTCCAAAGACAAAATTATACACATTAAAACATTTTAAAAAGTACTGATAGTCACGCTATATTCCATGTCCTTACCAAATCCACGTTTGGAGCCTTCAGAAAAGTAGGCAAATTGGCTCTTGAATGTAAAGTTTAAGAACATATAAGAAATTTAGCATTTTTTCTGTTCATTTTAAAAACAAGCTTTACTGATGCTTTAGGGGTATCACAAGCCAATAACAAGAAAGAAGTAAAGAAAAAGGAAGAGACATACAGTATCATAAATGATTAATTGGCAATGAAATAATTAATAAAACATTACCAATATATTACAAATAGCACATTATGAGTAAGTTGGATTATATCAGTAATGCCTCAGTTGAAGCATCCTATTAACAAGGAAACAAAAAAAAAGCATGTAATTATATCAAGAGCTACAAAAGTCTTTTTCTTTTTTTAATTCTTAGCTTTAATATTAAATATTAGTTCCATGGCATAAGTGCTGTAAAGGGTAGACTACTAGGGTTATGTGGTCCCCTCAAGGTTGAAAAGCTAAGAAATGTCAGAGGCCAAATTTGAACTCAAGATCTTACTGAGTCTAGGTCTGGCACTCTATCCACCGAGCCACCTAAATGCACCCAAGAATATTTTTTCATTCATTAATTCCCTTAGGAGATCATTTTCCACCAAAACACCAAAAGCTAGAAGGTGCAGGGGATAGAATTCATTGGAGAAAAGTTAAAAACTTCCCAATAAAATCATGGATAAAGCAAAGATCTTCATTGTCATCATCACAATTATATTTTCATAGAATGTTAGCTAAAGCAGTAAAAGACAAATGAATTAGAAAACAAGCACAAGGAAACAAAACTACTGGGACATGAGGGTCTACTTAGAAAAGTACAGAGATTCGATAACAAAGCTGAACCAATTAGAAACAAACAGCATATAAAGTAAGGTCACAATAATAAGACATTCAATAAGATTAAACTCTGATACGTATAATTTCAAGGAACATTTTCATCATTAAAAATGTTAGGAGGACTATAGAGAGAAAGCCAGTAAGAGTTGTCTGAGGTAGGCAGGAGGGAGAAGGTGGAAGGGAAAAAAGAATGGAGTAAATGACCTCACATAAAAGTAGAAAGCTTTTACAATAAAGGGAAAGATAGGAGGCTGGCAGATAATTCTTGAAAGAAAGTGTCTGTTTGTCTCTCTTCCCTCCCACTCACTCTTGGAATCAATTTGACCCCATAGAGAATCAAGAGGGGACATCAATAAGGAGTGAGGAGCTGACAGAAGGGAAGGTAAACTGGGGAAAGCAAAACAGGAGAAGAGACAGAATGAAAGGAGAAATAAAAAAAGAACAGAGGGGGGAAAACAGGATGGAAGGAAATACAATTACTAAAAACAAACTAGTCTACTACTAAAAATACTACTACTAAATACTAACACTACTAAAAATAAACTGGTCTACTCATCAAATCTGGCTCAGACACTTAATATTTATGTGACCCTGAGCAAGTCACTTCACTTTTCCTCCGTTTCCTCAATTGTATTACATTAAGGATTCCTCAGTGACCTGAAGAAATGGCACACCACACCAATATTTTTGCCAAGAAAACCCCAAATGGGGTCATAGTCAGACATGACTGAAAAATGACTAAAACCTTTAATAGGTGATTATTAGTAAATAAGGTTAGTAATTATAGTAAAACTTAGTAAATATAACCTAATATCTCTTTAATAGCTATCTCCATAGATATCTAATAGAGAGTTTAATGATAATACTTAATGTTTATCTGTTTAGTGATGGGTTAATAATGTTAATAGGAAAAGTCAATGTCATTCAGCTAAAAGAAATCACCACCACCAGCTCATGGCAGCTAAACCTAACTTTAGCTAATTATTGAAGAATAAGCAGATTCAAGTGTTCAATTTTTGAAGTGAAAATTATATCACACATGCAAAATCCCCTGCTAGGCAAGGTGCTTGTTTCATTTTGTTTTAAAGCATTATTGGAAGGGGCCGCTGGGTGGCTCAGTGGATTGAGAGCCAGGCCTAGAGACTAGAGGTCCTAGGTTCAAATTTGACCTCAGACACTTCCCAGCTGTGTGACCCTGGGCAAGTCACTTAACCCCCATTGCCTACCCTTACCACTCTTCTGCTTTGGAGCCAAGACGGAAGGTAAGGGTTAAATAAAAAAAAATAAAAATAAAAAAATTTTAAAGGCATTATTGGCTGCTTATTCATAACATTTAAAATAATAAATTTAGAGAGATAAATGTAACAAAGTAAAGGACTAGGGACTACTCTCTGATAAATGGCCAACAGATGGAGAAAAAAAAACACTTCAAAAAAGAACAGCAAAGAATTCAGGCCCACATGAAAAAAATGCTCCAAATCAATAACAGAAAGAGAAACACACACCAAAACAACTTTCACCTTGCACTCTATAAATTGGCAAAAATTATTACTTCCTTCCATGAACTAGTCTTTTAGCTAGAATATTTTAATTTCCAAGTTCTCACTCAGATTTCATTTGATCCCTCTATAGGAAAAAGCATAAGCAAAGACATAGGCTTAGCTGAGCAAACGAGTGCATTACAGGAAAAGCAAGTTGAAAAGTTATAGGTAAAATCACAAAAGACTAAATATCAGGGAAAGAAATTTGTACTTTCTTCAATAAGCAATGAGGAATCAATGGAATTTTTGAAAGATAATTATATAAACAGATGTTTATATTATTATACTTTATACGGCATCTGTGTAAAGAAAGTATAAAAAAGGCAGGTTGTAAAAAATAAAGTAATAATAGAAGCAGTTTGAGCAGCTAAGAAGATAATGCAATGATCTGACAAGCTATATTCAGAGCTGTGGCAGTAAAGTGAATTCTACCAAATCAAGTATTGCATTGTTGGACAAAAATATTAGAGAAATAAAAATACTTTACAAAAATCTGCCAAACTTCCACATCTAACGTCCACCATAAACCTTTCCCTGACACCTGAGCTGAGGAATATTAATGCACAACAATCAAAGAAATATATCTTATAAAGTTATCTTTTCTATCATTCCCTTTGTGCCTCAAGGGCATTGATCCACAAAACAGGGAATGTTAACAGTTGCTTGGCTACTTGCCTACCTTTTAATATTTAGTAATTTAAGTTGGAGTAGTATTTCAGACTGCTGTGATAATCTACAAAGATTTCTCAGTAAGCAAATGAGGTGGGGTTTATTTTAACTAGTAGATATCAAACTCTTCTAGACTTTTTCTGTCTAATTTTAGCTGCCTACACTTATATTTAAAATCCTCTTTTTCCAGATCATTCAAAGCAACAAGGTGACTAAATTAGTATTTATGAAGGGTCTACTATGCTTAATATTTTATAAAATGTAGGATACAATGACAATCTTGGAAAGTGCTCAGCATTCTTTTATATTAATGAGAATAATTCAAGAACTTCATAAGACAAATTTAAGAATGCATTTTTATTCTGAGGATGGATATCTGAAATTCTATTTATTAAGACTAATGAATGGGGCAGCTGGGTAGCTCAGTGGATTGAGAGCCAGGCCTAGAGACAGGAGGTCCTAGGTTCAAATTCGGCCTCAGACACTTACCAGCTGTGTGACCCTGGGCAAGTCACTTGACCCCCATTGCCCACCCTTACCACTCTTCCACCTAGGAGCCAATACACAGAAGTTATGGGTTTAAAAAAAAAAAAAAAGACTAATGAATGCACACAGTGAAAATTGATTTAAGAAGAGCTATATTAAAACACTGCAACTTCAATCTTGTTAGCTATACTTCCCATTCAGATTCCCAAGATTTCAGCATTAGAAGTTATTTATCAGTAAACCACTCTTGGTGCCTAAAGATGAATACTTTCTGAACTGTGGAAGTAGAAACAGAAGAAAAAATATTTGCTTGATCACATGGTTTGGTAGGGATATGATTGGGCATGTAAAGTCTAAACAATCACTCTATTGCAAATATTACTAATATAGAAAAAGGTCTTGATCAATGATACATATAAAATGCAGTGAAATTAATCCTTGGCTATGGGAGGGAGGAGGGAGTAGGAGAGGGAAAGACCACAAATCACATAACTATGGAAAAAATATTCTAAATTAATCAAATAAATTTTAAAAAGAAGAATACTTTCTGTGATAATGAGAGTAAATCTTTAGATTTAAACACCAAAGGTGAAAACATCTCCACTTAACTCACAAGTTGGGAGGTCTATAATCCATGTGTGCTAGAGTGAGTGACAAATCAGAATTTACTGACTGCCTCCTGGGCAGTCCTAAGAAAAGCTTCTGTTGTGTTTGGTCACATAAACTAAGAGGAAGGCACAGGAAGTAACATAAAAGAGGCCCCTTTAAAAAGAGAGTTCAGTGAGCTCAGGGCTCTCTTCTGGTTCCTGACAGGGATTGGAGGAGCTTTAGACCTTGGTGAGATTGTTCTTAAATCTTTCCTTTGGAATTCCACGTGGTGAGTGTAAAGACTGAATCTTCCTGAACTTTCGCTTAAGGAACTTCCTTTTTAATAGAGACTCTATGGCTTTTGCTTTGTTTGCCTCCGAAGCCCTTCAGGCCTCTTACTTTCAGATCTTGGGATCAAGGCTGGATTTCCCTCAGCTGAGGGTTAATTAGATCTACCTGGATTGAACTAGGGGATCAGAGGAAATTACCTAGTGTATTAGATGACTTATCCTATCTTATCCTCTCTCTCATTTCCTTATTTCTTCTTTCTCTCCTCATTTGTAAATAAACTTCCAGAAAAGTCATTTTGACTCGAGGTTACTCTTTAATTGGGGATTGATAATTATTCAATTCCCTGGCGACCAACCTTTTAATATTAACCCAATCAAATCCCCTTTTAACACCCTTACATTTCCAAGTTAAGACCATCAAGTCTTCACAAGAACAGCTCTAGTGAAGTGAAGCTCACTACTTCTAAGGCAATATATTTGAAATTTGGACAGCTCTAATTGTTATTTTCCTTTTCTTTCAATCCAGCCAAGTCTCTCCTTAGGCAGAGTCATTATTCCATTCACTGCTCCCAGTTTGATTCTCTGGGATCAAGAAGAGAACAAGTCCAAATTTAAATCCAAATCATTTAAAAAGTATCAGTCATCTACTTTTGCAATGGGATTTGAAAGACAAAATTAACACACTAACCTTAAGGAATTTACATTCTATGGGGAGGATGGGGTGAATAAATACAAAGTATGTACAAAGAAATACAAAGTAACTTCAAGAGGGAAAATATTAAGAAGAGAAGAGAAATCTATCAAGTCCTGGAGCATGAAGTACCACCTGTAAAAAGCTAAAGACTACAAAGTACAAGAAGTCCTTGATCACTCTAAGGCTCAGAATTTTGGTAGCTGGACCCTGTTATTAACAGTGCAGAGAAAGTTGCATAAAGGATGGATTTGGGGTTAGAGGTTTGTTTTGAACATGATCAGTCTTACTCTTATCAGGTAAGTTTGATAATATGAGATCAGAAGTTTACATGAGAGATAAGTCACCTAAAAAACTAAGACTATGCAAGACAATTACAAAAAAACCAATAACTTACCCTTGACATCATAGTATACTGATGACCCTGTGTTCTCAGAGGCTATGTCAAGAAATAATAGGCCTTTTAAAGGCATATTAAAACACATTAAAACAAAAACCAACAGTGATGACCAAAGTGTTTTTTTTCCTACAAAGTCCTTTCAAACAAACCAACAAACAAAAAAGAGTTGTGAAACCTGGAGTAATTTCACACACTGGAAATAATCTTTTAGGCTTATTTAATATTATTACAATAAAAACTATAACTTTTGCTCAAAAACACTACAAATTAAAATTTACATTATATAATAACACAAGATATAAAATTATATCCTGCCCATAATTATGAAAAATCCAATTATGAACTTCACAGTCTAATTATAAAGTAATTACAATTATTTTATGTGTGCCTTTTAAAAGAATTTTGAAAAGTGATCCAACAGGGGCAGCTAGCTGGAGCAATGAATAGAAAGCCAGAGCTGGAGAAAGGAAGTCCCAAGTTCCTAGTCTCAGACAATTCCTAGCTGTATGACCTCGGGAAAGTCACTTAATCCCAATAATTGCCTAGCCTTTAACATTGTTCTGCCTTGGAATCAATACCTAATATTGTTCTAAAATAGAAAGTAAAGGGTTTTTCACTGCCAAAACAAGCAATCCAACAATGTTTCATATTATTTATTCCCTTATTCGTTACCTAAAAGACTTGATATTAAGTTTTGTAAGAGTTTTAAAAGGGTGTGGTCACCAATTGTAATAATTAAACATTAAACTATGAGGCTGTTAGTAGTAGCTGTAACAATTTAGTAATTAAAATAGAGATAGTAAAAGAGAGGAAAATGTAGGAAGGAGGCAGAGAATTGCCTCGCTAAATAACCTAATTGCAGAGTCTGATGGAATCCAGCTCACCATGGACAAAGGCTCCCTCAGTTCCCAGTCTCCATCTGGAAGCCACAGGGGGTGTGAGCCTTTACAAGAGTCCCCAGAGTAAGTATCCCTCTTCAGCCCAAACTACCAACACAGAAATCCAAATCTGAGTCCGAGAGTGTCGCCAGCCAGAGTATCACCAACCCAAGTGAGTCACCAAAGCCAAAGAGACTTAGCAGTCCCTGGGTCTTGCTTATATGCAAGTTTTCTCCACCAATTAGCTCCCTCACAACCATGTCACACCTTAGGAACCAATCATAGTTCCTTAAATTTTCTGACACTGCCCAGGGGTCTAGTATTACATGTGGATTAAAGCATTAAGCACTAAATAAATATCTAATTTGACCTTCCCAACAACTCCTGGGAAGTAGATGCTAATAACACCTCCATTTTACAATTGCAGAAACTGAGGTAGACATAGGTTAAGTGACCTGCCCATGCTCTGCAATCTGCCATAACATATACCTGCCTAAGCATCATAACTGGACAACTAAACATAACAGCCTAATTATTGAAATGGAAAGCAATTCAAGATTTGGCTACTGCAAATGTTTCTGATAGTCCAAGACACTTTCAAGATGGCTTGTAATGGGTATGGCCAATGAAAAGTTTTCATATAATCATACATATGTGTTGCAATAAAGTAAACATTTTTAGCAACTTAGTATAATTACATTGTTGATGAGGTAACAGAAGGAAATAAGGTATCTAATATGTGCAATGGACCCAAAGCAAATAAGGATATGCACATGCATTTGACTACCCTTTAGGAATCAATCTGAACCCAAATGTCAAACCCTTGTGACAGTTTGGAAACAATTTGATAACAGGTTCAGAAACTACAAAAATAAATTACACTTAGAAGCCATCAAAGTTTATGTAATTGTTGGACAAACACCAAAATCATCATGTGCATAATTATGAGGGTTTCCAAATGCAGTCCAAACAAAATTACCATGCTTCAAACAAGCACTTAAGCTTATTGACACAGGGCAAAAGAAATAAATGTGTGTAATACTTATTGCACTAAAAACAATTTTTTTGTATGAATCTCTGATTGCAGGGCTGGAGGGTAGAGAACTTAATTATTTCCAAATCCTTCCTATATAGCAGGCAAACTCTACTTTGCATCTACAGCTTTACCTGATCTCAACTCCCACAAGCAAGACCTCTCCTGGTGTCTCTTCTACCTCCCCACTTCTACCTTCTTTTATGTGTTATGCTATTTTCCCTCCTTAGACTCTAAGCTCCTTTGAGGGCAGGGACTTTCTTTTGCTTATCTGCATTCCCAGCACTTAGCACAAATAAAGTCCTTCATAAATCTTTACTTAATTTAAGCCCTTTCCCCATCAGCAACAATAACGGCAGATATGTAAAAAAAAGAAAGGTATTTATTAAGAATTGCAGATTTTAGACTAAAACACTAAATGCTACAACAAAGTCCTTCTCCAAAGATCAACTCAACTATTTTAGGAACTCAACCATATTATTCTAACATTCTTGCTACAAATGAAATCAGAAGACAAATAGAAGATACGACTAAATTAAAGTGCTATTCTCCCCTCCCCACCTTCCTTGTCTTCAGTTAAAAGTTTTTGTTCATTTGTCTAATACATAAAATTTAAAAGTAGATCAATGAAGGCAGCTAGATAGAACAGTGGCCTGGAGTCAGGAGGGCCTGGGTTCAAATACGGCCTCATACTTTCTAGCTCTATAACCCTGGGCAAATCACTTAACCAAGCTTTTGACACTCTTCTGACTTAGAACTGATACTAAGACAGATGGTAAGGGTTTTTTAATATTTTTTTTAAAGTATACTACAGGAAATGACTAGATAAGAATAAGAAATAATTGGATTCAGTTCAATTCTCCACAACCCTGAAAACACAAATGTCCCCTAAAGAAAACCCTTTCAATAGAAATTGCTAGACAAAACAGAAAAAGCCAAGCAGAAACTAGATTCAGAATAATATCTTCAGACTGCTTATCATATTGCAAAGTCTTTCAAAAAGGGAGTCGCTTTGGTGTGGGCTCTCTTACATTCTCTTCTTTGGACTTCCATGATCTTATAGAACCACTTCAAACTTTGATACATGACAGAACGGTCAAAAATAGTTGCAACTGAAAAGGCCAGAACTAACTTACAGCAATCAGATGAAAGTGAATACTCACTATGTTGATCCTGAAATCTTATGAGATCTGTTTTCTTTAACTAGCACAAAATATTGTTTCTATTAGATACTGAAAGTTGCCCATATGAATCCTGATTTAAAAAAAAATCTTACCCTATACCACAAATTCAAAATATAAGAACATACAGCTAAGCTTTAAAAGTTCCAGGTCAAGGAGAAAATATTGCAATAAACTAGAAAAAAAGCAATTCAAATACTGTAGAGCTCAAGTCATGGTTAACACAAGATTTAACAGCCTCTACATTAATAGACTGAAGGATATATAGAAATATGATGTTCTGAGGAACAAACATATTGGAAAAATATGGTGTCAAGTATTTATTAAGCTTAATTTCTGTCAAACTGCAATATCAGCGGAAATGAAGGGAAAGACCTCCCAAATTTTGTATGACTACTTCCCCAAACCCCTTTCATTCTTTGGTCCATGCTATCTATTAAATCAGTGACAATTTCCAGGGACTTTTCTCAAGATCTTGACAATTACATGGATACCAAGAGGTAGCAGACTGTTTTTCCTCACTATTAATTATTATATGATTTGCCTACTCTTTATTTTCTTTTGCACACATTAGAGCTTGTGTTGAAAATAACATGTGCTAATATAATCAGTGCTATGGGCTGAAAGCATACTTACCAGAATACCAGCATTCTTAATTCACTTAGCTTTTTTCCTGTTCCAAGTAAGGAGATAAAACATTATTCTGGTTAGACTCTGTACCCTTTCTTTATGATAAGGTATATCCTGATATTTTTAATACTTTACTTGACAAAAGCAAAGGAACAGTGAACAAAGATCTCTAATCTTAATGTGGTTTTTTTATTTTACTCAATGGGCAATTTAAAAAAAAGCATGGTGGGACTAGTTGTCATGATAAGAGTTCAGATATATGTAGCTCCACTATTATTGATATCAGGGAAACGTTCATGTAAGAATTTTGCTTGCAAGGCCCACAACTACTATGGCAGGGAAGAAGGAACAGATAATTTTTTTTTGCAGGGATCCCTCTCTATAAATAGATTTAAAAAGCATTAAAAATATCATGAACCCATATGATACTTATGTAACTCCATTGTTTTCAGTATAATTAGCTTATAGTATCTACCTTCTCATAAGAAATACTGTGGCTTAGAACAATGACTTATTCAAAATTACAAGGACTACCTTGTTAGTGCATAGATAATCAAGTTGTGATTCTTTTTTATTAGAATTATCTATGCACCAACAAGGAAAATCTTTTTCTACCTCTCTCCTCCTGGTTATTTACAAGGAATACTATTCATATAGTCTCATATACTATGAGATCTAACTTCCTAACATTCCTCAAGTCCGTCAACGTGACACGATATTCATTGCTTCATTTTGGGAAATTGTTTCCAACCCTATTTTATAGCTAGCATTCTGTAATTAAAAATATATTGAACAGCCCACCTAATACTAATATACATTTTAAGAAAATTGGAAAATATTACCTTTTTTGCAGTTGTGTATAAAAGAATAAAATGCAATGATTACAAACTTTATTAAAAACAAGAACTCTATTTTGGTGCATTTTTGCGAGGTAAAAAGGCCCATCAAAGCAAGCTCTGATGTTATTTGGTTTTTTTTTTTTTTNTCAAGAAAATGAAATCAAGTCAAACAGATTTCAGATATAAATGTGAAACCATTTTCTTATTAAGAATTCCACTATTTATATAATTTATAATATTTTTTTTTTATCCTGGGACTCCATTCTAGGAGCATAGGGCCACAACCAGTAGGCAATGGGTCACACAGTCGCTCAGGGTCGCCCAGCTGGGAAGTGTCTGAGCCCGGGTTTGAACCTAGGACCTTTCGTCTCTAGGCCTGGCTCTCAATCCACTGAGCTAGCCCAGCTGCCCCCACTTTAGGTTGCAGTTTCTTTAGCAGATGTAGTTTTTACACGGTGGGGTTGCTAGCCCCACGCCCAACCCTCCTCCTTTTTCATCCGGGCTAGGGACCGTCCTTGGCCCAGGAGTGGTAAGGGTTAAATATAATATATATATATTATATATAAGGAATTTATATAAAACATCTAGAATTTTTCAGCAACTTTACACATGAAAAATTTTAATAAGGTAATTCAAAGTCATTTAACTACTTAGCCTATAAAGATGCTACTAATACTAACATTTTAAGATATTCTCAGATTGCAGTCCCCTTTGCCAGAAATTTTGTTCCTTTTTACCTCTACCTCTTGCCTTGGAACCCTTCAAAGTCTTAGCCCACCCAGGTCTTATATCCATCAAGATAAGCCTTTCCTATAGCTATCAGCCTACTACAAATGACTGTGTATTTATTTTGCATATAACTGGTATTTATTCAACTTTGTACACAGTGCTTCTCCCCCGATCTCCACCCAGAAAAATTTAAGCCCCTGCAGCACAGAGACAGTCTGCCCTTATATTAGTATCTCCTTTACCGGTGATACTAATAGAAGGCACTAAATACATGCTTATTGATTAGGCACTAACAACACAAAGATAAAGATTTAAATACTACTCTCCTGGAACTCAAAAATTATGATATATTTACTATAAAAGAAGGGTACTGGAATTCAAGGTCGGTATACAAAGAGCTCAAGAAAATTGTCCTAATGATCCAAAAATTATCCCAGAAGTGAATACTCTGATGAATACAAAACTGGCTACTACCTTCTGACTTATTATCAATTGATGTCTTAAGTTATCTTTCAGGAAAGTATCTTTAAAAATTCACTTACTTATTGTGCTAAAAGGAATAACAAACAGGAGAAGTTCCAGGCGAACTGGAGAGACCTCCGGGAACTGATGCAGAGCGAAAGGAGCAGAGCCAGAAGAACATTGTACACAGAGACTGATATACTGTGGTAAAATCGAATGTAATGGACCTCTGTACCAGCAGCAATACAATGACCCAGGACAATTCAGAGGGATTTATGGTAAAGATGCTACCCACATTCAGAGGAAGGACTGCAGGAGAGGAAACATATAAGAAAAGCAACTGCTTGAACGTATGGGTCGGGGTGGACATGATTGGGGATGTGGACTCGAAATTACCACACCAATGCAATCACCAACAATTTGGAAATTGGTCTTGATCAAGGACACATGACAAAACCAGTGGAAATGTGCGTCGGCCATGGGTGGGGGGAGTCGGGGGGGTGAAGGGGAAAGTAGGAGCATGAATCATGTAACCATGTTAAAAATGATTATTAATAAATGTTAAAATAAAAAAAAAATTCACTTACTTGCCCAAATACATACATCAATTTAATTGAATAATTAATTATTGGAACCATTATTAAGTCTACCCTGTTAGAACATACATCATAGGCTATTTTTTGAAAATATTGAAGCATATTAATTATATAATTCTCAGGGAGAAGGCTAAAATTTCCCACTATTAAAAATTTTGCTATTTCCACCATTTATCTTTTCCTTTAAAAAATTTAACCCTATATAGCATTTGGTACATATTGATATCCTTCATTATTTATACCTTTTAACATAATATAGCTTTCCTGTTCATCTCAACTATACTTTAACAATGATCATGATTGTCACCCAGATGTTTTAACATAGCTGAAGTATTAAGTTCTACTAAAGCCCTTTAGTTTTATTCTATGTGTAATTCTCATTTTTTATTTTTTTTTCTTGTAAACAACATTGTCAGGTCCTGGTTTTTAATCCATTCTGATATTATCATTTTATGAGTTCATCTCATTCACATTCAAAGTTATAATTACTAGTTGTGTATTTCCCTACATCTTATCCTCCCTACTGTTCATCCTACTCTTTCTTTTCACCCAATCCCTCCTCAAAAGTCTAGTTTATTTCTTACACTGTCTTCTCTAATCCACACACCTTTCTAAGAGTCCTTCCCTTATCTCTTTTACTGAGATGTGTTATTTTTTTTTTAACCCTTACCTTCCATCTTAGAATCAATACTATGTATTGGTTAAGGCAGAAGAGCAATAAGGGATAATCAATGGAAGACTGGTCAAACTGGTCCTCTGAGGCCAGAGTTGAGTTTAGGACCTTCCTGTCCCTCTATCCATTTAGCTACCTACCTACCCCACCCCACCCCCAAGTTGTCTTATTTTTTATTTTTCCTATATGTGTCAGTAGACTTAAGTATGTGACAAGCAAAATGACAGGTGAGAGCAAATGAATATTCCATGAATAATAAGAGATATTACATTAGATAAAACCTTCTAATCTTACTTATAACGGGCTGCTACTTATTCTTGTACTACTAAAATCAAAAGCATTAAGCAAATAGCTTAAAACAGATTTCAGGGACATATACCTTGAAAAAATTATAGGACACTGTGACTACTAATAAAATAAGGCCTTTAACTTTTACTTGCAAACTGATCTAGTTTCTATTACACAATGCACTTAAAGTTATTTAAAAGTAAATATTTAAATTCCTCTATTTCCACTATTTCAGACCAAGTTCACTTTCCTTTGGTGTGCAATTTACTTCCACGTAAGAAAAAAAGGAAAACAAGGCATGATTGAATATAGAAAATAATATACCACTGCCATAAAAAGCATATTACCAAAACATATACACATCTCATTGGTTTTTTAAAAATCTAAATGACAATTTTTGTAATGTAAAGCACATACAAACGTCTAGACCTACAAAGAATTTAACTCCTTCCAAACAGCAATCCTGGAAGCATACCTTTTTCTTCTATTTTTTTTAAAGCAGAAGACAACACAATCACTCATAAGACAACCATGCAACTTTCTTTGTGTCTAATTGGAAGCTTACTTCTCATTTGAAGACAAACCTTTTTACTTCCATTTAAGATAACAATATTGCTTGAAAAATGTAAATTCTGTGGTTAATTGGTTAAATGACTACCAAAAAGTCTTACCAGCTATATTATATGTCAGAGGTACAACTTGAACCAAGGGCTTCTTGGCTTCAGGGTTTATACTCTACAATTTTATCACTTTAAAATAAAATCAGGGGGGCAGCTGGGTAGCTCAGTGGATTGAGAGCCAGGCTTAGAGACAGGAGGTCCTAGTTCAAATCTGACCTCAGACACTTCCCAGCTATGTGACCCTGGGCAAGTCACTTGACCCCATTGCTTACCCTTACCACTCTTCTGCCTTGGAGCCAATATATAGTATTGACTACAAGACAGAAGGTAAGGGTTTAAAATAAAAATAAAATAAAATCAGGAATAGAAAATTTAACAATGATTTATAATATATTAATAATAGCTTTTTGTTTTGTTTTCATTTTACATATAGTGCCTCCTTATTATACTATAAGGAATGATGAACAGATGGTTTCAGAAAGGACTAGAAAGACCTAAATGAACTGATGCAGAGTGAAATAAGCAGAACCAGGAGAACATTATCCACAGTAACTACAATATTGTGGAACAATCAAATGTACTACTAACAGCAACTATTTGCTACTAACAGCAATACAATGATCCTGGTCAATTCTGAGGACTTATGAATAAGAATGCTATCCACACCTCTACAGAAAGAACTGTTGGGAGTAGAAATGCAGATGAAAACTTGATATGATTTATCACTTGTTTATTTTGGTATATGTTTGAGGTTTTGGTTTTATAAGATTATTTGCTTGCAAAAATGAATAATATGGAAATATGTTTTGCGTGATAATATATGTATAACCCAGACTGACTTGCTTGTCAATTCCAGGAGTGGGGTGGGAAGAAGGGAGGAAGACAATATAGACTATATAGTTTTGGAAAACTTACAAGGAAATTTGTTATTAAAATAATTTATTTTAAATGACTGGGAGGAGGGGGAAAGGAGGAGGAGGAGCAGTGCTTCCTTATAAAGAAGCAAGAAGCATACTTTATCACCAGTCCTCTGGAGTCATGGTTGGCTATATCATTCATCACAGTTCTTAAACCTCTCCAAATTTTTTTCACCACTTCTTTGTAGCAAGATAAAGTAGAGATACATATATTTTTGTGAATGTTTGTCCTGTCCCTCATTCTGTCACGAATTAAAGTACAAGTACAGACTAGATACCATGGGGTCAAAGAATATGCACCCTTCAATGGGATATACTAAGTAGGTCTTGTGTGAAAGAAATTTACTCTTCCTCCCTTCTCCTGGGGTTACACACTTAACCTCATCTCCTGCTGATTATTTGACCAGGAGGACCAGGATTGTGTGAAGGAAATTACCCTGCCTGTGTGCCTGCGTGCTTCCCTGTGTACTTTCCTGTGTACATCTGCCTATGTGAACTTGACCCTGATAAAAGAGGTAAATAAGGAAGTTCATACTCTGGTGTCCTGAGATGGAAGCTGCAGCTGCTACTGCTGCTGCTACTGCTGGGATAACCCTCTCTCTCCATCCTAAACTAGCCTAGGCCCTTAATCTCTCTCTCTTTTCTATTTCTCATCTTTTACCTAAATAATTCTATAAACTTTATCAAATTCTAAGGACCAGAGTCCTAATTTTAGAATTGCAGTCTGAAGTAGAACCTAGTAATTTTAATTCACATCTCAAAATATAGGAGCAATTTTTTTCAAAATCATAGTTCAAAAGTTTGCATCTTAACTGATTTTGTAACCTTTGATCATTTACCTATTGAGGAATAGGTCTTTTAAATTTAAAAAACACCCTTTAAATTTTGCATATTCAAAATCTAACTTAAATGCTGATAAAAAAAAATTTAGTAATTATGGGCAGCTAGGTAGCTTAGTGGATAAAACTGAAAACTCACTTCATGCTGAGGAAATTGACTGCTTACTATAATTGCGTGGCAGTTAAGAGAGTGATGATTATCTCCAAGATTAGCTGTAAACCTGAATGATTCAAAGAATGGTGGTGGCACCCTTAACAAAAAAGTCTGGAAGAACAGTATATATGGGGAAAATATAATGAGTTGTTTTTCACATGTTGTCTACTAAACATGAAGTTCAATAGTACAAATAAAAAGTTGGTAATAGGGTCTGAAACTTAGAAGTCTAGGGCTAAATATATAAATAAATGAAGTCATGGTAGCTCATGACTTCCCAGAGAACAAGAGAAAAAGATAGGGGATGAGACTTAAGCTGTACCTGACCAATAAGTAAGGGTCCCCTAACAATGAATCCTGTAGTGCCTGGTCCGTTACTTGCTAGCATTTTACTACAACTTATTCTTAGGTTCCACTCACTATCCCACTAAGTTCTTATTTCCTTGTAGATAAAAGAAATCATACCATCATGATGACAGCTATACAAGCTGACAGATCATTTGGAAGTGGAAGGTTGGTCAAGTTCAAGCACTTCATTTTAAAGATGAGGCAAAGAGATTAGGTCTCACAAGTTGGGGACTCAAATCTGTTAAAAAGGGGTAAAGGAGAAACACAGAGCTTTGTAGTATTGATAATAGAAGGGGCTGTATGTCTCTCCCAGCCTGACAGACTCTACTGGACTGAGTCTGCCTTGTTGTCTCTTCTAACAGTTGCCAAAGCCAGTAACCAATGAGAAGTTGTGTATGTGTTGCCAACTTCTCTAGCTCTTGACTTGGGGCTGGGTTTGTAGTTGGTATGGGCTAGTATTGATATGCTAGTTGGATAACGCTAAGATTCTGACTGGGTGAAACAAACTCCCCTTCCTAATAGCTTTAGATGTTTTACTAATTAGGAAAGGTACTCCAATCTTTGGTTTGAACTTATTAACAGGATTTATTTCTTACTCAACAGGGGGTTAGGAACAAGGAAGTAGGATAATGGGTTTGGAAGTACTAAGCTAGATCTAAATAAACAGAGGTGAATTGAAATCAATTGGATGATAGGTTTGGTAATAGGCTGGAGCTCTCTTCTCCCTCTCACAATCCCTGGCTTAGCCCAGCCATGGCACAAGCCAAAAAGGATAGGGAAAGTTAGTGATATTCTTCTTGTAGATTGTGACACTGTTTCTCTCAGGTCTATTAATTAGCAGGTAATTGATTTCCTACGGATTGCAGGTATGGGCCTACCCTCCCTCCAATTCACCCTCCTCCCAAGAAATTCTCCAAATGAGACCCATTTGCTGTTGTCCCAGGGTATTTATAGGGTGGTTCCAATTGTCTTCTGGCCCTGGCTCATGCCACCCTGGGCACATTCCAAGGTCTTCAACCAACATTCCTGCCACTCAAGGTGTCCTCCATCTTGTCCCATAAGTTTCTTATTACAAATCCAAATGCTGGCTCCAAATCTGGCACTTTTTTTCATTAAACCACCCTGCCTCCAAAATTATCTCATTTGAAAAGACCCATACTGCTATGTATTAATTCTTTTATTCTCCTCTAACTTTTCCCTCAAACCAATTATATTATGTTCTGCTCCTCCACACCCTAAGCAGAGAGCTTCTGAACTATCAAAAGTCAAACACTGAACTTTCTTCCCTATTCCATCTCAAAAACCTCTATTCCAAGGCTATATCTTTTACTTAATCTTGTTTCTTCAAACATTTTCAATCTGCTTCCCCAACCAACTGGTGCCTTTCCCTATTGCCTACTAACATGGTAGGTCTCCTCCATCCTTTAAAAAAAAAAAAAAAAAAAGAACTTCACTAGGGCCTGTCATTTCTCCACAAACTCATCTGGTCTCTTTTTTCATAGCCAAACAGCCACTCACTTGTTTCTGTGCACTACCTATGCAACCTGGTTTCCAAAACCAATACTCCACTGACACACTGCTCCACCTCCTTCTAGATTATCAATTACCTCCACTTGTTCAACCTTGCTATCTCTTTTCAGTCCTAGTTGACCACTCTTGCAGTTTTGGACATTCAACTAGTCCTGCTACAGAGCAAAAAAATTGTTAAGTTTATGCAGAATGTATACTTACAGAGGGCACACCAAGATAAATACTCTGTCTCTGACTTCTTTACATTGCCATTTGTCCTCTCAGGAACAAATCTCTACTTAAAAACTCTTTATTATTTACCAGCTATTCCATTCAACCCCTGACTAATATTTTTAATATAATTATTTTTTTCATGGTTACGCAATTTATGTTTCCTCCCTCCCCTCTTACCTCTCCATTGCTAGAACTGACAAGCAATTACACTGGGTTATATGTGTAGTATCACTCAGAACCAATTTCCATATTATTCATTTTTGTAATAGAATAATCTTTTATAAACAAAACCCCCAAAGTCATATACCCATATAAACAAGTGATAAATCATGTTTTCTTCTGCATTCCTTTTCGAACCATTTTTTCCCTATATGTGGAAATCATTCTTTCTCATAAGCCTAACATTTTTTAAGAAAAATGTTTTAAATTTATTTAGTATTCTTGTTAACAGACATTTTTAAAATCAGTTTGGTTAATATGAAATCAAACTTGGAAATATTTACTGAATTTTGTCCAAAATAAAAAAACTAATTATTGGCAGAGAAAAGACCATTTTTCTATATTTCAAAGGTTTTTTCCCTCCCTTAGCATGCTGCTGTCACAATATGCAAGATTTTGTTCAGAAGAAAGACCACATTCTGAATATCAAAAGTTTTCGCACTTTCAAAACCAAGTCAAGGGGGCAGCTGGGTAGCTCAGTGGATTGAGAGCCAGGCCTAGAGACAGGAAGTCCTAGGTTCAGATCTGGCCTCAGACACTTCCCAGCTGTGTGACCCTGGACAAGTAATTTGACCCCCATTGTCCACCCTTACCACTCTTCCACCTATAAGTCAATACACACCAAAGTTAAGGGTTTAAAAAAAAAAAAAAAAAACCAAGTCAACTCGGATAATGACAACTGTAGATTGATACAAAGATTTTCCCCAGGTACCTCAGGTAAATGTCTGCATCAAGATAGAGAATTAACACAAATATACAAGTTAAAAAGTCATTCCCCAGTGAAGAAGTAGCTAAACAAAAAGTTCTAAGAGAAGCTGTGAACTTTTTTACCAAAACAAACCCAGCAAATATATGATCCCAACAAATGAGAAAATATTGTTCATGGACAGGCAGAGCAAATATAATAAAAATTACAATCCTACCCTAAATTAATTTGCCTAGTCAATGCCATACCAAAATAACCAAAAATTATTATAGAGCTAGAAAAATAAAATTTACATAGAAGAAGAAAAAGTCAGGAATATCAAGAGAATTAGTGGGGAAAAAATACATAAAGCAAGGGAGCTAACTGTACTAGATCTGAAAACTATGTTATAAAGAGGTAATCATCAAAACAATCCAGTATTGGCTAAGAAATACAGTAGTAGAACAATGAAATGGATTAAATAATCAACTTACAATAGTAAATGACCACAGTAACCTAATATTCAAAAAACTCAAAGATTCAACATCCAAACTTTGTGGGTAAGAAATAATTATTTGACAAAAACTGCTGGGTAGACAGGAAAATAGTGTGGCAGAAACTAGGCACAGACCAACACCTCATATCATATACTAAGGTAAAGTCAAAATGGATACATTATTTAAAAATAAAGGGTGATACTATAAACATATTAAGGTAAAAACAAAATAGTTTACCTGACAGACTTAAGATGAGAAAAATGTATATGTCTAAACAAGATAAAGAATATTTTGAAAACTGAAATGGATAATTTTGATGAAATTAAATTAAAATTTTATATTTACATTACATTAAATTTAAGAAATAAAAAACAAAACCAGTACCACCAAGATTAGAAGGAAAACAAGGGAGGGGGGTTTACAGCAAGGGTCTTTAAAGGCCTCATTTCTCAAATAGAGAACTGAGTCAATTTTATGAGAATAAAAAGCATTCCCCAATTGATAAATGGTCAAAGAATATGAACAGGCAATTCTCAAATGAAGAAATTAAAACTATTATAGTCATATGAAAAAATCCTCCAAATCATAATTGATTAAAGAAATGCAAACTAAGACAGCTTTTGAGATACCACCTCATACCTAGCAGACTGGCTAATATGACCAAAAAGGAACATGATAAATGTTGGAAGGGATGTGAGAAAATAGGAATAATACACTTGTTAGTGAAACTTTCAAATGGTATAATCATTCTGGAGAGCAATATGGAACTGCAACCTATAAAAGTTATGCATACCCTTTGACCCACTACTGAGTCTTACCTAAAGAGATCAGAGATAGTGAAAAGGACCTACTTGTACAAAAATATTTTTAGTACCTCTTTATGTAATGGCAAAGAATTGGAAACAGATGTTCATCCACTGGAAAATAGCTGAACAAGTTATGTTATACTATAACATAGTATAATAGTATAAGGGAATACTATTGTACCAAAAGAAATGACAAAGAATAAGTTCAGAAAACTTGGAAAGACTTATGGGAACTAATGTAAAGTGAAGTGAGCAGAACCAGGAGAACACTACATATAGTACATATAGTAACAAAAATAGTCAATGATCAACTGTAAAACACTAAACTATTATCAGCAAAACAAGGTTCCAAAGAAAGAACTGCTGGTGTCAAAGGTCAAATTTCAGATTTCAGTTCAAAGCATGCCATTTTCATGAGTTTTTTACTGTATGGATTATGTGGGGTTTTTTCCACAGGGTGTGAAATATGGAAACACATATTGCATTACAACGATGGTATAAACTGTATCCAATTATTTACCACCCCTAGGAGGTGGGAAGGGAGATCTGAATCACAAAATGCAGATAACAAATGTCAAAAATTGTTCCTATATGTAATTGAAAAAAAATTTTTTAAGTTTGAAATAAAAAGAAAAACAACTTTTAACAAGGAAAGATTATGCCAAATCTTTAATAGATAAAATGACAAAGAGAGTCTAAGATTTCACCTTATACACAGAAAAATGGTTAAGATAAAAAATATAGGAATAAAAAAATTGGAAGACTGTTAAAAGACAACATGTTGGATGAATGGTACAATGATCTAACTGTTCTAGAAAGCAATTTGGAAACATGGTAAGAAAAATTAACATGTTTATGCCTTTTCACTCAGATCAGATGGCTATAGATATGCTCTAAAGTTAGTTCATGGTAAAAACCAAAGGCTGTATCTACATAGAATAACCATGCCAACATTTTTTGTGTTCCTCACAAACTGTGAGGAAAAGTTGATGCCCAATCATTACAGAATGTCTAAAAAGGTTAAAGTAGATGAAAGCAATGTAATCTTTTTGTCTGTAAGAAATAATTATCAAAAATATGTAAAAACAAGATAGAACCTGGAAAATACACAAAATTACTAAAGCAACATAGAGGAGAAAGAGAAATAAGAACCAAGTATGAAAGCCATATAATTATGACTAAACTTAGCCCTGAAGAAGAGATAAGAAAATGTATCTCCTCTTCCTTTACAGGCATTAGTAGAATGAGAATGATGAGATAACAATGTATATATTAACAGGGTTGATACACTGCTTAATTTTGCTTAATTTCTCTTTTTAAAAAGTCCACATTATTGCATTTCACAAAGGGATAGCTTGCTGGAGATGAGAGAATAATCTATTCAGAAATGAAGATAAGGCAAAAATTCTAAGCTTTTTTTTTTAAGAAAATATGAATTTTTTTTTTGTAATCTAGAAGTTAAAGGCCTTTTCTTAGGTCCCTAAAATTACTTTGAAATTCATGTCCTGAACATGGAAATTAGTTAATGGCTTCCCTTATAGATTTGCTATCACTGTCCCAGCACATACTGGCCTACCAAAAAAATACGAAGACCCCTATCATGTGCTTTTCCAAGTCTTCTCAAAAGATCAAAGCCATTCATCTTCTCTATGCTCTCAAATTTAAAAGTAGTAGTGGGTCCAATTAGATGTGCTTCCCTTCTAAAAAGCAATACCCAGAACTCAACATTCCATACACTGTTTAATTGTTCTAAAATAGAACAGTTCCATCATCTCCCTGGTTCTCAATGCTATGCTTCTCTTAATGTAGTCTTCTAACTCATTAACTTTTTTGGTTGCCACTTCTCTCCAATGTATATGACTCATACTGAGCTTTCTGTTCAATACAAGTCATAGATCTATTTCCACACATTGCTATGACTCTATTTTCCTGATTTTTTGTTTAAGTTGATTTTTAGAAACTAAGCAAAAAATATGAAATCCAATCCAATTAAATCCCTAAGTAACCCAACTGGATTACCCATTGTGCAAGCTATCCCTCCAAGCTGTGTATCATCAGAAAAATCTAAGGCGTTTGTGACTTTTTATTAATCAGGAGTTCCTAACCTGGAGTATAGGAATAGATTTTAGGCCGCCTAGAAACTCTGACCAAAAAAAGAAAAAAAATTACAATTTTGTTTCACTCTCTAACTGAAATTAAGCATATTCTTCCATTATCAAGGTAAGCAACAAAACATTCTGAAAATGAGCTATACCAAAGGATTCTATAATACAAAAATGATTGCATACCACCCAAAACCAGCCATAGATGACATGGGAATTCCAAGGAGTATTTTTGCTTTTGACACTGAGAGGATACGAAGTCAACATAGGTTTTAATCTCCCTACCCAACCCATGAGAGAGGCCAACCATTAGCCAATTACCAAAAAGTTATCAAGTAGCAAATATTGATATTCTTATTGCAATAGTTAATATAAAAACATCTTCAGTAATTTAGCATCAGAACCTAAACCTAATATGGAACAAGAAGTTGCAAGATAAAAATCATGACTTTATTCCATAGCTACGTTGACTGCTACCCAGCATTCCTGGACTTAACCTACATTTAAAAAAAGAAAAAAGGCAATGGAACCCCGTGAAGAAAACAACCATGACAACAGTCGATATAAAAACAAAGAAACCATATATAACATCATAATGAAAAACATCCTTAAGTAGGATACAAATATTTAATCCTAGGAAAGCAAAAGGCAGCAAAGTGTGAAGGTGGTGACCAATTTGGGGGTTTGGGGGTGGGAAAGGGAATTAACCAAAGGAATCATGAACTATAACAGACTGAATAATGGCAAGACAGAAGAAAAACTATATTATACTTATAGTATTCAAAAGTAAAAACTATATGCTATGCATTGCTCACTACAGTCACTCATATATAGATATCAATGAATTTCCTTGAAATGTTCTCATTTAACACGAGATAAGCAAACAAGTGGACTTACTAACTTTTGAGGAACTACCTTGTCACCATGAAATTTTACCCCAAAAGCTACCCCACAGTCTGAGAAATCTCAAACTAAAAGGGAACATGTCATTCTGAACCTTCAGAGCTTTCCAGCTCACTGAGAGTGGCTGTCTTAAACAAAAGGCTACTGAACTTTGAGGCAAACCAACAGGTACGTTGCTCAGACCCAAACTGAGGCCACCAACTTGTAGGGCTCAGGACAGGAAGGCAATGACCAGACTTAGCCCTGAATCAGAATAGTCTTGAAAGTCTGGATCTCCCCAGTTCAAGCTGTTTCTGACATCCTAGAAGAATTCAACACTCAATAACACAAAATCAATGTAAGACTTTATTAAAGATACAAGCTAAGCCCAGACATTTCTGCAACAAGTGTATAGCTTGTATAGCTTGTGAATCTTGCTATAACAAATGCTAGATGAAGCAGAATGGGGAAATGGGGGGGAGGGGGAGAGGGAGAGAGGTGGTAAGGGGGAAGGGTAAGAACCCAATAACCAATCCCTCCATAAAAAAGGATATAATTACACAGATGCTCAAAATATAAACCCAGAAGAAATTCCAAAATACCTACAAAGCCTCAAAGAAAAAGCCAGCTTGGGCACAAGTTCAAACAGAAGAAAATATTGGAAAGAAAATAGCTTAGGATAAGAGGTACAAAACTTTGACCAACCAACAAAATTCTTTGAAAAAAGCAATGTATAAAAAATAAGAAGCCTCCCATGACTCCATGACACAAGAAGTACTAAAAATAGTCTAATGACTGAAAGAAAATGTAAAGCAGGCCAAAGGAAAAAAAAAAACAACCCTGGAAAACTAAGAGAAGAAAGGTAATTTAACAGTCACTGGACTGCTTTAAAGCCATGACCAAAACATGAACCTAGACATACTTCAAAAAAAAAAAAAAAAAAAAAGGAGACTGGCCAAATTTCTTAAAATAAGAGAGCCAAGAGTAAATAGGAAGAATTCACAATTTACCTCCTGAAATGCTACCATATCCAAAATCCAAAACCTCCAGATTCAAGAAAATGAAATACTAAAAAAAGCCAGAAAGAGAAAAACTGAAGTACTAAGAAGTCACTGCAGGTTCACAGACCTATAATGGGCATCATTATAAAGGAGCAGAAAATTTGCACTACAGTATTTTCAAAAGGCAAAGAGCATGTAACAATACACACTCTCCCTTGCAACTCTTTATACCTCAGTGTTTACATTCCCTAAACTCAGTCATTCTCAAATCCCTTCCTTACAAACATAAGAATATAGGTGCATAGACAAGAAAACCTTACCTAGCAAAACTATGCTAATAAAGTGACTTAAACATCCACACCTTTTAACCAAAAAATTCCTAGGTTTAAACTGCAAAAAAGCCAACAATCACCAGAAGTCATTATATACAACAAAAGACTTATGGCAGTACTTTTCATGATAGCAAAAAATTAAATAGAGTAGACACCCATTGGTTGAGGAATGGCTAAAAAAACTGAGATACATGAAAATGCAATGGACTGTTATTTCTATGCAGTAAGAAATGATTTTATCTGATAAACCCAGAAGAGCATGCAAATACCCACTAGAACAGATGCAGAAGTAAAAAAGAGACAAGAAAACAATATACACAATAATTGCAACAATGTAAATAGAGTACACAACACACACAAATCAAAAATTAATATAAAGGAGCAACTAGATGGCACGGTAGATAGCAGTAGATTTTGAGACAGAAGATCCTCGGTTTAAATGTGACCTCAGGCAGTTCCTAACTCTGTGACCCTAGATAAGCCACTAAAGCCCCACTGCCTAGTTCTTACTGCTATACTGCCTTATTAATCTATACTCAGTATTGATTCTAAGGAAATATATAAACATGTGTGTCAAGAATTTTAAAAGCACAGACAAAATTTAAAAATTAAAGACATCTGCTATCAATAGACTAAAAATAGGTTAAAGAGAATTTTAAAATCACTGGGCTGGGAAATCATTA
Source organism: Gracilinanus agilis (assembly GCF_016433145.1). NCBI lineage: Eukaryota > Metazoa > Chordata > Mammalia > Didelphimorphia > Didelphidae > Gracilinanus > Gracilinanus agilis. The sequence continues at coordinate 95,456,714 of NC_058134.1, read as the reverse complement.
GTTATAGGGAGGGTGGGGGGAAAAGTCTGTACATCATACTTCCAAGAAATCACACAAAAACTGCCCTGATAGAAAAATATATCCCCCAATGATCTCCTAGGGTAAAAAAATGAAACTCAGGAATGTCATAGGTAAAATCCAAAAACTCACACAAATCAACATTATACAAGATTTGGATGTTTCTACCAGAAATACGACAAGACATTAGAAAAATTCCAAGAGACAGATCATGTAGGCTTACAAACAAAAATAAGTTAAGTTAAACCAGCAATGCCGAGTGAAATTCTACAAAATAGATATGAGGGTTGAGGAGAAGGCTGAAATGGGGGAAAGGGCCTTTAAAACATTTTGAGCATGTGGGGGGGGGGGGGGTTTAGGCGGCATGAACCCAAAGAAAGATAGAAAAGGTCTTGCTTTAATGGGGGAGGGTAAAACAACGCTTCAGAACATTTATGTCTTTATTGATTACAAAGTTAGGGTACTAAGGAACTTGAAGTATAGACTTGTTTTAACATGAAGAAGAAGGGAGTATAAAAGAAATATTTTAATATTCTTTCCCCCACCACCACTCATCTGTCTTTTTCAAGTGTTTGATGTAAAAATATATCAAACTCAATAGGGAAACTGAATGGAAAGTCAGAAAAAAAGATAACACTAGAAAGGTAATGGTACCAAGCAAACCTCAAAGGGGGGTTATGGGTGGGAATAAAAGAACTGGGAGCACAATGTACACAATGAAAGCAACATTATAAAGAAAAGCAACATTGAAAGACTTTTTGTTTAGACCCTTTCATTTAGTCTTAGAACTAAGTATTGACTCCAAAGCAGAAGAGTGGCAATTAGAGTAAAATGACTTACCTAACGTCACATAGCTAGGATTAAATGCTTTGGAGTCTGTATCTTAATTTATAATTATTTATTATATTATATATATTTTATAGTATTATATTATGTTATATTATATAAGCAGCAGGCCTGAGAAAGAAAAGGCATCAGCCACAGGTGGGGAGTTATTCATTTCTCCACTTGCCAGACCTTAGGCAGCTCCTAATAAGAGCCAGAGACAGTTAAGAGAGATAGACAGCTCTGGAGGAGGGGGAGTTTTGAAGGTGGTAAAGGGGGAGGGAAACTGTCTCCCTCCCAGGCTACACCAAAGGGCCAAATGATCTCCTAGACACCTCCTCTCTCCATGGTTCCAAGGCCAAAAAAAAAAAAAAAAAAAATTAAAAAAAAAGGCCTATTTCCTTTCCCTAGTCCAATTTTGCTCCTTGTGCCATCATTTTTCTGAGTCCCTATGATTTGGCAGATTCCCACCTCAGTTCAGAGCAGAGGTGAGTGTCTACTTGATGCCAGGAGTCACCATGAGGTCCTTAGAACAGTCACAAAGCAACAATTCAACACCTCTCAGCATCATTTCATTGGTTCAAAAATAAGATCCTCGGCTTTAAAATCCAAAGTTGTCTTGACAGGCTAGTGTTAAATTTTCACATATCTGAGGCCAGATTTGAAGCCAGGACTTCCCACCTCCAGATCTGCTTCTAATATCCAATGACTCATCTAAGCTGCCGCAAAAGATTTATTTTTGAGAATATGAGAATTCCTCGTCAATGCAATGATTATGTCTCCTGAGTACAAATGATAAAGCCTATGAATAATAAATGGTCTGACAAGAAGTGAGACGTACATAGGTGAAGAAACATGTACTTCTGAGCATTAGCCTCAGTGTAGATGTTTTATTTGACTATACTTATTTAAATTTTTATTTAATTTTCTGTTTTTTTAATGGGGCACATACTCGAGAAGTAAATAAACAGGACAGGTCTCAAAGTACTTATAAAAGTTTATACCCATACACACATATATTAAAAGCAAGTGATATGAAATGGAGATCATTTTTCAGAGTTTCATGTAGAATTCTTTGTATTCTGTTGAATAAGGACTTGTTTCATGTGAGTTCACAATCATTTTTTATAGCTTTATATACATATATAGTTTAGTGCAGTGATGGGCAAACTACTGCCTGCTGGCCAGATGTGGACCCCTGAAATGTTCTATCCAGCCCAAGTGACATTATTCCTTATCTGACGAATACAATGAGTAGGATTTAATACAAGGAAAATTCGAAAGAGTTGCCTTAGAAACAGACTGACAGAGGAGAATTTCCTTTCCTTTGGCCCCCTCTTTAAAAAGTTTGCCCATCACTGATTTAGTGGATATAATCATTGTACTCCTTTTTCCTTAATTGATTCAATTTGCCTTCCTAAGGCACCCAAATGCAATTATTGTCTCCCAGGTAAACCTCACCCTTCCAAAGGCATTACAAAGGACTATTAGCTCTATATATTTAGATATATCAGTTCATCATCAAATCACAAATAAGGCAGCAGATCTAATTCACTGGGTTCTGTTACTCAAAACTGCATTCCTAATTTCTCCAATTGAATACACTTGTTTTCACCTAAAAATAAAGTGGTTTAACTGCCTTTTTTAAATGGTTGATTTGTTTTTCTTTTGTCCTAGCAGCATTATAATCAGCATGTACAAATCCTGTTAATGTGTCATTTGTTCTATTATTTACCTCCTTTCTCTCATTATTCTAATTCTAAATACAAAAGAATTTTTCAAAGAAAAAGTCTAATTCTACATGGTTCACAGAAGATATTTCTTGGTATTACTTGCAACAAACACTAACATCACAAAGTAATACAAAGACAAATCATACTGCATTTAATCCAACATTTCGTGATGACACAATGGAAAAAAGCAAAGAGTCTTAAGCAAGCAACCAAGATATAATGATATTGCTCTCCCCTCAAAATAAATGAAAATTTAAATTTTAGAATATTCTAGTCAATGAAAATCTCAAGTTTAAAGTTATATTTATTCCCTCAGTAGCTTACCCAACCTACTCAATTACCAAATAATCATATAAAGTTTCTTTATATGAAGACTTCTAAGAAGGAAAAAAAGAGGGAGGCTAATTGTACTATTTTTATTCTAGATTTTTGTTCTATTCTGAGAATACATCAAGCTGCTTTTTAATCTTAAATATGTAAAATGATTAATTTCTCACACAACATACAAACACACTTCAAACGATGACAAAACAAAATATAATTGCTTATCAAAGTTAAACTTCATAATTTGTTTCACTATAAAGGGTGTACTGCCAAACTCAATGCTCCCTTATTTATGACAAAAAACATATGTCTTGTATACCACAATTCAGTTCAGTCACATAATCTTTCTGCCTATGCAGAGTAAAGGTAAATTTTTCTTCATATGTTCTCCTTTGTACCAAAAGAAGATAACATAGTATGAACTGGGGAACAGAAGAATCAAATTACATAATGTCTACATTAAGGGAAGAAAGAATCCTCTTTCCAAGAGATAAGGGAAAGAAATATTATGTATACTTCATCACAGAACCCAAGATATTTATTGTTAATATTTTATATTACATTATCAAATTGTTAATAAAAAGTCTGTTTATCTTAAAAGGATAGTTGCATCAAAACATTTGCAATAAATAATAATATGGAAATAGGTCTTGATCAATGACAACGGTAAAACCCAAACCCAGTGGAATTGCTCATTGGTTTATGGGAGGGGGTATGGGAAGAGGGAAGGGAAAAACATGAATCATGTAACTATGGAAAAGTATTCTAAATGAATTAAATAAAATTCAAAAAGACATTTGCACCAACTATGTGGAAATATGACAATTTTTAAAAGTCTGGCATGCTCTGCCAACTACATTCAGTTTATACTATCGTACCCAGTTTTCCATAGTATACAATACTAATCAGATTTTAGAATACATAATATTTTCCAAATTAATCCTTATAAAACTTATTTCTAACAAAACATCAATATTTTTCAAATGACTCCTCTTTAAGGGCAGTTTCATTACACTGTATTCTCAAGTTACATATTGTAATAAAAACTGCATCTGCTCTTAAGCAGTTTCCATCATACCAAAAGTCTGCTACAATACAATGTTTCCTTTTTCAAAGAATATAACCAGTAAGCCCATGAAATAGATATTTAGTATTTTATATTTGTAACAAACACTAATTGTGGCTACTGAGAAAGTTAACTTTTTTTCTTTTAAAAAAGTACATCAGAAAAGCACATAGAAACTTCTATCAACTTAACATTCAGGTTTGTATCAAACTCTCTGAGGCAATGTCACTTTACATACATTCCCTCTATTTGCACACATTCAAATTACCACAAAATATTGAAATCCTAGGATATTGCTGACAACAGCTAATGTTATATTTGTATACAAATCAAAGGCGGCTGTTAAATACATTCAGCCAACACCTAAAGCGTGATGGGATATGTGATTCAAAATGCTTCTGGTAAAGATTCTGGTTTATATTACAATTTAAAACATACTAACTGTAGGAGTACTGGTTTCTGGTATTTATATATACATTTATAAACATATATATAAGAAAAAAGAAAATCAGCTTAATTTAGTTAAAAAGCCATCTTATTCAGAGGTTGGAGAAAGTCATATCAATATGGAATAAGAACACAATACTATTTTATTCCCATTGCCTATACTGTCTCAATCACAGTGACAATGAAATCCAGAACATAAAAGTCTGTATAGTTAGTTCTTTCTCTACTTCAGTACAGAGCACAGTTAAATGTTTTATATTATTGTACCATCCTTTGTCCTGTATTTACACAAAATACTTCCTTTAAGAGTTTTTTCCCCACTATGATCTAAGAAACTTTTTTTGAAACACACAATTCTGTTTCTGTACAAAGAAACCATTCTTTTTACCTTTGGGGAGCACTTTATTGATTGCTTGGTTCAGGCTATTTTGTTTATTGCGGTACATGTTATAATGCAATTTAGTAATCTGTATAACCTCCTACCACTCACTGGCTACAATCAGCCATGTTACTCTGCCAGATTCAACATTACCTGATGTATACACATTACAGTCTAGTCCACCCACCCAACAGCAAGAGCAATACCAATAAGGTGAGCTCACCGGTATGTAACCCAGTCCTGTAGCCTGTGTTCCCACTTAAGTATAAACCCATAGAAATTTTTTTTTAAACACCACAAAGCACTGAACGTAAGCACTCTTCCTACACCCCCACCACAGTAACTTCTGAAGCTCTCAAGTCCCCAACCAGACTATATAGGAAGAGAGGAAGGAAAGGAGGAAGAAAAAGCCAAGCTGAAGAAAGTAGATCCGACTCTACTCGGATGGTGGCAAAAAATGGCATGGATTTTTCTGAGAATCCAGAACGGGAACCGCTCCACTGCCTGCAGCTTTTAGGCTGAGAGCGCCTCCCTACAAATAACCCTTTGCTCACTGGATACAAGTACTCCCACCATTTACAGTTATCAGCAAGAAAAGTACGAAAGTACAGCAGACTGAAGGATTCCGTAACTTTATGAAACGCAGTTGCCACAGACATGAGGAACAAAACCAGAAAGCCAATTTTGGATGATGGTAAGGTCTAAACCTAATATCAAAACGCCCCAAAAATCTGCCTACTATATTAATTCTTGAGACACCCATGACAAAGCATATGTCCTTGATAGAACTAACCCTCTTCCTTAAAGAATGAACAGATTTTTTTATACCCAATCCAACTTAAAACATTTCTGCTTTACTTAAAAAAAAAAAAAAAGTTCTCATGTCATTAATTCATTGTCATCTTTAATTTTCTTTATGATTCTACCAACTTCTGAACCTTCCCCCAATAGCTGGCTTATTTCTAGTTAGAAAATCTCAAGCTCCATAAGCAACCTCCTTCAAACTCTAATCCTCTAAAAATCCAGCCAAATGTTTCTTACTCTTGGTATTGAGCAAAAACAAAAGAAACATTATGTAACTTGAGTCCACTTGTGCTGCTCTAATAAACTAACCAATATACCAGTTTAAAACAGTGTAGACTTAGTTACAAAAGACTTTTAATACAAACACACGTCATAGAATTCTAAAATTTTATGTATTCATCTTTAGTTGTTTAAATTTTGAGAAGGAAAAGATGCCTCTGACTTGCTTTCTCTAAAGTGACAGGTTTCCCTCTTGGGAATTCTTCAAATTAATCTGCAAAAGTATTCCTTTTTTTAAAAACTGGTTTTCCTTTCTGCTTTTCTGCATTTATGCTAGCATTGAGTATTTACAAAAGACAAGCATACTCTTCAACATATTAAAATAATTTGTGTAGGCAATAAACATATCATTTATTTTAAAAGAAGAAAACTGATGTACCTTTTTCTCACTTACTGCCCAGAACCAATGCTACAAAATCTATATTAGGCATCATGTAATAAAGTACTTGGCAGAAGCATTATGTTATTACTCTTGTTCAATAGCTGCCAACATGAACATCAAGCAAAAAGCAGTAAGCAAAGCAAAGGAAGAATAAGCCACAGAAAAGAGATAAACATTTTTATTATTATTTTACATTTTGGAAACAGTTTACATATCTATTATTTTCACCTGTAAATTTCAAAATCCTTTCATTTTCCATCAGGAATACAAGAAATCTTACTTTTCAATTCCATCCCCTGTGAAATACTAAGAACAGAAACTAATCCTTACAAGGCAGATAGGAACAAAGCCAAGGCTGAAACTTAAAGGAGTTTCCTATTCCTGGTATTAAAGCCTACTAACTAGCAAAGAATAGAAAGAAAAGCTTTATAGGAAGAGCTTAAATTACCTTTATGGAATAAGACATTTCTCTCAACCACTCAGTTATTCTAACCTAGTTCTATAATCTAATCTAGTTTTGGTCCCCCCTAAAAGAAAAAAATTAGTTCTAAACTGGCAACAAATCAAATGAAAAATATTCCTTTGTGTCAATATAAATTATAGGACAACAAGAGGTGGTAGTGCATGTTGGATGTTTTATGGAAGGAAAAAATTTAAGATCATGTAAATGAAATTTTAAAATTCAACATTGGGGTTATCACAAAAATACTATTAGTTCTTCCCAGGAAAAGAACTGATTTACGCAATTTTTAAAATGTTATTGCTAAACTAGCTTTATAATGCTACTAATTTCAAAATTTTATTATGAACACCAAAATTAACAATAGTGGCTTTTGTATAACAAAAAGCACAGTTCACACTATAAAACGGATTAGGACTAGTGAAAGTTAGGAGACATGTTTACAATTCCTACATACTTCTTGAAAAACTTTTTTTAAATGCAATTTAAATTTCAAGTTGTGTTTTACAAACTCAGCCTAGTACTAAAGGTAGTTAACTAGGTGACAGAATTCTGGGCCTATATTCAGGAAGACCCAAGTTCAAAAACAGCCTTCACACATACACTATAAGTGAGACTCTGGGCAAGTCACTTAACTTTCTGTTTGCCTTAATCCACTGGAGAAGGAAATGTTAAGTCACTCTAGTGCCTTTGCCAAGAAATCCCCATACCGTCACAAAAAGTCAAACACAACTCAACAACTTAACAACAATAGTACTAAAAGAAAAAGCTTAATGACACAAACCAACAATTCAACCTGTTTTTATACACTATCACTTATATACATGGCAGCATTGTGAATTTGACAAGCAAGTGGTTCTTGTCAGTTTAACTCTGCTGCCGATGTTCCAGGAGAAAAATTTCATTTCCAATATAAAGCCCAAATAATACTAATTGAATAGTTCCTTACTACTCCAAGGAAAATGGGAAAGGGAGAAAGGAAGAAGTGACAAAAGAAGGAAATGTAAATTCAAAGAAAAAAATCTGAAGAAAATGAAAAGTGAAGAGTACAGTGAAGACACAAGCAGAGAAAGAAAAGAGGGGCAGACAACAGGGAATGATTCCTAATATTTCTATCATTCACTATGAAGAATAAAGTTCCCCTTTCCCCAGCCACCGCTGCCAGCCAAATAATCTCTGTTACAGAGACAAAAAGTGTCTTAGTGAAAAGAATACCAAACTGCACCTAAAAATTGTTGGGTTTAATTCAATTTAGGCACTTAGGACTAGACCTGTAATCTCAAGGAACTCTTTGGTATAAGGAAATTTGATCTACTAAAGAAAGTCTGGTCTTTCTTTGCCATGTTATAGTCTGAGAGATTAAAGTAGGCAGGGTCACACAACCTGTAAGCAAGGGAGGCAATATTTGAACCCAGATCTTTTCACTTTTCACTTGTGAATTTCAGCAAAGGTATTAATTTGACTATTTGGCAACCCTGTGGCTTCTACCAACCAATGCTCAAGGGCATCAGAAACCTACTATGAAAAATGCTGTAAGAGTTTTCTTATAAAAGTTATGAGCAAAATTACAAGTTTTAATTTTGAACATGGAAGTATTAACTGAGTATTTATTGCCAAACTGAGTTTTCAGAACACAGGGCAGACCCTTAGCTGTGATGAGGCCAAGTGACACAAGGGAATGTCAAAATCAAGTATGAAAGATGCTTCAACAAAAATTAGTTAACAATTATCCTATCAGCTGGAAGAAACACTATTTTGAGTACATGACCATGGAACAAAAGATAAAAATAATGAATCTTGGAGAAATTACTTGATCATAATTGATTTTTCCAGGTTAAGAAAATGGCTCTAAATCTATAATCACACCTCCTATCCATTTTAATGAATTTTCTTCCTCCTTCCCCATAGTTCTAGGAGGTCCTCTTCTCTGCCTAAACCATCTTACCCAATCCCATGACTTTCAATAATCTCAATACAGATCTGGCCTCAATCACTTCCCAGCTGTGTCACCCTGGGCAAGTCACTTAATTCCCACTGCCTAAAGCAGAAGATAAGGGTTTAAAAAGAAATAAACTTTTTTTTAAATTAACATAGAGAAAGGCCTCTCAGATCTAATTTTTTACTTCAACTTTGCTCCTGACATCCAGTCCATTAGTTCAAAAGATTACTAGTTGTCTCCAACTGGATATTCCATGAATACCTCCAAATCAATGATGCCCAAATCTAATCTCGTTTTCCCCCAAAACCTATCCTTCTTTTAATTATGTCTATATTTCAAAATATGATTTCCATGATTTATTGCAATCATGATTCTCTCACTCATCATGATTTAAAATTTCAGTTATCTGGGACCATCCACATCCCATCAGTTGCTTAGTAATGTCAAGTTTGCTTTCATGACTTCTCCCATAGTCCTCTCCTCAATACTTGCATAATTATTTGTCTCAAAATGCCAAGTCAAATTTAAAATTATTACCTCCATCCTAGTTTAGTTATTTCTGCATATCCTAGAGGCAGATAATGCTTCTGATTTTGATATTATTATCACCTATTCTACTTGTCTTTTCTAAACATTAGCACTTCCCAAGTGCTATAGCCACATTAGCAGGAAAAATCATAAGAGATGGAAATGTGTCTTTAGTCAGGTCATCATCACAGTGAGATGGCAGTTAAGGCAGGGAGTTGAAGCTTCTGTTTATATAATACCATCTCCAGATGAGGCACAGTGGTCTTTCAAAAGTGGGTCAGGTCAGAATAGGGCTTCGTTGCTAGAGTTTCCACTGACTAATCAATAGTAAAATAAGTGTAAACCATGGTCAGGGTTATATACATCTATATATCAGTCTCTCTATCACACCTCACCTAAAGGAAGGACATGTCATGAAATACATCCTTACATATTATGAATGTATTTTCTAAACAAAAAGTAATGATCTTAAAAAAGGGATATATTTACTTAATCTTAACAAGATGCTTAAAGAAAATTTAAGAAGGCAACTAGGTAGCTCAGTGGACTCAGAGCCAGGCCCAGAGATGGGAGATCCTGGGTTCAAACATGACCTTAGACACTTCCTAGCTATGTGACTCTGAGCGAGTCACTTAACTCCCCACTGCCCAGCTCTCATTACTCTTTAGCCTTGGAACCAATATTTAGGATTACAAAGTAAGGGTTTTTTAAAAAGAAAACATTTTTTTGAAATGTTTAAGTCATGCTTTCTTAAAATTTGAAAAGTCCCAGAAAACCTAGGATATAAAAGTAATGCACATATATACTGTATGTACATACACCCATAATGTATAGATACATTTATGTGCATATAGGAACCCCATCTTCAACAACAGTTTCTGACGATGATGAACTAGAGAGTGTCCAATACTGTGTTGGGAAGATAGCAAGCATTTAATAAATGATTTTTGACTCAATACAATAAATGTTCAATATAACTAATGTGGTATTATTCTCAAACATTTATAATCAAATGGACCAAAACATACGTTAAAAAATGTTATTTTCAAACTTAATCAATACCTCTTTTCCTTCTATAAAATCCTTTCTTTTCCATTGATAGCTCACCTTCCTCTTTCCTCTGTCCCAACTAATATTTAACACTTTTTAGACATTAGAGAGGTAAACTAGGGGATGCAATGGATAATATCAGGTCAGGAAGTCAGGAAGACCTGAATTTAAATACAGCTTCAGACACTTTACTAACTATGTAACCCTGGGCAAGTCACTTAACCCCATTTTGCTTGTTTTGCTTCTATAAAATGAGCTGGAGAAGGAAATGGCAAACCACTATCAGAGAAAGAAGGATTTGAAGGGTAAAACATAAGAGATTTGCCAAGAAAACACAAAATGGGGTCACAAACAAAATATTATGCATTCAAATTTTAGTTAAACAGCTTTAGAGTGCTTACCTTTTCTTAGAAAAATAAACCCTTACCTTCCTTCCATCTTGGAATCAATACTGTGTATTGTTTCCAATGCAGAAAAGCATTAAGAGCTAAGCAATGGGGGTTAAGCGACTTGCCCAGGTCATACAGCTAGGAATTGTCTGAGGCCAGATTTAGACCTAGGACCTCCTATCTCTAGGCCTGGCTCTCAATCCACTGCCCCTTAAAAAGCTGGTAAAATAGTCTCATCAAAATATTAAAAACTAAAATATAGGAAAAACAAATGCACAATAAAGATAACAAAATGTATTTTATTACCTAACATACTTGTTACTTTCTAGTTCTAAATGTCATAGGATTTTAGAGTTAGAAAGGAATAACTACAGTCTAACTCTTTCGTGGGATAAATAATATCTAGTCAAACCATACATAGATTATAGGAAAGAGCACTTGATGGCAAGAAAGATCTACAACTCTAAAGCAGGCTCCAGTATATTATTTGTAAAATAAGAATAACAACTGTAATACCTACTGTGTAGAGCTGATAGAAAAGAAAGTACCTTTAGCAAACTTTTAAAAACTATATAAATGCACTTCCCAGCTGTGTGACCCTGGGCAAGTCACTTGACCCCCATTGCCTATCCTTACCACTCTTCTGCAGTGGAGTCAATACACAGTATTGACTCCAAGACAGAAGGTAAGGGTTTAAAAAAAAAACAAACAAAACTATATAAATGGGAATTACTCTTATAAAAATACAGTTGACGGAAAATGGAGGTTAGAATTAGAACCTATGTCTCCAAAAATTCCAGACTGGATATTCTACTATAACTATATCTTGTATGTTCTATGAGGTTTTTTCGTTGTTGTTTCTGACTTCTGCAAATTGCAATGGAGGGAGTAAAAAAAAAACCAAGCAGCAAATCCCTCCTTCAGGTTGAGACATCTATTACTCTATGGGTATTAACTTGTCATAGCCGAAGATTAACAAATCTTTAGCCAACTAACTGTATATAATGCCTTCTTTAAAGTTCAGTTTTTTAAAAATTGAAGATATCAGCAGGGGAAAAAATCCTGTTTGATAACTTCTTAAAACAAAATAAGTCAATATATATGGTTGAAGAAAAGATATTTTACGATTCCCTTTTCTTTTTGCTTTCTTTAAAAAGACTAGGTTTCCCAATTCATCCAGATGGTAAATGCATTGGCCTACTCACAGGCCAATCCCAATACTGATCAGAATGAGAGCAGTCAGGCCATTTTCCCTTTCCATTGATGAACATATACTATGGCATACCTGAGAACTCACAAGCTCACAGTATCCCCTAGCCCCAACCTATTACTGGGATTAAAGGTGTGTGTCACCACTGAGCTATCAATTTGTTTCTCAAAAGGTGCTAAATTAAATCTCCCTATTTTCTCCACTTAACCATTAATTCCCTTCACTTAAAAATATTTTATATACTATGTTAGGACTATACCTATCCTTAAAGTATTACAAAAATTTCCCCATACTAAGGGAATGTGCCTCAACTGTGTAAAATAAAAACAGTGGATCTCCTAAGATTACTTAAAAATAAAAAATTGTAAGTTTCATTTAGCATTATATAAGCAACTGAAGCACTTTGCAACCTGAAAGCAGACAGTACGCAAGCTATGCAGCTTTCTCCACCTTAGATCTATAAGTATGCTTGGTCCCAATTCCATGAACAAGATGTCCTCCTCATCAAGCCATTTAACTTAGCCTTGAAGATACCCAGCATGCCTCTCCCCTCTGACTGCAAGGATCAACTCCACCTAAAGCCTTACATTATAGAGGGCAGAACCTCGACTTCCCAGCTCACTCCACTTTGTATCTACAGCTCTGTTTGGTCTCAATTGTATGGAAGAAGGAGTATATCACCTGCACTATACACATCTCCTCCAGCTTCTTCTAGATGTTATCTTCCCCTGATTAAAACTGTAAGCTTCTCAAGCACAGGAATTGGCTTTTTCTTATTTGAATACCCAGCACTTAGCACAGTAACTAGCACATCCTAAGATGTTTAATAATTGTACTGAATTGAATTTTTTAAAACAGCTATTATCATCATCATCAACAGGAAACTAAAAGAATTTTCATTAGTATCTTCTCCTCTACTGAAGGGCTTTCAGAAACCTGGAATAGTAGAGGAATTTTATCAGATCCCATGCCATTTGCCACAGCCACTATACCAAGAAATAAGAATCTTCCCTACTTATCGATATAGGCTGCACTATGACTTCAGTTAACCCACTGTGTGAATGGTCCAAATAGAAGAGGACCACTAGAAATTGTCTGATATAGGGTTTACATGAAGTCATGGAAAGAAATCTGTATTCTAAGCAGTAACATCAATAATGCTTTTGTAAAATATCTATGTACTAGGGAAGAACATTCAAACTATTTTTATAATACAAATGAGTGTTCTATTTCTTCTAGGAAACTATATCTATTGTTTTTCACAAGCTACTTGTAATGAAAAACCAATCTACAGTTAATTCAGCTGAAATGGCTTTTTATTCTTCCTCCCTCCCCTTTGTTTAGGGACATCTTGTATAAAGACTTTTTATCATGTACTCTTTCTAAGTCAAAGCACTTGATTGATACAGGAGAAATATGAGTGTCAGAGAGATGACTAACTTTTTTGCCCACGGTTACTAACTAAGCTGTTAACCAAAACTGGATCAGATCCCAAGCCTTCAGACAATGAGTCCACAATTCTTTCCACCCATACCCTGGACCCTCCTCTACCTACTGAACAGCTTAACAGCTTAAAAGCAACAACCCTATGTTTAGAGTCAGAAAACCAAGGTGTTGATCCAGCTTTGCCAGTTACCAGTTGAGCTAATTTGAGCCAAAAAAAAGTCAATTCAACTCCAAGCATTTGGTTTTTGAAGTAAAGAGATGAGAGCGTTGAGAAAGGAAGAAGTTGGATAGGTTGCTGTCTTTAAGGTTTCTTACTATATCAGTGACCTTACTATATATTAGTCATTTACTATGGTTCTGCTTTATCTTTCTCCCCGATCTCAGGATTGAAGCCATAATCTCTTCATGGATAACTCTCCGGTTTCTGACTTCTTTCCTAGACCCTCATGATCTACACACCTCCAGTTATCTGATAGATTTTCCTTCTAATATATATGCCATCACCTCAAAATCACAGGTTATTTTCAATACCAAGTTGATGTTTTTTTCCTACCATTCATCTTGCCTTGTAGCAATAGTCTTTCTGCCTGACTGTTACAAGGTCCACTATTCATATCCAGAACTAGGAAACCTAGTATGCTCAATTCCTTCTCCTTTACTTCCATCTTCAGTAATGTCAACAAATCCAAGTATCAGCATCTGAAATTTGTTTAAGCAGAATCATATCCCTTATTTTGCCATCAAAGGACTTACTAAAGTCTAAATCTGGCTTACCAGCCATGTGACCTGATTTAAATCACTTAAACTGTTTACCTCAGTTTCCTTATCAGCAAAATATGGACAATGACAATAACACCTATAAGCTACAACTGTTTTTGCTGAATTGTTTCAATCCTGTCAACTCCTTGTGACCCCATTTGGGGCTTTCTTAGCAAAAATACTGAGTGGTTTGCCATTTCCTTCTCCAGCTCATTTTATAAGTAAGGAAACTGAGGCAAATGGGGTGAAATGACTTGCCCAGGGTCACACTGTAAATCATATTATTCAATCTCCCCCAACACTAAAAAGTTGATCATGTTACCCCCTTTTCCCTTTCACAGCCAAACTCCAAGAAAAAGTAATTGATACTAATTGCTTCTACTTTTTTATGTTCTTATTCGTTTTTCTGTCTCTTCCAATGTGGTTTCTACTCCCATATCTCAAATCAAACTGCTCTCTTCAAAGTTGTCTGTGACCTTTCAACTGCTAAATCCAATGTCCTTTTTTTTCCAGTATTCATCCTATTTGGAGCTTTTACAACTTTTGATGCTACTGATCACAGTGTTATGGCCTTCCCATTTCATTCACAGGTTGACTTATGACATTCCTCTCTTCCTCTTTCATCATTTCTCAATCTCCCTTGCTCATCATTAATTTCCTCCTCCCCACCCCCAAATATGCATGTCTCCCAAGGTTCTATTCTGGGCCTTCTACATTTTCTCTCTTTAGTCTCATCAGTTCCCATAGGTTTAATTATCATTTATTTGTATGTAGATGACACCCAGATCTATATATTCAGCGCTAATTTTTCCTAAACACCAGTTCTATACTTCCAAGTACTTGCTAGAAATCTTCACTTGGGTGTCTATTGACATTAAGTTCAACATGTCAAAAATGGCAATCCACCTCCCCAACTCCATCCCCAACTTGCTCTTCTTCTATTGCCCTTTTTCTGCAAGAGGTTTTAAAAGCTTCTGTAATCTAAAGTTTCACTCAGAGATACATTTTCTGTAATATTATTCCCATAATGTGGTGGAAAACACACTACTTGAAACTGAAAGGTAGGAGTTGAATCATCCTTCTGTTACTACACAACCAATGGCAAGTTACAGTACTTTACTTTCTTAACAGTAGTTTCATCATCATAAAATGATGGGAACTGACAAGATAACCTACAAGAGTCCTTCTAGCAACTGTGTAACCCATGAACTCATATCACTCCTGTTCCTTCCCCATCCAAAACAAAACAAAACACTTTTTTTTTCCTTCTTGAGGACATCACCATTCTGTTGCCTTGGTTCGTAACCAAAAAGTCATCTTTGACTGTTTTTCTACCTTCACTACCACACTAGTTCATACCATCATTATACCTAATTAGTTCCCCTGCCTCCAGTCTCTCCCTTCCCCAAAAGTGCTTATTCCCCTCCCCCACTACCAAAAGGCCAAAATACATACAGCTAATGCCTTAGCCTCCCCAAAAAATAAACCCCATTATCTTCATGTTTAACCTTTGTTTAAAAAAAAAAAGTCTCTCCCTTCCCCAAAAGTGCTTATTCCCCTCCCCCACTACCAAAAGGCCAAAATACATACAGCTGATGCCTTACCCTCCCCAAAAAATAAACCCCATTATCTTCATGTTTAACCTTTGTTTAAAAAAAAAACAAACACAGCAATAAACCATTTCAAAGGTTCCTATATTAAGCCTTTCCATAGGTGGATTTAATAGACTGAATCTATTTTCCCCAAACACTTACTATACCATTAGTGTTTTTTAAAAAATGAACTAATAACTAACTGTTCCCCTCAATAACCCAACTCCTACTTCCAACCATTTTTTAAAACAATTCCATCATGCCTCAAATGTGCTTCATCTCTGCCTCTCAGATGTCTTGTCTTTTCAAGATCATTTTAAATGTTACAGTCATCTGTGAGGTCTTATTCAGGTCTCAGCTTCCCTATCTTTAGTACTTTCTCTCTCCATAAACTAAGTAACTATTTTTTAAATTCAATTGTTATATACACTAGGTATTTAAATCTTAACTAAAAGGCATGGAATAGGCAAATGTTTATCCTAAAAAAGTTTTAAATCACAAATGCTCCAAAAATCACACTAATTTATACCACAATCACCAATCCACATGTGTTTTGGGTTTTATAAATAACTCAATTGACCCTGACAATAACTGACTAGAATAAACTGAAGAAGGGTACCATCATCAAAAGTAAAAAACAGCTATAAAGTTAAATAGAAATTGTTTTCTTACCCTTTACGATCCCTCAAGTGCTTTGAAAATTTGATGGGGGACACGGGGGTAACAGGCTTTACTACTATTAATTTTCTGTATTTCTTTAACATATTTCAAATAAGTAGACTAATGTTACTAATAACAGACTTCTCACTCCAGTCTAAAATGTCTCTGATGTCACTTCCAAAAAGAAGCCTAATTCTGTTCTCCCACACTAACACAGACTACTAGCTTTTAAGTAAAGGGTTTTACAGAACTCTAAAAAGACATGTAAATTTTAGCTGACATTACTATTTCACTCCATAGGTTTTGCTAATGCTGCCAAGAAATCCTAGTAGGAAGCATGGTAAAACTAAATAATTGAAAAAATAGAACTAAAAAAAACTCCAAAGAAGAGTTATAACTCTCAAATACATTCTTTGCAGGGATGGAAGAAACTGGATTAACAAGTATCCAAACCTTTAAGACTTTCACAATATGTCGATTTGTTTTGATTAATTTTTTTCTTGTTTTCCTTTCTTGAGACTCAAAGAAAAATCTCAAAAACAATATAAAAATGTAAGTTATTGATAAAATTTAGTAATCAAATTTTTTTTAAATGCAAAAAGGATGGCAGAATGCAGGAAGCAAACAAAGTAAAATAAAAAAGTAATTTTGAAAGGGATTGGAGAGAATGAGGAGAAAAAGAATATAATAAAATATATAAAGAAATGTGGAATGTAAGCATCTACTTATGTTCTGTTAAAACTAGTAATCAAATTAAGTCCAAAGGTCTGACAAATAAAAGAGCATTATATTAGAGGAGGAAAGAGTGAGCAACACTTGAAGTTTTTCTATTAACCAAAATTTGGGTCTTAGAAATAAAACCCCAAGGAATCTAGTGTGCAACTAGGTGGCATAGAGGATGGAGTGCTCAATATGAAGTCAAGAAATCCTTAATTCAAAATCCTAGCTCAGACCTTCACTAGTATTCGACCCAGGGCAAGTCACTTAATCTTGGTCTAATTCAATTTCATCATTTGTAAATATATAGATATAGATATAGATAGATAATATAGAGATAATAGGGCCTACCTCCCAGGATTGGTTTTTGGGAATCAAATGAGATAATATTTATCAAGAGCTTTGTAAACTTTTTTACACATTTATGTAAAGCTCTTAGTAGCAGTAAAAAATTCCTGAGTAATAATTGGATTTTTAATAAACTTGAACTACCCAGGCAAAAGAAATTTGACCAATGCCTGTGGTCAACACTGCAATTTTGAAGAGAGTAAACAAATAGTGTCCTGTCCATGCTCCAAATGTTGCCTTCTGAGCGAATATCCTGTAAATCACTAACTCTGACATAAGGCTTAAACCAAAAAAATGCTGACATTTTTTTCTGTACAAAAATTTCCTATACTAAAAATGCATAATTCAAACTTTAGAGAATCAGTAGAGAAGAAAAAGAAAACATTTAGCAATATTATATCTAGAATGAGGGGGAGGGAGGATTACTAATTAATGAAATCAAGCTTCTTGATAGAAGTTTGGGGAATTTTAAATTTTATTTGAAAGATAACTCCTCCAATCTATCTAGTCTTTTTTTAAATTTTGAAATGGCCTGCTGATGTACAGTACTTCCTGGCAAGTATTTTTTTTTTTAGCCCAAATGAAATAGATTACATATTTCATGTATAATTATATTTAAGAAAGCACATAAATTGCTATGCACAGGGACTAAAAAAGCAAATTGCAACAAAATTAGTTTTTAAAATAAAAAAACTCACCTTATGAGTTGCTTTTCAATAGTGTTAAGTTCATGATATCTATTTTCTTAAGTTTTAATTTACTTTGAAGAATACTTCAGTTACAAAAGAACTACCTTGAAAGCTCTTTCTGAAGAAATATAGGTGCAGTTTTTGTGGATTACCTAAGTAGTAAATGATACTGGTAATGACCAGTGACATCTTTGCTACCTGCCATAAATACCATAATGGTGCAGTAAAACTTCCCCTTACTTTCTTTATTTACAGATACAAGGGAGCCATATTCACAAAGCCATACAGTCCTTCCTGCCCTCCTTCCTCGATCTCTGGATGGTATCAGAAATCAGTTCCTAAGGTTTTTTCTACAGCAGTAATAATTCTCAAAGATGTTTCTCTAATAGCAATGATTTTCTTCCCACAAGAAAGAAGTGTTTTAGGGTATAAGCAGGACGTTTATAAAGGTCAGAAGTTCTTCACCTTTTCTCAAAGCAACTTTATTAGCTAGGTAGATACTGTGGGAATTATTGTCTTTACCCAACTAATTTAATGGCATAAAATTTATACTGTGAACTACTCGGCGACAATTTAAATAATAAGAAATATTTTTTAAGGCTCCCTAACTGTTAACTGATAGAAAAAAAAGGCAACTTTCCAACAGATCCCTTTGTCCAGACTAGTATTACTGGGCAATATCTTAGGCAATATTTGTACCTGCAGTAGTATCAAATACTCCAGAATTCTATACTAATTAGTCTGAATTACTAACTAGTATATTTACAATGCAGACAAAATAAGCTTTTGCCATTCCACATAAAATCTGAACAAGGTAAGCCTAATCTAATTCACTACACTTTTTATAAAACTCTGTCCTAGGACTAATAGCCTAATTCAAAGTCCTTGACTATAATAAGTATAATTTGACACAATTAGAGCTAATACCATACCAGCAATTAGATTGCCTGGGGATTTTTTAAAAAATGGTATCTAGCAAATAAAAAAACCTAAATTGCTAATAGAAGAAAAATAAGTGCTGAAAGCATTTCCTTATTTACTTTAAATTCATCAATAAGCCCACAAAAACAACTTACAAGTTTTTGCTTTTTACCAATTTAAAGTCAATATCAGACTTTAAAGAAATTTCATTTTAAATACAAAATGTTTCCTAATAAGAAATTTTCACAGGTTTAATGACATTTTAAAGGATTTTATCCTATCACAGCCTACTAATTTATTTTTAATAGTTTATACATTATTTCACAACATCTAGGCTTTTTAACTATTAAATGTCTAATTCATACTTCTAACAGTTTCACTTTCAAAGCCCTGGCTCAAGTACATTTTTCCTGCTTGGATTTTTTTTGTTTTTGTTTTTGTTTTTAAACCCTTACCTTCTGTCTTGGAGTCAATACTGTGTACTGACTCCAAGGCAGAAGAGTGGTAAGGACTAGGCAACAGGGGTCAAGTGACTTGCCCAGGGTCACATTTGAACCTAGGACCTCCTGTCTCTAGATCTGGCTCTCAATCCACTGACCTACCCAGCTGCCCCCCTGGTTGGATTCTTATGGAAGAAAAATATACCTGAAAATCAAACACACAAACCAAAACAAATAAAAAACCTTTCTTTGCACTGGAGAATATTTGTATTGATTTCCAATGATACAAATTATAAAAACCGTTTTAATCTTGTTTTAAGTCCAAGACTGACTACTCAAAACTTTTTTTAAAAAACTACTCAAAAGGAAGAAAAAATATAATACCAGTAGGACATTAGAAGGACCTACATATCATCTCATATTTTTGAACTAAGAGTATGTTGTAGTCAAATACTTATCTTCTAAGATTAAAGAAATTAACAAATTAAGTATACTGGTCTACAAGTGGAATATGAAATTTCCTTTCAATGTGAAAATTTTTCAAAATGTTTTGAAATGTTATACCATTAGAATATGAATATTATTGGTTTTCTCAACAATGTCCAGAACACGTTCTTTTCCTCAACTGCTTTTTCTCCTTTCACAAAAAAAGATGATTTAGAAAATAATTTAACAAGGATAGTGAAGGTCTAACCATTTCATCTAGTTCATTTTTTTTTGTAATACATTCACTTTGGTATCAATTACCAAGTTAAATATAGATTAAATGTATAAAAATGTTTTTAAAAAAGTTTAGAAACATCTAAATAAGCATATCCATCAAAAGTCATATTCAGTAAGACCAATATACTATATGTTAGGGGAAAAAATCTGAATTTAAAATCATAATGTGGTGCTCAACTCATGTTGCCTTCAAAATACAAAAAAGCTGAAAAAAAATTTAAACAGGGTAAACCAACTTTTTAAAGTGTGTTACCTACTTTAAATTACTTTATATTTTATACAAGTACCGTATAACTAAAATGGTACAATGGTGATGAATGTTGTAGAAAGAATGGCTCAGAAAAACAAGAAAAATTTCCTAATTTTGTCTAGAAAATTAAATAACTATTTGAAACATATATTAGTCCTTCAGTCCCGTCCCATTCCCTCTCCTTACTTCCCCCCTCCATTACTGAGAGGTGCAACCTGCTAAGTATTCATCTAATCATTCAACAAGCACTTATTTTTAAATAGCTACTACATGGGTAGCCACTGTAAATACAAATACAATAAATGAAAAACCTAACAGAATAGCAAGAGAAAAAGGAGCCCACACAATCAAAGATTTGGGTTCTGCTATATCACCCTATAAAAGGCTTGAAAATAAGAATACTGCGAGAACTAACTAAAACAGGTTAACACAATACCTGTACATTTCATTAGTTTTCAGAATTCTCCCCACCAAGCTGGAGAGTCACCACAGCATAGAAGAGGAATAATTCTAAGAGCAGCTCTCATCAAGTACATGAAACTTTTATACGATATTAACAAGTTTTGTGTCAATGACTTCCTAACTTCAAGAAAAGGCATAATACCTGCTATAGACTCTCAAAGTAGAATTTTAGAGTTACCTACGAACAAGCAGTTTGTATTACTAGTTTATATAACCACCACCACCAACAAATTCCTGATCCGGTAACACTTAAAAGATTATGTATTTCAATACTAATTCAGTTAAATATCACATCTATACTATATGGCAACAGTGACCCCCCACGATTATTACTTGCTGTATGTTACAACAAAAATGTGGCAGTACTTGGAGGGGAGGAAAATAGAAAACTGACTTCCTAAAAAAATGTAAAAATGGTTAATAGGCAAAGCTAAGAATTGGGGGAAAGAGTTAGGAAAATCAATTGTTAAAGCAAAATATCTTCCCCCTACTCCGTCTTACCCACCTACGTGTGCCACGAGGACCACCTCACTAAAACATTTTGACAGCCAGGAGTTTCCTGAAGGTGAACTGCTCGTCAGTTTAAAACAAATTATGCGCGAATACAGCCTGGACTTTCATGATTCTGTTTGTTTCGACCTTCAGTTAGGCCGAGATACCTTAAAAAGAAGCTTCCCCAAGAGAAGTACTAAGAAAGCAGAGCCCAGAGACCAAAACTGCAGAAGGCAAGTGTCCTGGCGAAAGGCGGGGACCCCAACTAGGGGCCTAATTTGGCAGAGGAAGGTGCACAGAGTGTTCCAGGGTGGGGGTGGGGAATAAAGAAAAAATAGTTTAAAACGAGAAAGAGGGGGATAGAAGTGGGGTAGATTAAGACATTAGGTGATTCTCTCCCCACCCCCACTTCCCCCGAGAGGGTGCGGGCGGGGGAGGTGGGGAGGGGGTTCCACGGAGGGGGATGGGGCGGGGTAGCCAGTGGCCCGGTGTGTCGAGTGACAGCTCGGGTCCCCAAGCTCGGGGCTGGCTGTCTGCCTGCCTCCCTCACCCCCTCAACTTACTTCTTTCTGGCTCTCTGGAAAGGGGAAGCGCCATCTTTGCGAGGCCGGCCCCGAGGTCTTTTGTCTGCGGCTGCGGGGCTCGGGGCCGCCGGGGCTCCGGGCTCCTCTGGGGGCGGCGGCGG
>NC_058134.1:95407270-95424997 GCF_016433145.1 Gracilinanus agilis | reverse complement strand
CGTCCCCGTCCCTCCCCCCTCCGCCTGACGACGCGGCGGAGGCTGCAGCTGCGACTTCGACTTC
This sequence comes from Gracilinanus agilis, assembly GCF_016433145.1. Classification (NCBI taxonomy): domain Eukaryota; kingdom Metazoa; phylum Chordata; class Mammalia; order Didelphimorphia; family Didelphidae; genus Gracilinanus; species Gracilinanus agilis. The sequence continues at coordinate 95,424,933 of NC_058134.1, read as the reverse complement.
GGCTTTGGAGAAAGCGAAGCTATGGATTAGGCAGATGGGAATCTGGATCCAGCAGAAAGCTCGCTACAGAGAGAAAGGCTGGTTGTTTAAAAACACGCACACACATACACACACGCTCACACATACGCATAGAGTCCTATACATAATAAACCTAGGCTGTATAATAGTTACATATCTAATGTTAGGATAAAAGCATTTCCTTACATGCTCCTCCACTCATAGGCTCGCGCCCGCGCCGTTGACAACATATATAGAAATTACGCTCAGTAAACACTTTTCCTGTAAATAATTTTTCTAGTTCTATCTGTATTCAGCAAAACTTCATCACATATTCCCACCTAGTAGCATTCGTCGTTTGAATGTTCCGCGAGGGCCAATAAAAGCAATGTTATTCAACAATAATATTGTGCGGCATTAAAAGGCAAAACAAAGAAACCCAGTAAACCCGAGCAAGTTGATTCTATAGTGTACAGTGAGTGTCCTTACGTAAAGAGAAAATTCTAGGGTTCACGTCATCTAATATATAGAGGTAAAAGATAATATGAGAATCGGAGTCGGCAACCTTTGTCCTTTAGAGCCTTTACAGTACTAGTATGCTAGATTTCTTATTCTAATTTTGAGGAAACCCTTTGGACATTATGATAATATAAATATCCTTAAACAGTGAGTGTTCCCTTTGTAGTTGGCATGGGCTATCGTGATGAAGGTACGAGGACAAGTGATTAGAGTTAGCCATATTCTCTTAATACTTTACTATCTAGTTTTAACGTTTATCATTATCATTCTTAGTATGATATTGACCCACCATTAATAAGACATGAAATTTTATTTTTTTTTTAGCACTGATGAATTTAGGACTAATCATCTGTGCTTCCCCCACCCCCACCCCCCACGTTTCATTGTAATCAAAGACAAGGTTTTGGATTTTTTATTTTGTTTTTTAAATATAACTAGGGTTAAAAAGTCAAATGTGTGGATATCTAACAGATCATCTAGTCAAAATCCCTCATTTTGCAAATGCAGATACTGAGGCACCCAGAAGTTAAGGGCCTTGCCCAACATCACACAATAAGAAAAACTGACAACCTTTAAAAGTTTTATTAAACTCTCTGAGGTCAGAATGATGGGGGGGGGGGGGTGAGGGAAAGGGAAAATTTTACAACAAATTTACATCCAAGGGTTTAGTGTTTGACAGAATCTAACTTTATAAAAATAGACTATAAGTGAATAACATGTAAGAACAGAAATAGGGAATGAATCCTTGTAGTGGTAGAATTAAAGACTATCATTTTAATAAAAATATTAATCTGCCCATTTGGGGGAAGGCATACAACACTTCAAAATAAAATATCTTTAAATACTGATTAGTCTAAAAATCCATTTTGTATACAATGTTAAAATTTCATTAAACTAGATTTTCTATTCATATTCAAATTTCTAGCCTCAAAGTCTCTATATTTTTGCTTATTTTATATTAGAAAAATTGCTGCTGTTTTCATTGTTAAAAGCAAAGCAAGCCAAATAAAAGTAGTTCTAACAGCTTAATTTTTCCTAATTTAATAATTAAAAATTCATAATATATATTATAATCATCAGCTAAAAATCCAAAATTACTCACAAAAATTATTTCAATGATCTAAACAAAATAGCAACGAATCTTATCCCCATTTTACAGATGAGAACAGTGAGTCCCAGAGAGGTGAATAATTGCCTAAGACCACAAAGGTAGTTGAGATTCAAATTGAGTCATTATGATTCCAACAGTGTTTTTTCCACTATAATGTCTCTTGTAAAATAGATTTGGGTAGAAGTCAAATAGAAGTTGGAAATCACACAATGCTCCTAGTAGAAGCCATCTGATCATTCACGTAAATGGTTTGCATCAGTTCAAATCAACCTATCTATACCTCATCCTATGTGTTCTTGTCCTTTTTTTCCCAAAGGTCTCATGTGCTAAAGGCCTTCTTCTAGTTGTTATATGTGAAGCACTCAGGCTATCCACTTGATTTTCCTTTGCATTCTCTACATGATCAAATCAACCTCCTTTTGCAATCATATTTTTTTTCTTTAGGGATGTCAATTAGACCACTATTTGTCCATAGCTCATCACTGGAATTATATGCAATCTAGTCTATAGCCATCATAAATGGAAAAAACACTTTCTTGGGTTCCTTGCCTGTGTAGATATTTACACATAAAAAAACGAACTGATTTGATGGCTACCCACCCCTTATAAGTAGGCCAAAAATTACACTCGGAATAAAAATTCCAATGTTAGTTGATAATATATAGAAATAATTTGCTTTTAAAATTCTACCATATAATTTACCTATGCAAAGTGTGAAATGGTTCCATAAATTTATATTTTTAAGTAACTATAACTGTGAACATATCTGAATGCCATCTAATGAAGATTGGCAAGCCAGTCCATTGGCTAAATGGATTTAGCTTAATCCATTTCAAGAGCCAAGCCATATAATTCATGTAAAAATAGTTATTTGGGGTCATTTGATGGTTTACCTACAAGATTCAAACTAAACCCAGCAATTATGACATTGCTTCTTCATTTTGTGCTGTTTGATAGATTTAGAGACAAAATAATGTTAACATTAAAAAATTATATCATTTCACATCAAAAAAGGGAAAATGCTTTTTCAGAATTAAAAAAAAAAAAAGCTACACACCAACTTTATCATTCCAAATGTGGAAGGGTAGAATGAATAACTTAGTCTGTACACAAAGTATCCATACATAATGTGCTTATATTGTTTGCTAGTTGTTACACTTGACATTTCTGAAAATTCAGGAACAGTTTACAGCAGGAGCAACAAAATCAGTGTAACTGGTACTTTAAGAGCTAAGATTTTTCAAAGTTAGGTTGAAATGTCTTAAGAGAAGCTATTCCTTTGAACCTCCAAAGCCAAAACAAAGTAGAGAATTGTATCGTGTTCTCTAAGTGCATTCTTTTTTAAAAAAAAAGTTTTTATTCCATGAATAATGTCTACTGAACATTTCCAACTATAAGTAATAACACTTCATATATGATGTGGTTAATATTAAAATTAAGTTACTTTTTAGGGATCTCTATTATAAAATAAAAGGAACACATTCCCAAAGCAAGGTCTTCCTTAATACAATCTAGTGTTATTAAACTGTGTAACTAATCTGTTAATAGTACATACACTCTCCTCTTTTGCCAGTCTCTATCTACTCTTATATGCTACACCTAGATTCGTCTATCCTGGAAGCCTCTATCAAAAGGTTCTGCTGTCCAATGTGTCTTTGCTTAAGGGATCAGAAAGAAACAGGTTCCCTAGGGGTATATGGGAAAGACACTTCAAAAGATTAAAGACTAGAGAGAGCTTCTTTTATAAAATTACAAACAGGGGTGGATTTAAAATTATGATACTACCACTATCCCTCTAATACTGTATTTTCTAGCCACATTCTCTATCCCACCCCAACTCCCTACCTTCTACTCTCACCTTTCCCATCTCTAACCTCTTCCTGATTTTCTGGAATTCAAAACTATGTCTCTACCACTATATCATCTTGGAACTTCTCTCAGTACTTGAGGCCTCTTAGCCCTGGAATATCTTAATATTCCTTTGGCCTGCTCATCCTGGTCATCTACAAGACCTGTCTCCTTCCTTCCCATTGGTGAGTTCCTCCTAAAGCTTCCATTTCGTGAGAGGTATTAGACTAGCCTACCTTCAGGAAGCTGATAAACAAGCACAAGTTGATATGATTGTCAACAAAATGAAGACTCTCTTTCTTCATATATACAATATACAAACATAGACATGATATACATATAAATATATTTGCTTATGACTTCCTCTTCCTCTGTGTTACCTACAAGGCTTGGAGATTCTCTATTTGAAACTTAGATCCCGCTACATAGTATTGGCTTCTCCCAATCAACAGGGCTAACCTGAATTCCAAACATCCCTCTGTGACTTCATATCCTGTTCTCCAACCCCCACCCCTAACCTCAATTCCTAGTTCCACTTGCCTTCTGTGACTTCATCCCACAGAATTGCAATTGGAGAAAGAATTTCACTTACTGAGTTTAAGGAGTCCTAACAGCCCACTCCCTTCCGTAAGTTAATTGGGGGGGGGGGGAGACCTACTACATCTTTAGACTCAGAGCATTACCATCTTCCCAGGCCAAAGACCTTTCCCATTACATCAACTTCCTTAAATGCAAGCCAATGGATCCTATCCATCATGACTTCTCCAGATTAGAGTTATGTGTTTTGAGGTGGGAGTAGGAGTTTCCACTGATTTGCTGCCCCTAGAACTTAAAATCAGAAAACTATATCTACTCAATACTACAAATTCCCACAGACTTTTTGCCCCCATAGTCTTCTTTCTTCTCTCCTCAGGCAATGGCAGATCCAGACCCCTCAGCAGGAAATCTCCCACAGGTACTAAATAAGGAGATAAAATGTATGAGCAAACAAGAGAAATCCTTGCTGGGCAGTGTAGCTGCAATCAAGACCTTGGCTGGTATTCTCCGTAGCTGCTATGGCCCTTATGGCAGGCTAAAGTACCTGGTGACATCTCAAGGAAAAACTGTCTGTACAGGGTATGCAGCAACTATCCTTAGAGCCTTGGAACTAGAACACCCAGCAGCTCAACTGCTCCGGGAAGCAGCCCAGACCCAAGCTGAGAATAGTGGGGATGGCACAGCCTTTGTTGTTCTTCTGGCTGGGGCCTTGCTTGAACAAGCTGAAGCCATGGTGAGAGCTGGTCTGCCCCACTCTCGTGTCCGTGAAGCCTATGCTATTGCAACCGATGAAGCCCTGAAGATACTGCCTACCTTGGTTGTTTGTTCCCTAGATTCTTTGGAAAATCCAACTTGGGCCCTCCGCTCTGCAGTATATACCCACTCTCTCTCCCACCATGAGTATTTGACAAACTTGGTGACCCAGGCATGTCATGATTCTAGGGATCCTGATGGAAGTTTTCACCCTGAACGCTTGGCAGTATGCTCAGTGCCTGGGGCAGATCTGGGTGACTCAAGCCTGATACCAGGATTGGCAGTGTATGGTGCACCCTGTGGGAAAATTACAGCTATATTTAACGCCAAGGTGGCACTATATTCTTGCCCCTTCGGCCCCGTTAGCCCCCATACACCTGCTGCTGCTCATCTCAGTTCCTCTGAAGACTTAATTAACCACAAGGAAGGAGAGGACAGATTGGCATCAAGGCTAGTGGGCCAGCTTGCAGCTGTAGGTATCAATGTGGTGGTGGTATGGGGACAAATAAATGAGATTTGTCTACTGCATGCTGATCGGCATAACATCATGGTCGTGCAAGCAAAGTCCAGGAGGCAGTTAGTCCAGCTGAGCCATGTCATGCATATAACTCTGCTGCCTTTCTTGATACCTCCCATTGTAGCAGGGGAATGTGTTAGAGTATATACACAGGAAATGGCACTGGGATTGGCTGTAGTGTTTGAATGGAATTACTTATTTGCACCTGCTATCACTGTGATCCTTCGGGGATCCACGGATGAAGGACTAAAGGGAGCAGAACAAGCTGTTCGTCATGCCATAAATACCTATACACAGCTGAGTCAGGACCCTCGCTTGCTACCAGGAGCTGGGGCAACGGAGTTGGCTCTAGCTAAAGAACTTTCAGAACTGGGAAGCCAATTAGAGGGGCCCAATGGTCCTGGGATCCTTGCATTTGCCAGGGCTCTTAGGTCACTTCCTGTAATCCTAGCAGAGAATGCAGGTGTGCCAGGGGCAGATATATTGGCACAACTTCAGGGACACCACCAGGCTGGGGACATTGTTATGGGAGTGGGGGATGAAGGGACAATAAATGTGACCCAGGAAGGAATATTTGACCCCTTGACTGTCAAGACCCGGGGTATACGGGTGGCAGCTGATGTGGTATTGGAACTAGTGACTGTAGATGATATCCTGATTGCCAAGAAAAGTGGGGAGTTTATCAACCCAAAGGACAGGGATTCTGAATCAGATAATCTAAAACAACACCCAACCTCCCTCAATAACAACTAACCCTTGGAAGAAATAAGTTAGTAACTCCCTCAATAAAAGGAGACTGCCAAGGAGGGCAATACCACACCCAAAATGAATTGTGTACCTCATTTATTCCCTCCACATTTTGTGCCACTAAAGGCACTTATTCTAGAGGAAAAAAAGGAAGGAAAAAAAAACAAATATTTCTCACCTTTCCCCCTATTTAGTTCTTCCTTCCTCAAACCTGTGTTTATTTGTTCACTTCTCAGTCTTAGAGCCTGCATCCCTCCCAGCTTGCAAAGAATCAATAATTCCATCTCTCTTCATCAGACCTTGTTTCCTCCTCAAATCTGGGACATATTTAATTCCAATTCAATAAGATTCTACATCTGCAAAATGAAGAGATTGAACTGAATGTTCTTTTAACTCCCAGCTAAAAATCCTATGGCCCTTAAAGTATTTACTAGGTGCTTACTGTGCACCTAGCATTGCATAGGTGCCATAGGGATGCAAAACAAGTATATGGGGTTCTTGTGCTCCAGGATCTTACAATCTAGTTGGAGAGACAAACCATGAATACAAGTAGAGTACAATATAAAAATCCTGATAATAAACTGAAAAATATTATATAATGAAAAGTCTTGAGCCTTACCTAGCAAAGACTTAGGAAAATTAGGAAATATCCAAAACCTCTCCCTTATGTATATACTTCTTGTCCACATGAAAATAAAGGAAGTACTTTACCAAAGGGTTAAAAAGAGCACCCACTGGCAGCTAATGGGCTGTATTTGGTAGTGGGGGAGGAACAACCTGACCTGCTTTTCCATGGTGACAACGGATGGTAATGAGCTGATTGTAGTACAGAACTTTAGCCTCATCTGTGGGTTACTTTCTCCTTCCTCCTAAAGGTGCTTCCTTATAGTTCAGTCCCCAAGTGCCTGGTCCCCTATAGGGATGAGGGGATTAATGTAGATTAGAGACATTAGGTTCTCCATGTTTTATGATTGTCCTTATCTTAACATTGACCATTATTTTTAGCCTTTACTTTCATAAGAGTTAAGATTCAGATGCTTGTCCAAGAATCTGAGAACTGAGAAACAAAGTTCCCACAGGGCTTCAAAAATGTATTACATAGTTTTTAAATTTTATTTTTTTTAACCTAAACTTTTCCTCAACTTCAAAACCAAATACAGTTCAGGGTTGGTAGTTCCAGGGACCCATTTTCTGTAGAAAGTGACAACAAGTAGAATTGTCACAAGCTATTTGGTCCTTCCCAATTTTTCAGCTTCATAGCTTTTGGTCATTTCTATCACCAGCTTCTTCTTAAGTAATATATAAGCAGTCAAGGAAGTTGGAAAGAAGCACTAGGGTAAGAAAAATTGAAAGGCCAATTTCAGGATCCACTGTAAGGAACTGGTTATCTGTCACTGAGTGGGTGGGATGGCAAAAATCAATAATTCAAGATCTTGGGAAGAAAAAAAGCAGATAATGTGGAGGAGGGAGCAATCTGCGTCAAACATCACTGATAAAGATATAAAATCCAAAATATATGAAGAATCAACATGAACATATGACTAAGAATAATTGCAAATATGCAACTTTACCAAGGATATGAGCAGTTTTCAAAAGAACACAAATGATCAATTCTGCAAAAACATGTTCCAAATCACTAACAAAAGAAATTCATGCTTAATATTCTGAGGTTTCATATCACATTGTACAAATTGGCAAGACAGCCAAACTGGAAATGTAAGTTAGAAGGACTATATGTAGAGAGGTATACCAATAGGCCACTTGAAGAGCTATAAACTGATCCAAAATTCTGAAAAACAATTTGGAATTATGTCCCCAAAGTGGCTAAACTACCCATGTTTTGAGAAGTCAGCACATATACTTTGAGAGGTCAGAATTATTAAGAATAAAAAGGTCCAAACTATATAAAAATATTCATAGAAGCACTTTTTGTGGTAGAAAAGGACTGGAAATGAAATGGATATGACTATTGACTGATTGATTGACCAAACAATCTATGTTCTATGAATGTAATAAAATATTTTAATGAAGTAAAATAAGCACTGAGAAATCCAGAGATACTTGTGAAAATTTGTATGGACTGAAATAAATAGAACCAGAGAAACAATATACTCAATGACTACAATGCTATAAGTGAAGAGATCAGTAAAAGGAAACTGAAAAATGATTAATTGTTCCCTCCTCTCAGAAAAGAAATGAGGGACTACTAGGACAGAATGTTACATACATTACAAGGCTTGCTTACTATATCCATTGTATTTTACTTAACTATTTTTTCCTTGTTATTAAGGAGAGTTCAATTTAGGGAAGTGGAGTTTAGGGATTGATATCAAGAAATAAGCATATTGTAAAAATGAAAGGCATTAAAAAAGCTAAAACATGCTGAGGTTAGCATTGGAAGTAAGTTCACAACATGTACTAAAGATTGCATGTTTATCAGTTACAGATGACAACTAATAGAAACAGCTACCTTACTGAATGACAAAATCAAGATACAAAAAAGATTTCAACAAGCTCTAACTTGAGGCCAAGATGAAATGCAAATGGGATAAGTTAAAAGCTTCCATAATTTTCAGAAATCAACCTTACAAGTATAACATAGGGTGTATTTCATTCATTCCCTCACTCATTCAGAGATAAGTGGCCAGAATTCATCCAGAGAATAAGCAGCCAAGTGCCATAGCATTTATCAAAGAACTGAGGTATATGTGAAGTTGTCAGCAGGAAAATATTCAGAGGAATCCAGAGTTAGAACAGAATTCTGCTGAGAAGGATCTGAAGTATTTAGTAGGCAGCACACTCATTATGAGTAAATGGGGTGATATGGCAAAGAGGAGGAGGAGAAAGAGGAAGAGATCATATTGAGCTACTAGAATGAAAAAAGTCCTGGTGTATCTTGCCCTGGTCCAATCACATCTGGAATATTATTGTCAGTTATGAATACCACGTTTTAGAAAGAACCTTGATAAGTTTTAAAACAAGAAGAGGACCAATGGAGGCAGCTAGGTGGCCCAGCAGAGAGAATGAAGACTGAAGACAGGAAGTCCTAGATTAAAATCTGGCTCAGACATTTTTTTTTTACTGTGTGACCCTGGGCTAGTCACCTAACCTCCACTTCCTATCCCTTACCACTCTTCTGCCTTAGAATCAATACACAGTACTGATTCTAAGACAGAAGGTAAGCATTAAAAAAGAAAAAAAGGGGAAAAAAGAAGAGGGCAACCAAAATGGTAAAGAGATATTTCAAAATAGTAATTGACGGAACAGATTATTTAGCTGGGAGAAAAGAAAACATATGGGATATATGACAACTGTCTAAAAGCATTTGAGGGGCTGCCACATGTATATGGAAGTAAGATCTGATTTGTTCTGTTTGGCCCCAGATAATTGAGCAAGCAGCAACTGGGCAGAAACTGCAAAGAAGCAGGTAAAAGAAAAGCTGTAGAATTATTAAAACTATCTAAAAATGAAATGGAGCTCTCTGAGTTCTTCCTTATTAGTCGAGCAATGACTAGAGAGATATATTACTAGAATGAGACTGGATAGTCCATGTGCCCCACTGGTATGCTGTCAATGTCAAATGAAATTAAGGAAGACCACTAGCATGCTGGGTGGACCCCTGAGGCAAATTAAAGAATATGGACAAGAATTCTATAGGATGGACAGGCATGAAAGGGTTCCCATCTGCATCTTTGGGGGAAGAATTTATCATTTTTTTACATTTACATTGATGAAGTTCTAGATCCATTTGAACGAGATGACTACTTGTTTGGTATGTTGTACAGTAAATTCTTATTCAAGTATTCATTGAACTAGAGGGCCTCTATGTTCCCTCTGAACTCTGAGATTCTGTGATTCTATAGTTGCTCCTGTTGTAGCTATGCAAGTGCTGTACCTTTTATCAAATTTAGCCAAATAACGTGTTTCTAAGCTAATATCTGCTCCTAATTCATTCATTCATTTCATTCATTCATTTGCACATTCAGAAATGAGCAGCCAAAAAGAACTGAGGCATATATGAGGCTATCATCAGGAAAAAATTCAAAAGAAACTAGAGTTAGAATACCTGCAAAGAATAGGGAATGGGGTTTATAAACGTGATTGGAAGCCATTCAGGGAATGGAAAATATCACCTAGGGAAGAGTGAAAATGTTTTAAAAGACTTGTTTTTAACAAACTTCTGCCTATATTAATACTTTTTAAACATACAGTTTCCTGTATTTTTCCTATGTTTGGAGTGTTTGTGGGGGCAGGAAGCCTTAGATGTGCAATAATTTACTATATGAACATAATTATAAAATAAATTAAACTTTATCTTTCATTTACTAACAGAGCTTGCAATTATTAACTTGAAGGGCCAAGGAAAGATAAATGTCTTGCCAGGAAGATCTAGGGGTGGGGTCCTCCCAATTGGAATCTTTTTATAATGCAGTATATACCATTTGATATAATCTAGTGCATTTCATTGACAAACACAAATAATGCCTCTTTATTTTTTCAAACATTTATTAATATATATTTTTTAAAGTTAACATGGTTTCATAATTCATGCTCCTACTTTCCCCTTCACCCCCCCAAATTCCCCCTCCCTTCCCCCATGGCAGATGTGTATTTCCACTGGTTTTAACATGTGTCATTGAACAAGACCTATTTCCAAATTGTTGATAGTTGCATTGGTGTGGCAGTTTCGAGTCTACATCCCCAATCATGTCCGCCTCAACCCATGTGTTCAAGCAGTTCTTTTTCTGCTGTTTCCACTCCTGTAGTACTTCTTCTGAATGTGGGTAGCGTTCTTTTCCATAAATCTCTCAGAATTGTCCTGGGTCATTGCATTGCTGCTAGTACAGAAGTCCATTACATTCTATTTTACCACAGTGTAGTGGTGGACTCTGTGTACAAAGTTCTTCTGGCTCCGCTCCTTTCCCTCTGCATCAATTCCTGGAGGTCTTTCCAGTTCACATGGAATTCCTCCAGTTTATTATTCCTTTGAGCACAATAGTATTCCATCACCAGCATATACCACAATTTGTTCAGCCATTCCCCAATCGAAGAGCATCCCCTCATTTTCCAGTTTTTTGCCACCACAAAAAGCGCAGCTATAAATATTTTTGTACAAGTCTGTTTATCTATGATCTCTTTGGGGTAAATAATGCCTCTTTAGAAGCTTCCAGTTGAGTTGGAAAAACTCAACTATATGCAGAGAGGAATGATGAAACTCTGAGAGTTACAGGAATATATTGTCTAACCTCCAATTGAAAGATAAGTTGCTTCATTTAGGACCCTCTACTCACTTCAGTTCCTCACAAATTTGCTACTTTACTATTACTAAAGTTATTCATAATTATTATGATGAACTTGTGTCCAAATACTTTCACACAACAAGCATTTCCAATCTTCTTAAACTATTTTCCATGCTATATCCTTTGCTTTGGATTTAATTTAGATTCTTTATGGCTAGAATAAAACTTTAGATATTTCTAAATCTGAAGAATTTTTCCATTTTCCTCCAGATGACTAGCAGTAGATAGAAAAAAATTTGAGAGTCGGGCTAGTTTAGTGGCAAGAACATTAGACTTTGAATCAGAGAGCCCCTAAATCAAATCCAGGTTTTTAGTAAATTTACTACCTTGGTTAAATCAATTAATTTCTCTGAAACTCAGTTTCCTTATCTGTAAAATGAAGAGTTTTGTCTAGATAACTTCTAAGGTACCTTCCATCCATAAAATTATGCTATTGGTCTTTAAAATGATAACTTTGAATTAGGTTAGTTTTGAGATAATTTCTAGCTCTAGAGCCTAGGCTTAATGAATTAAAGGGCAACTAAGATTTCTCATTTTTGTGAGATTTAAATTTGAACCATGGACTGACTGGGATTATGTGCTGCATAAGAATAATGTTGCCTGTGGAAATTAATCCTACATCTCCCACATAGGTATTAGATTTAAGAATGGAAGAATCTAAGAAACGGGCATTAAGAAAGAGCTTAGATTTATAAATAGTTTGTTTTTGAAACTACAACTATGGAAACTTGGGACTTATGTTAAGCGTCATTTTGCTGAATTGTATATGTCAAATCATATTTTAAATTGTTATCTATATATTTCTTTAGAAAGTTATGTAGGCCAAATTTATACACCATAAGTGACCATTATAACAAATGCTATTCTTATGTACTTCGAGACAGTAACATGGTGTTGTTTTCAATTTCCCTAATTGCAAATTATTCCTGAAGATTTTTCTTAAAAACATATAAAATGTGGGAATGCTAAAAAAGCTGTTATATTTTCACAGGTTTTATTATTTGTTAATCTTCACCTATTGCTTCATTTTCTCTTCTATAATCATTATGTAAGTTTTCATTTAACTTTCTTTCCTTTTTACTATGCTTAGTTTTAAACTCTGGTTTCTGTCATGCTTGTATCCACCTTGTTATTTCCCATTTCGTTTTTTGTTTTTGTTTTTAACTTGTGGTCTCTTCAATATTTATGCCCCTTTGGCTTTCATTGCTTGAATAATAAATTTCTTTTGCCTTTTTCCTGTGTCTATTTCTTGAAATGTCTTCTCTTGATGACTTTTTTGCACAACTGTGATATTCCTCTATTAATTAAAAAAAAAAAAGACAAACTCTCACTTTTTCCTTACCTTTAGTTTTCCCAGCTTTGCTTTCAAGTAAACCAAAATTCCATTGCTTTATAATCCATTTTTCTGTGTCATCCAGGATGTTTTTTTTTTTTTAAACCCTTACCTTCTGCCTTAGAATCAATGCTGTGTATTGGGTCCAAGGCAGAAGAGTGGTAAGGCTAAGACAATGGGGGTTAAGTTACTTTTGCAGGGTCACAAAGCCAGAAAGTATCTGAGGACATATTTGAACCTGTGACCTCTTGTCTCTTGGCCTGACTTTCAATTCACTGAACTACCCAGCCACTCTCTCCACCCAAGGATAAGTTTCTTAAATAAGTTGATATATTCATCAGGTGCTTCTCATGCATCCCCTTGATATTGCTTGAAAGCTTGTCTATCTTTAAAACTTTATTTTTAAAAATTTGTTTAATTTATATTTAAAAATACTTTAAAAGGTTCTGGAAAGCCAACAATTAGTATTCCAAATAAGGAAAAATTATGCTAGATGTTCCTCCCCTTTATTCCAAGGGCAGTATAGAAGGAGGAGAGAACAGACCAGGGGTGAAGTAGTGGGGGTGGATTCAACGCCAGATTCTTTAGACTGGCTAATTTGATGCTTGGCAATTCTGGACGACCATTTGACTTCTTGAAAGAAAGTTGGAAAAAGTCATTTCCTTGCATAAGTTTCTTGTTTTTAGAAATGCAGTTATGTGAAAGAGACGTTGATGTAAAGAGTTGGGGGGCCCAGCAATGGCTTGTGCTTGTCACTTCCTCCAATCACACAGTGCCTACTAAGTTCGAGGCTCCTCTACGCAGTAGAGTCAGGCATATTATTTGAGGAGTTATTAATTATGAGTCCAGTATTATGGCCTATTCGAATACAGTGTTAACTGGGTGTGATAGCCCAATCCCTGCTACTGGAGATCTGTGAGACTGTGGGTTCAGGTGTTTCCAACTGCAGTGAGGGTACACCTGTTGGATGTCCACACTAAATCTAACATCGGTATAGCAATCAGACCAGGTTGACTAAGGAGGGACAAACACTAGTGTAGTCTAGGAGGAAGTCAAAGCTCCCAAGCTAATCAGTAGTGAGATCAAACCTATGAGTGGCCCCTTCCAGCTTGGGTGAGATAGGAGTCAGTTAAACCCAAACACCCACTATTAAATATAGTCCTCTGCACATAAAATCTGACAGACTTACAAGATAGAAAGAAGAAATTAGCTGAGAAGAAACACTGAAAGAACTGGTTCTTCTGAATATTACTGAAGAAGCAACTTGGAAACATTCTGGGTTAGTTTTCTTTTTTTAGCAGCACTAAATTTCTTCTGGAAATGAATATGAAAAAAAATTCCCACTACTTGTTGCAAAACTCTAAGACTAGAAGCTTTTGGCCTTTTAAGGATCAATCAACAGTGAAGGGTTCTTTTCAACTTAAATGCCATTTTAAAAGAAATAGTCCATAACTACCTTTCAAGGCAATCCACAATCTTGTTTCAATGTAGCCTTCCAGACATCCCCCTTTACCCCTTCCCTTCCTTCATACTGTTGTCCAATTAACTACTCACAGTCCACCATTCTTGTCCTACCTTTTCCTGGTCTCTTCCCTTCATTTACACTGTCCTGCAGTCTAAAGTGCACAATACTCTAGTTCTCCCATCTTATCCTGTTGACTCTCCTCCCTTTATTTATTTATTTTTCAAATTTTATTTTATTTTCCATATTGTTCATTTTGTAAGTAGGTGGTCTTATAAAACCCCAACCCCAAAACATAAACAATTGAAAAACCATATGCTTTCATCTGCATTCTGACTTCAACAGTTCTTTCTCTGGAGGTGAATAGCATTTTTTGTCCTAAATTCCTCAGAATTGTCATTTGTACTGCTGAGAGTAGCTAAGTCTATCACAGATGATCTGAATCTTCTCCCTTTAAAACCAAATTCAGAAATCATCTTTTACATATCTTCCCAGACCCTTACCCCAGTTAGAAATAATCTTTCTTTTGCCCCATCTTGTTTCTTTGTAGAATATTCCCTTACCTCTACTTTATCATCTTAAAGTACTTGTAAATAAAGGCCAAACACAATAGTTTCCAGCTTTATATTATTAGCTAGCATAGTGTTTTGCACATTGTAGGTATTCTGTAAATATGCCATTGTTATTTGTTACATTGAGCCTATTCCTTCCCAACTGCAATGCTCAGATTCTCTATCTCTAATGGTTTCTTCTTGAGTTGCACCCCAACTACAACCGTTCATTCTATCATCAGTAATAAGTGTAATTACACATCTCCTTTTGCGCTTTCTCCAATGTAATTCCTAACTGCTGCTCTCCAATGGTTGCTTCTAACAGTCTAAGAAGCTTCCAATTTCACAGCTGTATGCCTTTGTCCACTCAAAGATACACTACTGCTTCTTGAATAATGTTTCACACATATGGCCCTTTACTTTTTCAAAGTAGATTCACTTGTTCTCTCATTTGATCCTCGTAGCAACCCTGAATTGGTAGTTAGGGCAGGCATTATTTGTCCCCTCCAGCCATCCACTCTGGGTTTTTAAGCATCTGCTCTACTGCTGCCACTCCCCTTGCTTTCCTCCACCCATTTTCCACCTCTGACTGTGAGAATAATAACTGAACCAATACCACCACTGTTACTGGAAAGGGTGTTAGAATCACTACTTATGCTCTATTCAAGATGCCTGTTATTTTCCAGATCCAAACTCCCTTCCTTGGCGGTCTCCACTGGCTCTTTATGTGTTCTATTTGATTTATATTAGAATGTAAGCTCCTTGTAGATAAGGACTTTTGTATTTGTGTTCCCAGCATCTAACACAGTGTCTGGCAAGTAGCAAACACTTAACAAATGCTTTTTTGTTCATATAGTCATCCTGATTTTATAGCTGAAACAGGACGATCTCTTTATACCTCGGTTTAGTAATCTAAAGAGATGAAGATGATTTCTAAGGTCTCTCCCATATCTTAAATGCTACTATTCCTATGAATATAGAAAAAAGGTCATGCAGCATAGTTAGTGACAAATCCAAGACCAAGAAGTGCTGTGTCCCTTATACTTTGAATTAAAAAGAGGATGAAAAGGTTACATTCTCTCATTTGAATAATTATATATTACCAATTCAGTCATTTTGTCTACTACCTGCTGTTGGCTAAAAATCACCCCTGATAACTATATTGAAAAGATGAGATATTGCCCTCTAGATGTGGTCTATCTTGCCAGTTCCCTAGGACACTCTAGGTCTAGATAGAGTTGCTGCAGTTAAACTTCTATGATAATTAACTTTAAAACTGCAGGAAAAAAAAAAGAACAAAGCCAAGTAAGGCTTTAATGCTAACATTCTCTCGAATGTGACATCTTATAGGAATTACAGTTTTCAAGCTAAATAATTTTGAATATTTTACAAATTAGCATATGGAGCATGTTATTGCATTGGTCTCTCTGCTTTAAATCTCTCCCCAGAACAATCCATCTTTTACTCAGCTGTCAAATGATTTTCCTAATGTGTATGCCTGACTATGTCAACCACACTATTCAATAAACTCCAGTGCTCCCTATTTATTTCCAGGATCAAATATCAAAACCTTCATTTGACATTTAAAGTGCTATCAACCTATTTTCTCAACTTTTCCAGTCTTCTTACACTTCCTTTCTTTCTACACACTCTACCATCTTGCAATTCAACTTTATGCATTTTCAATGGCTGCTCCCTAAACCAGAAACCAAAACAGAATACTTTTTTCTTAAGAATAAGCTCTTGATACACTGTTAATAGGTAATTTATTTTCAGTTGTTTTTCCAGTAGTGAGGATAGGTTGTATATCCAACATTCATTTGCCTTCTTGTGACAGGGTACCCCAAATTTTTGTATATAGTCAAAGTGGAGGAAATAGTTGTAGAAGTAGAAAACAAGTGTTTTCTCCTGGTGAAGTCAGATTAACCTTCAGGGATATCAAAACAATTAGTCAATATAATCCTCTCTACTTAAATAGGTTCAAACATAAAATAACAACCCCCCCCAAAAAAACACCATAAAGGAACCTTAGAAACAAACTTATTAAATCATATTAGAAGAAAAGCATTATACAAATCACCAAAATACAGATGAATATACAAAGAAAGTTTTGGGAGACAAACTAGGTTACAAGTGCTTTCTCTAGGATTTCATCATGGATTCACTCTGGAGTTTGGACTTGTTGGATTTTTAAAGTTTACTGTCCCTTTTAAAAAAGGGAAACGAAATTCTCAATAGTGATCTTTTGGCATTTTCAAAAAATCTTCGACACTCTCCCCCTTTTTATTCTAGAAGGCTGCTAAGATCTGCTCAGGTTTGCTGAGTTCAGGGAGGAGCTAAGAAAGGGATGGTACGGAAGAGTTTGCTTTTTGATTAAAGATTTGGCTGGAGGAGCAGGAAAAGCTAGCAAAGATGGTAATAGATCGGGAGAAACAGGTTAAGACAAAGTTGAAGTTTAAAGGTCGAAAACCTTGGTGGGGGTGAGTGGAGATAGAGACAAAGATAGAAAAGAAACAGAACGAGAGACAGATACAGAGAGAGGAGTGTACAGTGAGTGGAGAGCGTGTGCAGAGGGAGGTAGGGGGTGTAAGGAGGGAATAAAGGAGATGGTGAAGCTGGGAAGTGATGAAAGGGAGAGCCACAGTAGGAAGAGAAGCAGAGAAAAACAAAAGGAAAGAAGACAGAATGCAGTACAGGAGAGCTGGAGTACAAGTTGGCAGCCTTTGTAACTCGGAGTATAGAGAAAAGAAAGGATGAATTAACAGGAGAGACAACCAAGGAGAGGACCTGGGAGCAGGGCAAAAAAATGATCAAAGATACATAGGAAGGGAATCGCGAAAGTAATAGAGGTGGCCAGATAGCGAAAGGAAAAGGGGCACAGAGAAGAACGTAGAAAAATGAGTTAGAACAGGGACAGAGAAGGTCCGGGAAGGAAACAGATATCGGGGCCCTAGAAGGGGTAGGGACAGCCTAGTTGGAGGGGAGGGG
>NC_058134.1:95296535-95402285 GCF_016433145.1 Gracilinanus agilis | reverse complement strand
GGGAGGGGAAAGGGGAGGTCGCTGGAGAGTCTGCAAAGGGAGGAGTAAAGGGTTGGCAGCCTCTCCTCCCAGCCCGAGGGAGTCCGGGGTGGGGGGCGGTGATGGGCGGGGGAGAACTCCGGGGAAGGAAGGAGTTGGGGGAGGAGAGTGGAAACCGAGTACAGGGACTGGCAGGCAGGGTCGGTTCCTCGGTGAGAGGTACCTCTAGAGGGGGACGCTAGGAGCTGAGCTGACAACCCACATGTCAAATCCACTTTAGGACAAACTAGGTCAAGCTCCATCCCAAGCCAGGGGTTTCCCCGCCCCCGCGGGGCACCGACTAGGGGTGGCCCACTCTTGCTTTAGCGGAGCTCTAGCGGAGCAGGGGCATAGTCTTCTTCCTCTTCCTGCTTCTGCTCCAGGTCCGGGGAGGCTGGAAGTGAGGACAGAAGAAGGAGTCTTAGGGTTTCCCTTCTCTCTCTTGTCTCTTCCTCTACGTCTCTTTTACCTAGCCAAGTGTTTGGGTACTGTTGGAGAGAGCTTGTGTTTATTCAGAACTTATTGTTCCCTCAGTTGGCAAACTATTCTACCATCCCTTCACTCCACCCCACCCCCACTCCAGTTTCCAGTCCTCTTCCTACCCAGCTGGTCATATCTGCTATTCCTAAAAGCATATTAACAAAAGATACGCGGTGGAGGCGGAGGTGAAGGGGCTGCGGGGGGGTGGGGGGGTGGGGGGGGTGGCGCAGAGGCTGGTGTTTATTGCCCCACAGGGGCCAGGGAAAGATTTGTGCCGCTATCCGTCATTAGTTTCCTTCTTTCTCCCTCCCCCGGGGAAGTGGGGATGAAAAGAAGAAAGCCTAGGTGAGCGTGCGTTCTTCTGCCAGTGGGTCTATGTCTGGGAGTCTGTCCACGTTTGGGTAGATTACCCTAGTAGCCTAGAGTCGTTCAGTTTCACAGCGAGAGAAATAAGAGGAAAGGGTAATGGGGGAAAGGTGGATGGGTAATGGTCTCAGCTCCTTTTAAACCCAGGTTTGCCTCTTGCCTCTCTCCTTTCCTCCCTACCCCGTTTGATTTTTCCAACTCCCGTCTCCCACCTAGGCATAGGCAGGTTAAAGCCAGTCCCGTCCCCCCCCTTTCCCCCCTGCAGAGTCCACTTCTTCCGGAGTGTCCCTTTATGGGAGGAAGCAAAGGCTTGACAGCGGGACTACTTTGTGCGGCGGAAGGATCGTGCGCTCTGTCTGAGAGTGGAGAAAAGAACCAGGGAAGGGGGGGGGGGCGGTGTAAATAAGAGGGAGAAAGAGCCAGCTGCAATTTACTGTAGTCCATTAGGAGCAGAGAAAGGTCTTGACAAGGAAACTCTGAAGGGAAAATAAGAAGAAAAACACCACCCGTAACCCACGAGCTCTCTCCCTGGTGTATTTTGCTTGTGGTGTTGTCCTGGTTACTTTCTACCATTTTTTCTTTTTAAACAAAAATGGCTTAAGAGGCATCGCATAAAAACAAAAACCAGTTTTACATGTATTCCCCACGGCCATTCTCTCCTGTTCTCGTTTGCTTTCCCCAAGAAAAAAGAAACGCGCACACACACACCCCAATCTGATCCTCCCTCGTGGGGTAATGAAACTCTCCACACTGACGGGGTTTGACAGCGATCTTTAGAAGTCATAGACTGCTTGGAGGCTATTGCTTTGTGTGTGACACAAGTGTAAAGGGCTAGAGAGAGGTGAGCTTTCAATTTCCTCTTCTTTTCCACTGCCCCTTTCTCCCGATTACTCTAATACTTTTTCAGCCTCTCCAGGAAACCGACCAAGGTCCTGGGCTAGACGAATGAAATTAGCTTAAAGCTTCATTTGGAAATAAGATATCAGTTAATGGTCTCTATTATAAATTTACTCACTCGGGCATCGCGTTGTAGTTTTTATGCTTAGAATATATATGTATATATATATATGTCCATTCGGATTGCATTTAAATCCAGAATTAAACAATAACAACCATCCTTTTAGCTGTCTGAAAATTTACCACTTGGAATTTCTAATCAAACATTATACAAATATTTAGAGCATTAATTTTTCTTTAGAGGTAGCTGCAAATTTGTTTTATGTCTTGTTCTTGATTAAACAAACAATTCAAAATGTTCTTTTATTTATACTATATGATCATTTAAATTAACAGCAATTCTTTCCCCTCCTAGGAACAAAGTAATATATATTGTCTTATAAAATACTTGTGGTAACTATGACTAACTCTTCTACTCTTCTCTCATAAATCTGAGTGAAGTGTTCAAATGATTAAAAGACCTAAAGAACTAAAACTTTTGCATTACCATCATGGTAACTACCTGCAATGTTTCACAAGAGAATTGTTTCAATGAATTAGATAGAACATATTTTAAAAACCATTGCATTTTCTTCCAAATATTATCACTGCATTTCCATTATTCTGATAATACCTATTTCATCATTGAGAAATCCTTATATTTAATTTCAAACCAATTATTTAAAGGAATTTTATTTGTAATATGTTCATTTTTTGTAAGAAAATGTTTTACATTCATATCTCATATGTTAACAAGCATTCATTAATCCCCTACTCTCTGCCAGGCACTGTACCAGGCACAAAGAAAAAATGAAAATCCCTGATCTGAAGATTATATCCTATTTGAGGAAAGGACATATACATATAGAAGAACTATATGCAAAATTAAAAAAAACTAAATCCAAGCTAGTTGAGGAGAAGATATTAGTAACTGGGGAAATCCTGGAAAGGCATCATGTAGGAGTTGGTATTTAAGATGAGTTCAGAAGGAGATTCATTTATATAGTATCATACATATACATGTATGCATGTATATATCCTACATTTAGGATAACATCATCAATGCAGGAAACTGAATAAAAAGTACAATATATATTCTTTTAAATACAATATACAGGATGTGGAATGTTAGTTGTATTCGGTTAGCAACATTGTTATACAAGAGTGGTATATAAGCAGTATTATACAAGATAACTTATGCTATTTTATAACATTAAAAGATTAACAGAGAAAGCTAATATCTTTGCTAAATGAATAAAATCTAACCTAGAAAGATTCTGTCTTTAAACCAGGTAGTATGATTAACCTGTGGTCACCCATTAATATTCTGAAAAGATATACTTTTGTTTTGCATCATTATAAGCAATATAAAGGTTTGTTCACTTAGCAGATATATACTTGAAACTATTATTTCTCAGCAGTTTTGCTTTTGTCCAGACCAGGGGTTTCATCGATGGGGCAGCTATGTCCTTCCCCAAGATCATATGAGCAGCTTGTATATACAACTTATATATAACTTGCCTTAGACAATTAGCTAGACCACAGAGAGTTTAAATGGCCTAGTGGCCAGTCACATGGCTATTTTGTGTCAGACTTGAATTCAGGTTTTCCTGAGTCCAAAGTTGGCCTATTATTTTTCACTAGGGCAGGTTGCCTAACATTGAAGGAAATGTTATCACGTGCAAAAAAAAGCAACCTGTCTTCTAATATTTAGCCTTTTTGTTATCTAGTCCATAGAGAAGGATCATTTATAGGAGGAGGTAAGTAGGGACAATGTATTCTTTAAAAATAACACATCTTTTTGATATGCTAATACTTAGTCCTCCAGATGAAGCCTTATGGCTAATATTTTCTTCATTTGATTGTATACATTCAAGAGACAACACAGTGGAAAGTGTTACATTTCTAGGACATTGATTACTCACTGTAGTATATTATCTATTAATATGTTGCACTAATAAATAAAACTAAGGAAGTTTGCTTTTTAAAAAAATGAGACTGGTTTAATATTAAAAAAAATGAGGGAGATATTTCATGGCATAGTGTTTCCAGACCATATTTTTCCACTCCTTGCATATTTATTTATGAAAAGAAAAGATTATTAGACTTCTTAAAGAATGATTTGACATCATATAATATCACTTAAATTCAGCAAACATTTATCAAGTGCTGATTGTGTGCAAAATACTATGATAGGTATTAGAGATAAACAAAAGTGAAAAACAATCTCTTCCCTTAAAGAGTTTACTTCCTTCTCTGAGGGTTCAAGATATGCTCTGAGAAATAAATAACAAAGTTAACTGAGGAGGCAAAGTAGACTGACAAGTAGAGGGATGTGGAGGAGTTAAAATCAAAGAGGGCAACTGATCTGAGCCTTGAAGGGGGCTAATGATACTGAAATGGGGCTGAAGAGTGACTGTATTCCAGGCACAGGAGATTATCTGTTCAAAAGTTAGAAAGGCATTGGGGCAGGAGTTGGAATGCCCGTGGGGTTGGGTTTGGGGTGAATAGTAAGTAGGCTTGTTTTATAGGAATATAGATTGGATGGTAGTATAAAATCTAGAAAAATAGTCTGGAGCCAGATTAAAAAGAGTCTTAAAAGTCAAATTAAGGAATTTGTCCTAGAGACCACAAGAAGTTGGGTGGTAAAATGATAGTCAACCAAGTACTTTAGAAACATTATTTGGGCAGCTCCTGTAAAAGACGGATTGGAGAAAAAGAGACTGGAAGCAAAGAATCTGATTAAGAATCTATTTCAAGAGGGACAGAGGTGAGTAGGGGGCCAAACCAGTCCAGGGGTCAGGTAAATAGGGAGGAGGATGAAATGATGCTGCAGAAGTAAAGTTGATCAGATTTGGCAGTTGATTGGATATGGGCAGTGAAGGAGTGAGAATAGAGGATAATGCCAAAGTGTCTAAGCTACTTGATGGGAAGGATGGTGGTATGTTCAACAGAAAGCGGAAAGTTTGAAGAAGGGGTAGTTTTGGTTGGGTTCAGAGAAGAACAATGATTGCTATTCTGGACACTTTTGAGTTTGAGATGCCTGCGAGACTTCCCTGTTCTTGAAACATAACTCCCTTTCTCCCCCCCAGAACTCCACTTGCTGGTGCCAACTTTTTTAACTTCCATTAAATCTATAAGACAGTAAATGCATGCATAGATCTACTAGATGGAACACTATCTATTTCACCACCATCACCACCACTACCATCTTAAAAAACCTCAATGCAATTTATAGAAAAACAGGCACCATTGATAATAAAAGCATATTGTATTGATTTTAAATAATTATGTATCAAATAATGTGTTACATTCATAAAAGCAAAGCTAACACTTCAGTAATTAAAAATTTATACAAAAATAGTAGTTGGTGATTTTGACACAGTACATAGGATATAAATAAACTAAACAAAAAGATAAATAAGACAAGTAACAGATTTGAACAGTGTTGGAAATTTTATTTTATAGACTTGGAGGAAAAAATTGAAAAAGGAGCAAGACATATACACTTTCTTCAAATACAAATGAAACATTAATAAAAATTGATCGCATTTTAGGTCATAAAGAAGTCATAGGTAAATATAGAAAAGCAGAAAAAATTTAATACTCTGTTTATGAGTCAAAATGTAATAAAATTGGAAATATACAATGATGACACAATCAAAAGATGCAGGCCTATATGGAAATTTCAAAATGATTTATTGACTAAGGCCTGGGTTAAATTAAAGAACAAATTATAAAAACAATAACATTACCTCGAAGATAATGACAACATAAATACAACATATCAAAATTTATGGGATGCAGCTAAAGCAGTACTCAGAGACAACCAAATGCCTATATTAGCAAGAGAGAAAAAGAATTAACTGAGCTGAGTTTGTCTTGAAAGAAATTAGAAGATAGAAACTTATACCAAGGGCAATCATAATAATATTGTTAAAATAAATGGAAAAATAAATAAAATAGAAGACAAAAGAATGATTCAATTGATAAGCAAAACCTGGAGCTATTGTTTTCAATATATTATGATTAATACAAAATTGGCAAAATAAATTTTTCAAAAAGGAGAAAAATCAAATAACTAAAATTTGAAAGGAAAGAACACAATAAATGCTAAAGAAACAAAGAAAACTATCAAAGATTACTGTACACAGCTTTACATTAAGAAAATTGAGAACTTAAAATGAATCAATGAAGTTAAAAAATAAAAACAATCTTCCAATTGGTAAAACTGGAAAAATATCAATCTCTGAAAGAGAAATAGCATAAGAAACTAATGAATTTCCACATAAATGATCATGGGAAACATATACATTCTCAGAATCATAGCCCCTGAGAATCAGAAGAAATCTCAGAAACCCATCTGTATTTGACTAAGTCTTTTTATAAGTCCTTAACAAGTCTACTCACAGGTTTTCAATGAAGAAGAAACCACTATCTTCCAAGGTTGTTTTGTACTTTTGTACAACCTTAATTAATAAGAAACATTTCTCATATAAAGTATTATCACTTTGTTATGTGAATATTTTGGTTGTTGAAAATGGCGGGAAAGTGACATTTGTGTGCTATATATCTATATATGTCTATATGTGTGTGCAAATTAAAAAACACTAACACTTTCTCAGCATTTTCCCCAGGGTGGCTATATATCAAAAGGGCAGAGAAGAAGCTTTGCCGAGGAGAAAAACTGTGAGGAAAAGGTGAACAAATAGCCAAGAAGTGATTTTGCCTGGCAGGTGACACATAGTTTAGACTGCTCCCTAAAGAGATGAAGAACCTCAAAGTCTGTCATTCAGAGTTGTGAGTTATCTTTAGAATATGGATTTACCTCCCTGTTAGGTTGCTATAAATATGAGTTCACTCTCCCTAATACATTACTTGCTTTGGCTGGAGAGTGTGGGTTTATAGGGAGACTATAATAATTAAATTATTCTTGCTTTTGTCTTCTATGAGTAAAAGTTATGATTATCCTTACATTTGCCTTTACACCTAGAGATATTTCATGTTTGAGAGTCAATAGTGTCATTGTAACAGATTTTGGGGTCAAAGGGAAGTGCACTGATGTAGACTTAGGACCAAAGTTGTGAATAATAAGAATTATGTATGCTTCCCACCAGGGTCACTTACCCCTTGGTCCATTAGAGTAAGTTGAAGCAGTATGGAGGCTATGGATAGCTCCCTTCCTGGAAAATTCCCTCAAATCTGTCAAAATGAGAGCAGGTTAGGGTAAGTAAGCCAGTCTAAAAACAAATAAGAAGGATATACTACATCTATGGGCTATACTGCCAGTGTTAGTGGGTAAATGGTCACATGCCATGCTACACTTACTACAAACCTAAGTATACAACTTTCACCCTTGCTCTTAGTTCTGTCCTAAGGGGACCAAGTAGTAAAAGTTAAATTCCCTTCCATATGACAGGCTTTCAAATACTTAAGGCTAGCTGACATGTTTTCTCCCTAAGACTTGTCTTCTCTCAGTTAATTAAGCCCTGTTCATTAAAGTTATACTTCTATAGAATGTTTTCCCACCTTTTCCTTATCCTGGCTTCCCTCTTCTGGATACACTTCAGCTTTTCTGTTTTTCATGAATTGCAGTACATGGAACTGGACATAATATTCCATATATGACCTAAACGGAGCAGAAGGAAACAGACTGTTGTCTTCCTTGTTTTGAACACTGAGGTAGCATTAAATTTTTTTGGCTGTCACATTTGACTATTGATTCATGGGAACTGTTGGCTAGTCTCACTTCACCAATCTTCTATTTGTGAGGTTTATTATCTTTTAACTTAATGGCAGAATCTCATATTTGATCCTATTGGAATTATAGAACCATAGATTTAGAGATGGAAGGGATCTGAAAGTCGTCTAGTATAACTGTCTCATCTAGAGTTAAGAAAACCGAGGCATCGAGATTTTAAGTGATTTATTCAAGGTCACACAAGTAGGAAATTAAAAAATCAGAATTTGACCCAGTTCCTCTGTCTTCAAGTCCAAACTTTTCCTTAATTTAGTCCATTGTTTGAGTCAGTTGAAATTTTTTTTTGGATCTTGATTCTTTTTTTTTTTTTTTCTATTTTAAACCCTTAACTTCTGTGTATTGACTTATAGGTGGAAGAGTGGTAAGGGTAGGCAATGGGGGTCAAGTGACTTGCCCAGGGTCACACAGCTGGGAAGTGTCTGAGGCCGGATTTGAACCTAGGACCTCCTGTCTCTAGGCCTGGCTCTCAATCCACTGTGCTACCCAGCTGCCCCCATGGATCTTGATTCTTATTCAACATGTTTGTTATTCTTTCAAGATCGTGGTAGACATTGTCCATTGGCAAATTTGACAATCATGCCATCTATTTGCTCATTTAAGTTGGGTATAAAAAAGCATAGACACAGATCCTAGGGTACTCTACTTACATACATCTCTCCAAATTGTCATACTGTTCAATTAGTTTGATTCTAGACATTAACTAAATCCAAATCTATATAACTGTACTGTTACCTAGTTCAGTGGTATCAAACTCAAATAGAAAATAGACCCATTCAAGCTGCATATTGACTTAAAAAAACACAAATTAATATTAAGTATGTTATATTTTTATTTATTTGTTAAATATTTCTGAATTTCCTTCTAATAGGAGTTTGGGGGAGGGGGTGTCTGAGGCTACAATTTTGACTAATCTGATCTAATCCACATCTCTCCATCTTACTCATAAACATATCTTGAGAAAAATTTTCAAATGCCTTCATGAAATATAAGTATATCTATAAAATCACTTTGGTCAAAAAAGGGATGACTGATCTTGATGAAGCCATTCACTTTGGCTTTTAATGATCAGTGCTTCCAAATCATATCTTTAATAATGGTTCTTGAATTTCATATGGAATAGAAATTAAGGTTACTGGTCTATAGTTTGAAGACACTACCCTTTCCCCACATAATGTAGTAGAAAAAGCACTACATTTGAGGTCAAAGGAACTGGGTTTAAATCTCAGCTCTACCAATTACAACTTGCAATGGCTTTATTTGTAAGAGTGAAAACCTGGAAATAATCTTTCATTATATTATAGAATGGTTGATTTAATTTGATTTAATTTAATTTAATTGAGACATATTAAAGGAATAGAATATAACAATCATAAAAATGATAAATAGGAACATAAGGAAACATGGAAATGCACACAAAATGCATCACAATGATAATGATGATAAGACCTGACATTGACAAATCAATTTAAGGTTTGTAAAACACTTTACATACACCATTTCATCTCATCATCATAACAACTCTTTGAACAAAGTACTACCAAGATTATTATTAATATTTCATAGATGAGGAGAGTGGTGGGGGAAAAGGTTAAATGACTTGCCCATGATCATTCATGGGTAAGTGGTAAGATTTGAAACCAAGTTTTTTTTCAATTCCAAATCCAGTGCTTTTCCATTTTGTTTGTATTGACTATAATTATCTTTAAATATATTTCTATGTATATTATCTGATAATATACAGTGGTGAAAACAGAAGTTTAAAGAGGACAAAAAATAAATTATGCCATTATTTTGTTAGAGCATATATATTTATAGATGTGTGTCTACATAAAGGTACAGACATACACACATATATAAACAAGTGGCAAATTGTTTAGAGTTTATTATTTCCTTCTATATTTTGTTTATAGCTATTAAAGTTATAATAAAAGTGCATAACTAAATTAGAAAAGCTTTATGGAGAAAAGGAAATGATCTTGGCTTTTTCCTCTGGGTTAGGCTGATGGACCTAGAAATGGGAGTGATTAGGATCAGTTGAAAAGATTAGAAACATCCTATTATCTCTGGGAGTATTCCTCACTATTATCAAAGACCAGGTTTTGGATACATAAGGGTTTTAATAAAAGCCTAAATAATGCCTTTACTTATGCTAGTCCTCCCATTCCTTTTAACCTATCTAAATTTTATCTGTCTTTCAAGTCACATCCTTCCATGAAGCTTTATTTGGCTATTCTGTTCCAAGCTTATCTCTATATTTAAAGTTTTCAGAACTACTATAGAAAATATTGTTATTAGCAATCATTTTTACATTTAATCACATGCTGATTTTTATTATCATATAACTGTGACCTGAGAAAGCAAACAAACAGAAGGAAAACTCCTTGAGGTTAAGAATGTGCCTTATACTTCTTATCACACCTAACAACAGCTTTACTCAGGAGGTAGTCATTGTGTTGACTTTAACTGAATCAAACAAATAAAGACTCATCTAATTACTGCTTATTATCAGTGGACAAATACTTGCTGCTGCTGGAAAATCTATATTAATTAATAGTCAAAAGATATGAACAGGCAGTTTTTGGATGAAGAAATCAAAGCTATATATAAAACTATGAAAAATTTCTCTAAATTATTATTGATTAGAGAAATACAAATCAAAACAATTGTAAAATATCATCACATACCTATAAGATTGGTTAAAATGATAAAAAAAAAAGAATGTGGAAAAGTAGAGACACTAATAATCTGTTGGTGGAATTGTGAACTGATCCCACCATTGTGGAGAGCAGTCTGGAATTATATTTCAAAGGGTTATAAAACTGTATACCTTTAGATCTAGTAATACCACTATTAGGTTTATTTCCTAAGGTGATCAAGGATAAACAAACAAACAAAAAAACAACCCTATATGTTCTAAAATACTTATAGCAGCTATTTTTTTTTTGGTGGCAAAAAACTGGAAACTGAAGGGGTTCTCATCAATTATGGAATGGCTGAATAAGTTGTGATACATAATTGTGGTATGTAATGGAAAACTCTTGTGCCATAAAAAATAACAAACAAGATGATCACAAAAAACCTGGAAAGTCTTATATGAAGTGATGCAGAGAGCAAAGGAAGGAGGGAGGGAAAGAAGGAAGGAGGGAGAGAGGGAAGGAAGGAGGGAAGGAAGGAGGGAAGGAAGGAAAGAAGGAAGGAAGGAAGGACATTACTAATGCTATTGGAAAGTATATGACAAAATACTATCCTTTGATTTACTCAAAATTCCTGTGACTGCATAGGCCTAAGGTCCCTTCCCTGGCCACCACTTCTCATAGGATGTATTATACTTAGTAGTTAGTTCCTTGATAGCAGAAGTCTCATTTTTATATTTGTATACTTAGCATCTAACACAATTCCTATAGTAAGTATTTCACAAATGTTTATTGCTTGACTGGTAGAGCCTAGACTGTGCTAAAAACTGAAGGAAGAAAGATAAAAAATGGCATCGACTACATCCTATAGTCTAGTACAGTGGTTCCCAAACTTTTTTTGGCCTACCGCCCCCTTTCCAGAAAAAATATTACTTAGCCCCCTGGAAATTAATTTTTTTTTAATTTTAATAAAAATTAATAGGAGAGATAAATGCACCTGTGGCCATCCCTGCCCTGCCCTGGATGGCTGCAGCACCCACCAGGGGGCAGTGGCACCCACTTTGGGAATCACTGGTCTAGTAGAAGAATAGTGAGTCAGTCAATAAACATTTATTAAGCCCCTACTATGTGTAAGGCACTGTGCCAAGAGCTGTGGATACAAAAAGAGGCAAGAGATAGTTCCTACTTTCAAGGAGCTCACAATCTAATGTGAAGGACAGGAAGGAAACAAATATATACATACACAGTAAGCTATGTACAGCATAAGTAGGAAATAAACAGAGAAAAGACCCTAGAATTAAGAGGACTTGGGGAAGGCTTCCTGTAGAAAGAAGATGGGATTTTAGTTGGACTTAAAGAAAACCAAAGAAGGTAGTAAGTAGAAATGAGCAAGGAGAGCATTAATAGCAAGAGAAAATGCCTAAAGCTCTCTTTAATAGAACACCAAGGAGACCAAAACATTGGGTCAAAGAATATGAGGAAGTAAGGTATAAGAAGACTAGTGAGATAGGAAGGGATAGATTTTGAAGGACTTTGAATGCCAAACTCAACATTTTATATTTGATCCAGGAGATGACTGGGACTACTGGAATTTAATGAGTAGTAGGTTAACATGGTCAGACTAGAGTTTTAGGAAAATCAGGCTGGTTGTTGAATAGAGGATGGATTGGAATGGCAAGAAACTTGAGACATACTGTATAGGTCCTCTCTCCTCTAGTCAAAAACTTTATATAAATAAAATATATTTATTTTATTTTATTTTATTTTATTTTTTAAACCCTTAACTTCTGTGTATTTAACTTATAGGTGGAAGAGTGGTAAGGGTAGGCAATGGGGGTCAAGTGACTTGCCCAGGGTCACACAGCTGGGAAGTGTCTGAGGCCGGATTTGAACCTAGGACCTCCTGTCTCTAGGCCTGGCTCTCAATCCACTGAGCTACCCAGCTGCCCCATAAAATGTATTTTTAAGCTTCATTTATTTTTATTTAATTTTATTTTCCCCCCAATTACATGTAAAAAAAAGTTTCCAACATTTTTCAAAGAATATTGAGTCTCAAATACTCTCCCTCTCTCCTTCCCCGCCCTCCCCCCCCCCCATGGTAAGCAATCTCATATAGATTTTACATGTATAATTATGTAAAATATTTTAGAAATAAAATTTAACTGGGCATGGAAGTACAGGTCTGTAATCCCTCCTATTGGGAGAGGTTT
Source organism: Gracilinanus agilis (assembly GCF_016433145.1). Lineage (NCBI taxonomy): Eukaryota > Metazoa > Chordata > Mammalia > Didelphimorphia > Didelphidae > Gracilinanus > Gracilinanus agilis. The sequence goes on along the minus strand of NC_058134.1, from coordinate 95,389,881 downwards.
AGAGTGGTATATTCTTTGAACTTGGAAGTTCTAAGCTTCAGTAGGACTGTCTGGCACCAATATAGTGAGTTCTTAGGGAGTTGAGGGGGAGGGGAACCACCTTCTAAGCTGATCAGTAGTGGGCTCAGGCCTATGACTGGCCCACACATTTCCAGCCTGGGTGAGATAGGGACACCTAGCTTAAACAACAACTTCAATCCAACCCAAATGAAATTCCATTAAAATGAAAATAAAAGTCAATTTTGATAAATAGAGCCCAGGACATAAACATCAAGATCTATTAGTAGATGACAGGTTATAAGTAGGAAGGCATCAAGAAGAGCAACAAAAGAGTTAAATATAGAGGATAGGAGTCTTTCACACTAGACCTTAATAGTATGTTATATGTTTATGCCAATTGCCTTTTAGATTTCTAGGCTACTTCCTTTCATAGCTAAAGTGGACCATCCCCCATTACACTGATCTGGGACAATTGCCATTATTTATTGACCTAGGGACAACTCTGACTCTTGAAGTCTGCCAGACCTTACCCTGGCTCTGCCAAATTAGCTTGCCTTGTCATGGGCCTACTCTATTATGGCCAATAAACCCTCTCCTATCAGAGTATATATTTCTTTCTCTGGCCTAGTCTGAGGCCTCCTTGTAAGGCTTTTTCTTAGGTGGAAGAGAGAGAGAAATAAAGGGAGGGAGGGGAATGTGTGGAGAGAGTTAGAGACAAAAGGAGAGAAAAAGAGGCATAAAGACAGATAGAAAGAAGCAGAGACAGGGACAGCTAGGTGGCTCAGTGGATAGAGAACCAAGTTTGGATGCAGGAGGTCCTGGGGTCAAATCTGGCCTCAGGTACTTCCTAGCTAGGAAACCACTAACTTCAGTTGCCTACCCTTCACCACTCTTCACCTGGGAGAAAGAAAGAAAGAAAGAAAGAAAGAAAGAAAGAAAGAAAGAAAGAAAGAAAGAAAGAAAGAAAGAAAGAAAGAAAGAAAGAAAGAAAGAAAGGAAGGAAGGAAGGAAGGAAGGAAGGAAGGAAGGAAGGAAGGAAGGAAGGAAGGAAGGAAGGAAGAAAAGGGAAGGGAAAAAGTGATAGAATCTGACAGGAAGAAACAATTTACAGAGAGAAAGGAAAAGGCCATTCAATGAACAACCCTCTTTCAAAGGACAAATTGGTGAGCTTTTGCTTTAACCTGCCCAGTCTTAGAACCACCACACCTTTTTGTGGACATCTTCATGCCATGCTGTGCCATCTCCCTCCCTATTCTCCTTCCAATGCTGCTGGAACAGCAATCACCGACACTCCCATTTCTGCAAAAGACACATACATAATTTGCCCTCTGGCTCCTGTCACCATCCTTTCTGACTTCTCTGTCTAAAACATGTCTCCTGACCACTACTCCTGATGTACTGACTTCCTCAAATGGAATGTAAATTCCTCAAGCATAGGGGCTGTCTTGCTTGCTTGCCTCTGTATCCCCAACACTTTAGCACAATGTCTGGCACATAGAAAACACTTATTCAATTATTTTTCATTAGTTAATTCAACATAATATTTAACAATCCTGCCTCAGATATACATTAGCTATATAAACTTGGACAAGATATACAACCTCAGTTTTCTCTTCCATAAAATAAGGCCAATAATAATAATAGTTCCTTTTTCACAGGTTGTTGTATGGTTCAAGTAAGATAATGTGTATAAACTGCTTCGCAAACCTTAAAATGCTTTATTACTTTCCACCCCACCAGGTTAATGAGTATATAAGATTGTGATAGATCAGAAATTGATTTAAACATGGCTGTAGCTGGCATTGGTTGATAAAGAACTTTTCCTTCAGATGAATGGTCATGGGAAAAGGACCTTTCTGAAAAGTAAATAGAGGTGGCCTTCCTGTCCCTTCTCACATTGGACAAAATGAATTTATCTCTACCAGTATGCAGGCTACTTCTATTGAGGTTACTAAGTAGATTTTATAGGCCATGGGAGCCTGGGAAAGGAAGCTGCATTAGGAATTTTTGTGATGCTGCTTCAGGAAAGCAACTACCTAAGCAGTGAGGTGATAGTGAATAGAGTGCTTGACTTGTTTTTTTTTTTTTTTTTTTTTAAACCCTTGTACTTCGGTGTATTGTCTCATAGGTGGAAGATTGGTAAGGGTGGGCAATGGGGGTCAAGTGACTTGCCCAGGGTCACACAGCTGGGAAGTGGCTGAGGCCGGGTTTGAACCCAGGACCTCCCTTCTCTAGGCCTGGCTCTCACTCCACTGAGCTACCCAGCTGCCCTTGACTTGGAATCAAAAAAAGGCCTGAGTCTGAATGCTCATTCATACTGTTGCTAGTTATGAGACTCTACACAACTCACTTAAGTTCTCTCAGGCTCAGTTTCCTCATTTACAAAATGGAGATGATATACAGCACCTACCTCATAATTCCTTTATGAGGATCAAATGAGATAATCTAAGTAAAATGTTTTGTAAACCTTAAAGTGCTGTATAAATACTAGTTATTATTATTATTGATTGTAAACTTAAGACCCTGGGTGCTTTATTGATTCAGAATTGTACAGATATGAATCTCAAGATAAAGGCCATATGTTTTATAGCTAAGCTTTTAATAGTAATCAAGTATAATTCTCATTCTACAAGTGAGAAAACAGAGGTCCAGAGAGATTCTGTGTAATCCTAACTAGGGCTTTTAAATATGTGAACTTTCTCTTTCTGGCTGTTTGCAATATTTTCTCCTTGTCCTGGAAGCTCTTGAATTTGGCTATAAAATTCCTGGGAGTTGTCTTTAGGAATTTATTGTAGGGGGCGATCTATGGATTCTTTCAATGTCTATTTTGCCCTCTTGTTCAAGAATATCAGGGCAATTTTCTTGGATGATTTCTTGTCATGATGTCAAACATTTTATTTTGTTCCAGACTTTCAGGTAGATCTATAATTCTCAAATTGTCTCTCCAGGACCTGTTTTCCATGTCAGTTGTCTTTTCAATGAGATATTTCATGTTTCCTTCTATTTTGTTATTTTTTCAATTTTGCTTTATTAATTCTTGCTGTCTTCTGAGATCATTAGCTTCTACTTGCCCAATTATAGTCTTTAAAGACTGATTTTCAGCTATGATCTTTTGATTTTCCCTTTTGGTTTGGTCTATCCTGCTTTTCATGACTTCCCACAGGTCAATTCTGGTCTCCAATTTGCTTATTCATTTGATTTTTGTGCCTCTTTTTCCATTTGGACAATTTTGTCTTTTAAGCTGTTATTTTCTTTTTGTATTACTTTCATTTCTTTTTCCCACTTTTCTTCCCATTTTTCTTCTATCTTTTTAATTTGGTTCTTGAATTCCTTTTTGAGTTCCTCAAAAGCTTGTGACCAATTTCTGTTTTGGGGGGAAAGCTTGAATGTCTTTGCTTGTTTGTCTCTCTCTGCTGTTGCTTTTGTATTTTGCTCTTTTCCTCTATAGAAATCATTCAGGGTCAGGAGTTTTTTTGGGGCTTTTGTTGTTGTTGTTGCTGTTTTTGCTATTTCTTATTCCTTTTGCCATTAGTGGATTGGGGTTCCTGCATGTTGGTGGTCATTGATTTCTTAGTTTCTGTATCTCAGGGCTTTGTCTTGGTAGTGTTTCCCTTTCCCATTCAGAAGCCTGAGTGAGGGCAGGCAGATCTGTGATGTTCTTTGTGTAGCACACTTTAATATGTTTTGCCCTGAGGCTATCTTTCTAGCCCCTGCTGCCTCAGCCATGGCTCAGCCTTGTTTCTGCCTACACTCCATGCTCTGCTAACCAGGCTCCAGCTCTTCAGCTTCAAGTTTCAAGTCTCACTGCCATGGCCTTACACTGCCCTCAGGTAAGTCTGTGGTGTTTTCAGCCAGCTCTGGCCCTTGTTCTGACTTTGTCAAGGTAGGTGGTGTGTGTGTGTGTGTGTGGGTGATCTGCTTGCACTTTGATTAGTGCAGTTTTACCTCCCTATAGCGTTGAAATCTCCAAACACTACCTTACCTTTAAGGCTGCATCCAGTGGGAGAACTAATTCACTTGTCCAGTTTTGATTTCTGTACTTTTGAGACACTTTGTAATGATTGGTTTTGCATCTTGGCTCCCTGAATGACTTAACTATCATCAGCAAGGCAAGGATTCAGGACAACTCCAAGAGACTCATGACAAAAAAGACTATACAATCTTCCACAGAAAGAATAGGCAGAGTTCAAATGCAAGTTGAAGATACCATTCTTCACTTTATTTCCTCCATGAATTTTTCTCTAGTGTAAGCAATATGTGTCTTGTTTCACAACATGATGAATATGGAAATATGTATTATATGATAAAATATATTCACCCTCTATCATATTATCTGCCTTCTTGGGAGGAGAGAGAGAGAGAGGGAGGAAGAGAACATGGATCACAAAATTAGAAAATGAGTACTAATAATTGTTTTGACATGTAATTTGGAAAAAAGAAAAAAAACGAAAACCAAAAATTGTTTTTATATGTAAGGAAGAAAAAATAAGACATTATTGAAGGGGAAAAAAATCTTCTTTGAACCTTTCAGACTCCTCAAGCTATTATATCTTCCCCTTGTTCACTACTAAAATCCTATAAGGAATTGTTTATACTCATTTTCTTCATTTCCTCACTACCCATTTACCTCAATCCCTTTCAATTTGACCTCCATGCCTGTCACTATAGGAAGCTGTGTGATACTGGAAATTTGAGGTTCTTTGAACTGATCTTGAGATCTCTGGTCTAAACTTTCTATGGATGTTTAGGGGACTTGAAAACTACATTTCCCATGATTCCTCTTGTATAATACAGGTGGGCAGGAAGTGTGATTGTGTAGAGAGAGGTATAAGACTCAGGACATGATTGGGAGGTGCATTTTTTTTCCTGCAGAACAAGCCAGGTGGGCTCTTATCAAGCACGTGGCTATAACTATCAAAATGGCTTTAAATAAAACCCTAATATCATTATATATATATATCCCTCTATATCAATTTTATTTGTTACATTTATGGTTTATGTCAACCACATTGGAGACATAATTCTCCATTTTTCTGATAGCATAATGAGACATGAAATTTCTGCCATGATTTTCTACCCCCTCATCCCTACCCTACAGGCAGAACTCTGAGACACCTCCAGATCCTCTCCAGAGCCTCAGACCTGCTCTTGTGCTATTTTTGGCCACTCTGCTCAGTTCTTTTGAGCAACTTTTTAAAAGGGGAAAGTTATTTTTCTGTATCCCGCTATTTTCTTTTGAGGGACTTTTCTGGGAAGGGGGAATGCCATTTTTCAAATAGCCTATTCCTGGCTGCTATTTCATACATTCCCCATGGACTTGGTTTAAACAACTGCCAGCCCCACCCTCCTGACCCTCCCTGGGTCCCTAACTGTTCCTGCCTATTCTGACTCCCCATCCCCTGGGATGCCTCTGCTACCCACCCCAGGTGCCTCTTCATCCCTAGCCAAACACCTAAGGTTGGTTATCATCCTGGCTCACCCTTCCCTTGCACACAAATTTGGTCCTGTTATTTCTCTTATATATAGAATGTCAGCTTTCTGTAGTCCTGGCTCCTGAATGGGTAATTGCAAACTGCTTAAATCACTTTAATTGGGCCTTGGTTCAAGGACCTGTTATAAGTTTATTTTTCCTTACATTTTTGAACATAAGATTTTGATATTTTACATTTCGTTCACAAGTGATTTTTCTCTTTTATTTGGATTTTTTAATCTTTATTTATTTATTTGTTTGTTTATTTATTTATTTTTGACAATTGACTCATACAACCCCATAACTCAGCCATGTATCCTTAGCTGATATGGGTGTTGGCCTTAACCCTCTTCAGGGGAGAATGCCTTGTTAACTCTCCTCAGGGGTGTGTATAAGTTTTATACTCAGAATGTCTGTATTATAATCTACAATGTAAAATTTAAAATCTTTCAAGAGTAATTTCAGGGGGGGAATGTATAATTCTCCTCAGAAGGAAGTGTATGTTTTATAATCTATAATGTAAAGTTTAAATTCTTTGAGAGTAATTTTGGGATAAGAAATTTTTCATCTCCCCAGAATCCAGACAACAAACCTGTTTGGAGAAGGCACCATTAAGATGCCTGAAGAACCTACACTGGATCATGAAGATCTAAAATGAACTTTGGGGTGCAGTTGATTGAACTATGAGGAGTTGAATGCATTTGTTTTGAATGTACACTCTTATGCCAAAGGGGACTGCCCCTAATTGGCTTTTTGTCAATGTGGCTAGCAATCATTGGTTCATTGTTTTTGTCCTCTTTTATCCCCAAATTTCTTTAATTTAAAAGTTAGTTATGTTTACAAGAGCATTCGAGGAGACCAGTCTCTCTCCACTCTTAGGGGGGAATGTGATATTGGAAACTTGGGGTTCTTTGAACTGATCTTGAGATCTCTGGTCTAAACTTCCTGTGGACGTTTAGGGGACTTGAAAACTACATTTCCCATGATTCTTCTTGCATAATACAGGTAGGCAGGAAGTGTGATTATGTAGAGAGAGGTATAAGACTCGGGACATGATTGAGAGGTGCTTTTTTTTCCCCTGCTGAACAAGCCAGGTGGGCAGAGGTAAATGGCGTGGCAATTGAATGAGCTCTTATCAGGCACGTGGCTATAACTATCAAAATGGCTTTAAATAAAACTCTAATATCTTTATATATATCCTTCTATATCAATTTTATTTGTTACAAGTGCTCTCTCAAATATTGGTAGAAGATCTCTTAATTACTAAATCCATTGGTCTTTTCTTAACCTTTATCCTGCTTGACCTTTCTGTTGCTTCTCATCCAACTAATCACCCTTTCCTCCAAGATGTGTTCTAATCTCTTGCTTTCCATGACACTACTCATTTTGCTTTCTATCTGATTGCTTTCTCAGTTCCCTTTGCTGGTTTATCATCTATCTCAAGTCACTTAATCATGGCTGTCTCTCAAGCCTCTGTTCTAGACTATCCTATATTCTCTTCCTTGGAGCTGTTATCCTGATCCCATAGAAACAATTATGAAGTTGACACATTTGACTTCCAGATCTATTCATCCAGTCTTAATTTTGTCCCTAAATTCTAGTCCTATTTCTCTGACTACTGAATATCTCTACCTGAATGTTGGCAGATCAAAATAAACATGTCAAAAATGAGACATCATTTCTTTTTTTAAATCTATCACTGTTAAAATTAGTCAATAAACATTTATTAAGTACCTATTATATACCACAAATTTTACCAGGCACTAGGGACTTAGAGGCAAAAGAGAGTCTCTGCCCTTAAAGGTGTGACAAATTTTCCTAGTGTTGGCAACAGCACAACTCTTTTATAATCACCCAGGTTTGAAGATTCAGAGTCCCTCTTCTTCTCCCTGATAATACAATCAGTAGTCAAATTCCATCACATTCTATTTCTGTATTTCTCATGTGTCTCCTTTCTACTCAAAGTACCACCAATGAATATGTTAAGATCACACAAAGTTCTTTAATAGACATATTCACACAGAGATAAGTTTTGTCAAAGATTCTTTGATAATCCATTCCAAATGAGGTAAAAAACAAGGAATGTATCCTTACTAAAGGTACTGTCCATTGCCTAGGATGATGAATGGCACATAGCCAAATAAATGATGGGTTTTACATATTTTCTTTAAATTATTTCATTTCTACAATAAAACATGGTACTTACTAGGTCAAGTTATAAAATTCTATATCACTCTCTTATTGAGATCTACAGAAGCTCAAAGGAAGATTGGCTTTACAAGCCACATGGGGATAAAAAAAAAGCTGGATGAAGAATGTGTAGTGTCCAAATTATGACCATATATTTGGGGATTTTCCCCTTTATAAATACATATAAACATATAAAATAAACTTTTGCATTGTTCATGTCCAAAAACAAAAAGGAAGGAAGGAAGGAAGGAAGGAAGGAAGGAAGGAAAGAAGGAAGGAAGGAAGGAAGGAAGGAAAAGTGTTTCAATCTGTACTTTGAGTTCTTTAGCTCTCTATGTTTCATCTTGAGCCCTTTGGGACAGTGGTGAGTCACTATGTCAATCAGTTACTAAGTCTTTCAAAGTTGATTATCTTTACAATAGTGCTGTTACTGTATAAATTGTTCTCTTGGTTCTTTTCATTTCACTTTGTATAAATTTGTATAAGTCTTCCAAGGTTTTTCTGAAGCTATTCATCATTTTTATAGCATAATAGTATTGCATTTCAGTCATATACCACAGCTTGTTAAATCATTCCCCAACCAATAGGTATCCCTTCAGTTTCCAATTCTTTGCCACTGGGTAAATGGAATTAGCTCAAGCCCATTCATAGTTAAAACTCTAGCCACCAGAGATAATGTCATCCCCACCTCCCTTAGTGGCAGTCCAAAACAGTGTTGAGGCTGCCATTTGTCCACTTGAATTAGAGGTGGACCTCCAGGAAGTGATGAAAGATGCTATCCTTCAAACATGAGGGTAACTTCCTGTTGAGGGAGTTCACGCTTTGAACTCGGTGCTGAAGGATCTCTGCTGAGATCTCAGGCAGCTTCCCCTCTGAATTGTCACATGTGGGTAACTCATCTCCCTTCCCCACTAAGGGAGGTGAGGATGACATTATCTCTGGTGGCTAGAGTTTTAACTATGAATGGGCTTGAGCTAATTCCATTTACACACCACCACAAAAAGAGCTGCTATAAATATATTTGTACATATAGGTCTTTCTTTGATCTCTTTGAAGTATAGACCTAGTAAAGGCATATAATATGGATTTGAATAAGCAAACCATCAAGTGAGTACATGCTTCTTAGACATGGACTACGGGCAAAGAGCTAGGAGGCTCAGGGTTGGATAGGGAGGAGTAAGGCAATGTTTAGATTATATTTGAGGAAAGTGTCCATTGCCTTTAATTCTCTCAATTACCTTTAATTCCCTGAAGCAACAAAGAATTGGACCACTTTTAAATACCATATGTTCCCAATTGTGCTATATGGATATGAATTGTGCAACAGTAGAATCCTTGAAGAATCAAAAGGCAGTAAAGAGCTGTGTGCTTATATATAAGGGGATTGCAATATATGACTGATGATGCTTAAAAATATAAGAATAAGAGTAAAAGACATTCTCTAATAAATATATAATAATGCTAAGAATAACAGAAAGTATTTCTATAGCACTTTAAGGTTTGCAAAATGTTATGTTTGTTATTTAACTTGATCATCATAACAATCCTGTGAGGGAGGGAGGTTCTGTTATTATCCCCATTTTACAGAAGATAATTGAAAGTCAACTGGTCATGCTGAATGAGGAATCACTAATGGATAGCCCAAGCTACAAACTGGTAACCATGAAACATTCAAACAGATTGTAAGACCTTTTAAGTCTAAGTCCTAGTCTATAAGCCCTGCTGTCTTTGCCTGTTTATATTAATTCCTCCTCTCCCTTCAGCCCATATTATATCCTGAATCTCCTTATTCTAGCCTACCTGTAACCCATATTACTTACCTAGCAAGTCCCTGACAACCTCCCTTCAAAATCCCCTTTTACCACACACTTTTCCTCAAATTATCCCCATTACAGTAACTCCTCTATAGCAAACAACACAGGATGAGAAAGTAAGGACAATTTGTGATCAGAACTGGTAGGATGAGTACTCACATCAATAGGAACACAAATCCATAGAAGTATCATAGTATTCCCTCCCCATTCCTCTATATACTTTATATTTGGTAAAGTTGAATTAGCTGCTTCCTGATCTTATCTTCTCTCCATAGATTCATATAGGTTATCTCTTATACCTGATATACACTCCTTCATTAAATCTCTACTTGCTGCCATCCTCTTTCTTCAAGATTCAGCTTAGGTCCTACCCTTTTCCTAACTCAAAGTGATTTCTCGCTCTTCCAATTTTCTGATACTCTATCTTTTATCATATTAAATTATGTACAAGTCATATCATATGTACAAGTCACATCTATTAGAATGTAAGCTCCTTGAGGGCTGGCAACTTTGTATCCGGACACTTTGTACATGGCATGCACTTAAAAAATGTTTTCTGAATTGAACCATTGCCTGCCCTATTACAGCTAGATTTTGTAGTCAGTCCACAAATAGAGTGTGAATATCACACCTTAGCTAGATTTCAATGACAGTCCTATGGCAGGCAATCAAAAAAAAAAAAAATTGCCTTTAGGCAAAATTTGTGGAATGGAGTAGCCCCAAGCTGGAGAAGCATAGTTCATAAATGAAACTTAAACTACACAAAAGTTAGTCTAAATAGTAAGAGCTATTTGAAATGATTGAGTCAAAATCTTCAGTTTGTAATGTATTACCTATTACCCAGGAGACATTACTTAATCTCTCTGAGTCTCAGTTTCTTCATGTATAAAGTGAGAGGACTTGACTAAATGATTTTCAAGATCCCTTCCAGTTCCAAATCAATGATACTAGTAATTCAGCCTATGAGCCATACCTTGCTAAATGCAAAATATCCAAAACTAGAATTCTCTGATAAATAGTAGCTTGGACTTTAGAGCTAAGAGGCACTTCAGAGATCAACAAATTCAATCCCAATCATTTAACACGTAATGAAACTAAGATCCAGAGAGATTAAACACCTTGCCAGAGGTGACATAGTAATCAGTAGAACAGAGGGTCAATTCCAGGTTCTCAGACTTCAAATCCATTGCTCTTTCTCCTAAGCCACATTTCTGTCCACCTTTACACTAACAAAATGGAGAAAAATAAACAAGAAAAAGAATGCAAACAACCAACCAAAAAATCCTCCAGCAACATAAAAGAAGCCTGAAACTTTTCTCAGAAAAAAAAATGGTTTACTACCCGAGATTCGACTTCATTTCACTGTCAAAACCACATGCTGCCTTGTGACATCACTTCCATTTCATTTAATTATTATATCGCTGAAATCTTCATGTCTTGTTTCCCCAACTAGACTGTAAGCTCTTTGAGGACAAGGACAATAAGTTATATTTCTCTATATTCCCACAGATCTAGAATGGTACTAATATTTAATAATTACTCATTGAATGAATGAATTAAAGTAATACTCAGAATAAGTCACAGAATTAAATTAGTAAATTGGAAGACACTAGTTAGTCCATCAATAAACAATTGTTTTGTATCTACTATGTTCCAGGTGCTGAAATATAAACAAAGGCAAAAAGTAACCCTGCTGACAAGGAGTTCGCACTTCAATTGTGGAGACTACATGAAAACAAGTAGTGAGGTGATGAAGAAGTGCTGGCTCTGAAGTCAGGAAGACTTCCTGAGTTGAAATCTGGCCTCAGACTCTTAGATCCTGGGCAAGTCACTTAACCTTGTTTGTCTCAGTTCTTCATCTGCAAAAATGAGCTGGAGGAGGAAATGGCAAACCATTCTAGTATCTTTGCCAAGGAAACTCCAAATGAGGTGAGGAAGAGTTGGACATTTCTGAACATGATCAAAACAACTATGTACAAACACGATATATAGGATAAACTAGAGATAATCAATAGAGGAAAAGCAAGAGGCTGAAAGGAGATCAGAAAAGACTTCCTGTAGAAGGTGAAATTTTAGCTAGTACATAAAAGAAGCTATGGAAAACTGGAAATGGAGATGAAGGAGGAGAGAAGTCTAGCCACTGAGGATAACCAATGAAAATATGTGGAGTCTGGAGGTAGAATGTCTATTTGTGGGGAACTGCAAGGAGGCCAAGGTCACTGGATCATTGCATAGGTAGAGGAAAGCAAGGTGTAAGAAGGCTGAAAAGGTAGGAGAAGACCAGGTTATGAAGGATCAGAAACTGAGAAATGTAATGAAAGCTGAAGTGAGGTGTCATAGGGTTATGATTAGTATACTTTATATATGTGAATCATTATACTGTTTTGTTACCAACTATAAGAAAAGTCAAGGGGGATTTTGCTTAGACTCATTGTTGATAAAGTTTTATTTCACCTTGCACTCCTTTTCTTATCTTCTGTTTCAAGAGTTTAAAACATAAAGCATGTCTCTTTTGTTTCAACTTAATTTTTTTTTCTTAAACCCTTACCTTCCATCTTAGAATCAACACTGTGTAGTGGTTTCAAGGCAGAAGAATGTTAAGGGCTAGGTAATAGGGATAAGTGACTTGCCCAGGGTCACATAGCTAGGAAATGTCTGAGGCTGAATTTGAACCTGGCTCTCAAACCACTGAGTCACCTAGTTGTCCCCTACTAAGCATCAGGTTTTCCTGAGTACAACCACCAAGCTGCCAAAAAGAAAAAAAAATTCTTTCTTTTGTGTCAAATAGAGAGACAAATGCTGTTGGTCTGATAAGACTTCCAGAAGAATAAAATATTATTCATTATTATAGTATATAAGTACATATTCTGGACCTTTTCCTTCTCAAAAGCAGAATATATTAGGAACAGTTTCTTGGTTTGGTTTAGAGACCAGGACAAGAGTATAAAGGGTTTAAAATGATTTTATATTATATATTTCAAAACCTCCTAACTTATAAGATGTTAAAACAAAATTTCATAAAGTAGAATGATCATATAATGAGAGATAATTATGCCAAATTAAATACAGTATAAGCTATTTATAATATGGCTTATTATTGCAAAGATTTGTATATATAATTTTTTTTTTCTTTCTGGCAGCTTGGTAGCATAATGGATAGAGAACTGGACTTGTTGAGTCAGGCAAATCTGCTTTTGAATCTTACCTCAGACGAATACCAGCTTTGTGATCCTGGGCAAGTTACTTAGCCTCTATAAGCCTCGGTTTCTCATTTATATAATGGGGATAATAGAATAGAATAATAGAACCTACCTTGCAGGGCTCTTGTGAATGGTAGCTATTAAATAAGTGTTAGTCAAATTCAGAACATCTCTAATAGAGATTTCCTTGTATTTGTGAGTGAATTCGAATATAAATGGGACTTATGTTAAGTAAATCTGACATGTGAGTGTCTAGATTTAGATAAAAGTTATAAAAGAATTATTGGTTTTGCTAAAGAACTTGCATTGGGGTTCTTTAATATAGAAGGTTTCTCTGAAACATTTAAAATAAGTAGATTCATTTTAAAAATGGATTTGCATTCATCCGTCTAAATTCCACTGCAACATGGTCACTCTCTTAGAGTCACACCTCTCCTATTTCCTTCCTCAGAGTCTTTAGGCATTCCAAAGGGGACAAAATTTCACTTTTTACTTTCGGCAGCTTGAAACTAACACCATTAACTGAGATCATCTTTCTTTTTAGAAACCAGTTACATTTCACCCGTTAACATTAACTAGCTTTTACAAAGAAATATTTACTTCACAGATACAGTAAGAACAAGCATCATCATCATCACCATGATAGCTAGTATTTATATAGTTCTTTAAGGTTTACAAAGTGCTATATAAATATTTTCTCATTTTATCCTCATAACAACCCTGAGAAGTAAGTGCTATTATTATACCCCAAACATACAAATATCTCCCCTGTCAACTTGGGGGCAGGACTCCCCCCCTTCCCATATTGCCTTGGTTTCTAGGGCAGGGATAGGGACAAGCTTGGGCTCACAATTTAGCTCAGTTCTTGCATAGAACTGGTCCCACCAAATTTACTGCAAAACCAAGATTGCTATAAACCAATTGTTTTCCTTTAACTTTTCTTTTATGTAATTCTGGATATGCACATATCTGATTTACTTAAATGAAGGTTCATCTGTATTGGAACTAAATCATAAATACAGTAAAATCCCTATTATGGCAGTTGTGAATTAGAAATGTAATAATAGCTAACATATGAAATTCCTAACAATCTTATAGGTTTGGTTCTATTGCGATCCCCATTTTACAGATGATGAAACTGACAAAAGTTAGGAAACTTGCCCAGGGTCAAAATTAGCTAATAAGTATGAGGCAGGTTTCAGGTGGGCTAGAGTCTGGGTCACTTACTCCTCAGATGTTGTTGCTGGGCAGGTTGCAACACCTACTCTGGATTCCTGGGCTCTAGGATTCCCATGTCTCATGCTCCGGGCCCAGAACTGAAGCTCCATTTCTTATATCCAGAACAGAAAAGAAGAATGAAGAAAATGCCAAAGAGCTAGATCCCTTTCTCAACTGATGTATGGCCTTAGGAAAGGAAGGAATCCACTCCCTTCCAGTATGATTCTTTCAGATAAAACTGCTAGTGGTGGAATCACCTCTTTCCTCTAACCCAAATGCAGCAAAAGCCATTTCTGGTGCTTGAAATATTAATAGTTGAGGCTACACAGCTTGAGTTAGGTCCACATGGAATGTCTAAACATTCTCTAGGCATCATGATTCTCCCAGAAGCAGTTCCCTAGTATATTCCATGTGGATGGATGATGCCATTTTAGCATACTGATGCAGTCTGTACTTGTGCCAGACCTGTCTCACATGACTAACCTATATGAAATGCCCACTATTTAAAAAAAATTATACAGGATACTGGAGATACAATGATAAATATGACATAAAATACTATTTGCCAAACGTTTGCAACCAAGTCAAAGAAGTGAGGAATAATCCAATATTTGATATTTGGCATCTTCCTAATAACACTATCTTGTACCCCACTTCTGGTGAGTTCCCTCCAAAATTAACTGCCAATTATCTTTTCAGTATCCTGTAATCAAAGTCAGAATCTCCTCAATATTATCAGTTGGTATAAACTGTCATTTAACCAATTAATATCAATTGGCTTTTTAGAAAAGAAATCTTTGCTGAGAAGAGATTCCAGAACAGAAGTACCAAATATATCCATCTGGGAACAGTTAGCACACTTGCCTCTATACCACCTCTGTCCCTGGGAGTAGGAGCATAAACCTAAAGTGGCTACCACAAAGCATTCATCTACCAGATTTAATTCTGCATGCAGCATAGCCAATGAACTAAATTTCTGATCCACAACTGGATTTGGTCAAGCTTCATTCTTTTCTGGGCTTGATTCCTGGCAAAATCTGATATGGATTTCAGTTCTTGAACCTCTCTGTTTTCCTGACCTTTTGAAGCTCACACGGTCAAGGTTAGTCTGTTCTATCTTCAGGATGGTACCTTAATAGAAGGTAGAAATGAAAAGACAGAAGCAAGAAAGAAGCGACATATTTGTATGTTCATGGCTTCATGTTGACTACTGAGTGAGGAGAGTAGGCTGCTATTTTGTTCTTCTGATCCAGAGACTTACCTCAATTATTGCCTCTTCATTCAATGAGGCCAGAGAAGAAAGAGTCCAAGCAGCACACTGTGGCATTTTTTTACTTCACTTGCCATTTTATCTCAGCCCACAATCAAAGATGCACACACTAAGTAAGACTGAAACAGTCATAGAACACTTGAGTCTAATCCAAAGTCCACATTCGGTATTGCATTAGCTGAAGCATGTTGTGTGTCATAAAGGCCAGGATCTCATCCTCAGTGAGTCCCTCATTATGCAATCAATTAGTCAATAAGCATTTTTTGAGTGCCTACTAAGACATTGTGCTAAGGCAGAGGACACAAAAATAAAAGCGAACTCAAGGAGTTCAAATTCTATCGGCAAGATGATATTTTACGTATACTAAATAGGCATGTGTTGATTTTGTAGGAAAAGGCACTAAACAGCTAGCTGGAGGGAAAGGTTTCATAGAAGGTGATGATCGAACTAAGTGTTAAAGGAAACTAGGAATTCTAAGAGGCAGAAGAGGGTGATATGCCTTCAGGATGGGAAACAGCCAGTGCCAAGACACAAATCAAGAAAAAGTATGAGGAATAGTAAGAAGGCCAATTTAACTGTACTATAGAATGTATGAATGGGACTATTGAATTCTTAGAATGGAAAGATAGCTTGAGGCAGATTGTAATGGCTTTAAATGCTGGATAGGAGAGGTTAAATTTTATTCTAGCAGTAACAGAGAACCACAAATATTTGTTGAGTTCTCGTGATCAGTTCTGCTCTTTAGGAAATTTAGCAGTAAATAGTAGATATAGTAGAATGGCTTGTGGTGGGGAGAGACTTGAGGCAATGGTCCAGGCAAGAAATTATGAGAACCTGAACTAGGGTGACCTGCATGTTAAGAGAGATGACCAAAGCAAAGGATATTGTAGAGACAAAAGTGATAATATGTGTCATGTGTTTTGATATTTGGGAGCAAAGAAAAGTAAGAAACAGAGAATGACATCAAATTTGAGATCCTAGGTAACTGTAAAGACAGTGGTGCTCTCAACAGAACCAGGAAGTTCACAAGAGGAAGGAGTTTTCAGGGAAATTGAGTTCTGTTTTGGACATGTTGAGTTTGAAATATCTGAGGGACATCCAGATTGAAGTATCTAATATACAGTTGGGGATATAAGCTTGAAAGGAGTCATACTCATAAAGATGGTCATTGGACCCATGGTAACTGATGAGACCACTAATTGATCTCTCTTAGATGTAGAGAAAGAAGGAAAGAGGACAAAGGACAGGGAGATGATATGGATGGTGATCTAGCAAAGAAGGCTGAAGAGGAAAGTTCAAACAAGAAGAGAGCAGTGTCACACAAATTCAGAGAGGAGAGAATATCTTAGAGAGACTTGTCAGTATTATCACATGTCGCAGAGAGGTCAAGAAGGATGAGCCTCAGCCACTTCCCAGCTGTGTGACCCTGGGCAAGTCACTTGACCCCCATTGCCTACCCTTACCAATCTTCCACCTATAAGTCAATAAAAAACAAAACAAAACAAAACAAGAAGGATGAGAACTGAGAAAAGACTGTTAGATTTGTCAATCTAGTCACCTAACCTCTCATCCTCATTTTTTTATTTGTAAAATGAGGGTGTTGAAATAGAGAGTTTCTGAGGTGACCTTCCATATATCTATGATCCCAGTCTCACTATAAAACTCTAAATCTTGGTGTTAGAAATTTCAAGCTGATCATCTCATTTTATAGAAGAATGCAGCTCAGAGACAGTGAGTGGTGTGTTTGTGGTCAGGCAACTATTAAGTGGCAAAGCTGAGTCAAACCCCATTCTTTTGTCTTCAATCAGAGCTTTTTGCCTGTCATTAAACTTCAATTCACCTTTATGTGAGATAAAGTGCTTTATTTTAAACCCTCTGACCATGTTTCCTAACCCAAATTATAGTGTGGTACTTTTGGAAGCACATTGGGCAAGGAGTCAGGAGACACATTGGTTCAAATCTTACCTTTGACCCTCTTCTCTTTGTATCCCTGAAGCTTGGTGTGTTTATTGAATTTATTTAACTTAATTAAAAATTCTACATATTACTAATTTTTATTATAATGTCATACTTATAATAAATAACATTATTATATTTATCATTAAAATTATTATTTTATTTCATTTAAACTTATTTAATAAATACTTACTGATTGATTGATTACTCTTGGCCTCAGTTTCCTCATCAGTAAAATGAGAGAGGTGAACAGGAAAGTTCAGTGGAAAGAGTGCTGATTATGGAGTCAGAAAACCCAGGTTCCAATGTTTACTCTTCTTTACTTCCTGAATGATCCTGGCCAAGTCACTTAACTGCTCTGAGTCTGTTTTCTCATATGTAAAATGAGAGAATCGGATGAGATGACCACTAAGGCCCTTTCCAGCTCTCAACTGTGATCCTATAGCTGGATGACCTCTAGTCTTTTCCAGTTCTAATTCTATGATTATATAACCTTTGGTAGGAAAAGTTTTGTAAACTAGACAAGTGCTGGTTGGGAAATAATGCTCTAGGGCATTCATACAAATTAGCATCCAACCAAAGGAATTTAGACCTTCAGTTACCAAATGCACTAAACATATCCTACTTTTCCTCTCAATTGCTTTCCTTCTGGAAAAGTTTGAGATTATTGATTACTTCTGGCTGCAGGGAGATATCTGTGAAGCAGAGGAGGGAAAAGGGCTTCTCTTCTACAAAAGGTGATCCTATTTTGCAAATCAGTTCCTTTTTTATTCCCTAATATCAGACCAAAAACTTTATTTAATAGAACTAAAAGCATCAGGACAAAGAGGATGATGATTAGCTTAAGTGAGTGGATAAACTTTTTCCACTCTTAATTGAGTGCTGTTGATCTGATCTATGTAATTCATATCTAGATTTGTACAGAACTGAAAAGAGACTGCCCAGAACATGATCCACTTTTCCCACTTGAAGTAGAGAATCTGTCTATTAATAGATATTTTTTGAACACATAAAATGTTATCCAGTACTATACCAGTTAGTGCCCCTGATATATAATGGAAGCTGGAAAGCTTGAGAAATCTGGGCAAGTCTCTTAACCCCAATTGTCTAGCCCTTACCGTTCTTCTGTCTACTTGTACCATTGCCTACCTGTACCACTCTTCTGCCTTGGAGTCAATACGCAATATTGACTCCAAGGCAGAAGGTAAGGGTTAAAAAAAAAAAAAAAAGGCTGTAGAAAGACCAAGGAGGATGAGACCTGAAAAAATCTCATCAGATTTAGCAATAATTATAGCCCATGTTTAGTCAAAAGGCATAGAAAGATGCTTGTAAGGCAATCTCTTTTCTTTTCAGATGTGGGTAGACTCTTTACCTAATCAATTTTGGGGCAATCTAGCTCCAAAAGCCAAAGATAATTCAGAGCTCCCTTCTGTGCCCTCCTGATGCATTGATCTGTGCCAGCTGAGTTACAGCCATCTCTCTTGGCAATCTGCAATAGGACACATAACTACAGCAAATGACAATTTCCTCCGCGACAGTTTTTACCCTTTATCTTCCAATTGCTAGTTAGGAGTTACATAGGTTTTATGTTGTTAAGAGCACCAAAACCAATGTAATCCACATTAGAATATTAAATGTGACTTTCTATGCATATGAAGTGACCTGAAATCAAAAGGCACTTGTGAATGTACAGGCTATCCAAAAACTCTTCTATATTGTGCTGATTGGCCCCACCTAATAAAGACTTATTTCTTCCCTAATCACCCCTTAATCCCACAGTTTCGACAGCTGTTCCAACTGAAAACTAGTTGACCAAACTCATTAGTGTATATGTTATCAGGACATTGAAATGTGGAAAGTGAGAATTTCTTAAGAAATTATATCCAGGAATTTTCCCCTTCTCATCTTCACCTCCTGGCTTCTCTGGCTTTCTTCAAATCTCAGCTGAAGTCCCATCTTTTACAAGGAATCTTTCTTGGTCCTCCTTAATCTTAGTGCCTTCCCTCTGAAATGATCTCCAGTTTATCCTGCAGATGTCTTCTATGTGCAAGGTTTCTGCATGTTGTCTTCCTTATTAGACTGTGAGCTCCTTAGGAGCAGAAGCTGTTTTTGTTTGGTTTGGTTTTGGTTGTTTGTCTTTCTTTGTTACCCCAGCATATAGCACAGAATCTTTCTCATAGGAAATTTAAGAAATACCTATTGACTTGACTTGGACTTTGTGGCATTGTTGGCATTTGTTCTGGGTAAAGATCATGACTTGAAGAATAATTACAAATAAATTATTCTTATATTTTCCTTTTAATAGTGAAAGCTAGTTGGTTAGCCAAGCTGTGATGCCTTACATAAAGACTGTTGCTAGCTGTGAATAAATGAAGCTGGGGACAACTAAGTGGTACAGTGGATAGAACAGCCAGACCTGCAGTCAGGAGGACCTGAGATTAAATCTGGTCTCGGATCTTCCTAGCTGTGTGACCTTGGGCAAGTCATTTAACCCTGTTTACCTAGCCCTTGCCTTTCTGTCTTAGAGTTGCTACTAACACAGAAAGTAAGGATTTTAAAGGAAAAAAAAACCAACTGTATTTCTTTACTATAAAACCAAGCCTACAATGCTTTTTTATCATTATCATACCAGAAAAACTCTTAAAGTGTTATTTAAACTAGCAATCAGCTTCCATAATTAATTTGTAAGCAAAAAGATAATTTATTATTTGTCTTTGCTGCTCTTGCCTGCTTTAGTTCAAATATACATGTACATGTACTTATTCATATGTATATATAAGGCCCACATGCAAATACTATCCTAACTGAACAGTTATAGCTTTAATGTGATTAAGTACATAAGAAAATTTAATTCAGTTTCATAAATTCACATACTTTTATTTTTATTTTTAATTAATTAATTAGTTAATTAATTAAGAATATTTTTCCATGGTTACATGATTCATGTTCTTTCCCTCTGCTTCTTCTTCCCCCCTCCCAGAGCTGATGAGCAATTCCACTGGTTTATACATGTGTCTTTGTTCAAAATCTATTTCCATATTATTAATATTTGCAATAGAATGATCACTTACAGTCAAAATCCCCAATCATATACCCATTGAACCACAGAATTCACATACTTTTAAATCTAGATGAACTTTAAATATCTTCTAGTCCAATTTCTTTATTTGGTCGATTAGGAAATAAAGGCCCGGAGAGATTAAAATGACAAGCCAAATAAAAAGGGGGGAAATTTTTGTGAAATGTTTTGTGTTCAAAAACATTGTTTTCAAAATGAACCAACAATATAATATTATTTTTTTAATTCAACAAAACATTTTAAAATTAAAATTTAATTTCATTGGTTAATTTCACTGTTAACTTAAAAATGGTTTTAATTAACTTAATCGTTTTTTCCTTCACTGTGTTTTAATTCATTCATTGTTTTTGAGTCCTGGATCATACTTTTTACCTTTAAATATGTCTTATTGGCCAGGTGTTAACCGACACCTAATGTATATAGACACATTTATTTATGTGTTACTGCACATTTTTCCTCCACTGAGAGATCACAACCTCCCCAAACCTTTCCTACTTGATAGCTTTTTCCCTTCATTCAAGTTATTTTTGGTGATTCCTTCCTTAGAAAGGTCACTACTTGGATAAACCCCTTGGTCAACAAATATATCTTGAGTACCTACCAAGGACCAGACACTATGCTAGGCACTGAGGGTGCAAATATAAAAATGATGATAGATATATAATCCACAAACTTGTCCTTACACACTTAACACCTTTCCAGGTTGGTAGAACCAGCTACAGATTGCACCGTATACAAGTAGCCTTCAAGAACCTAGGATGTAAGTAGTCAGTGTGTTTCCATACATGTGCCTAAAGGATCATATGATCATAGATTTAGAGTTAGAAGGAACTTTGAGGGCTCTGTCAAGGCTTCAAGACTTCCTTGCTCCCATGACCCCAAAACCTTAGTCTCACTATTAATATATTTTACTACTTAAGTGACAGAATTAATATTGATTTGGCAATATAAGAAATGAGAA
Source organism: Gracilinanus agilis (assembly GCF_016433145.1). NCBI lineage: Eukaryota > Metazoa > Chordata > Mammalia > Didelphimorphia > Didelphidae > Gracilinanus > Gracilinanus agilis. The sequence continues at coordinate 95,368,723 of NC_058134.1, read as the reverse complement.
GGGATTGTAGGTCAGAGTTCCACATTACTCTGGGTACATCTCAATGCAAATATCTGAACAATAAAAAAAAGTGATTTAATAGTATGTAGTCAAAGTTCCTAGAGGACATAATTTTATTCAACACTATTATTAATATGTTAGAGTGTCCTGCTGAGTGTAACTAGAAATTCATAGCTCAGATGCTATTGTTTTCCAGGGGGTAATAAAGGCTGGAAGCTGCTATATAGTGATAAAGACATTTCCAATCCTCCTAAATCTCACCTTATCTTTTTATATAACTATCATACTTTATTGATACTAGAGTCTCTCTCCAACTGTATCATTAAATGAACTCGTTTCTGCTTGTGACACATTAAGTGGAAATGAGAATTTGGAGTTAGCAGCAAATCTCAACTATCTGTATATTTACTCTTGTAATAATAAAAAAAATGTTTCTTTTCCATCAGAGAAGCTTGTCCTCTTTAACCAAATTAACCTTGGGGCAGATATTCATGGAGTAGTCATCCAGCAAAGACAATCTCAACAGCACAATGTCTTAGGTGCTTTCCTCTAGTTCCTGGTTGTACACCTCAATCTCCTTTTCATAACTAATCCATCTCTTTGTCCAATCAAACTTTTTCTAAATATATCTTTCCTTGCCATTTCTTATGTACAAGTTCTTTTTGGTAGTATGTTTACCTATATTTACCATGTGTCTCTCTTTTGACCTTTGAAAGCTCACCTGAAACTATAATTCTTCTGAGATTAAAGCGCACCCACTGGTTCTTTCTTGCTGGTAGATAAATGAGAATAGGAGACTGAATGAACTAGGTTATGACCTTGTAAACTTTGAAAGACTAGAAGAGCTACCAGAAGTTCAGTAGCCAAATCCAGAAAGGAGTTAGCCCTGAAAGCAAGCTTCTTGAATTAGCCTAGTAGTAATTCTACCTGGCAGCTAAGATAATATGCTCTGCAAACAAGAGAGTTACTTGTCTACCAGTCATGCAGTGGTAGAAATGTTGGTAGCAATTGCTTTAAATTTGAGCCCATTCTAGTTGTGTGATTCTGATTAAGTCACTTAAGCCCAATTGCCTAGCCCTTGTTATTCTTCTGCATTAGAATTCATACTAAGACAGAAGGAAAGGGTTAAAAAAAATTTTTTTTTGAAGCTGATCTCCCCAGGGAACAAGGCTTTTGAGCCTGTTCTAGCTGTGAGACTCTAGGTAAGTCACTTAAACCCAATTGCCTCACCCTTGTTGCTATTCTGTCTTGAAATTCATACTAAGACAGAAGGTAAGGGTTTAAAAAAATTTTTTGAGCCTGATCTCCCCAGGGAACAAGGAACAAAAGGTCATAGCCCATCTCCTACACTATGAGCAGGATAAAATGAAATGCAATAGGGTCGGAAAGATAACTTTATCATATTCTCATGGCTTCTTGTCAGCCCTATGTAGGACACTAGCCATATCTCTGTTGAAACTAAGGGGCTTTCAGCAGTTATTACCTCTGACACCAACAGAAAAGGGAGGGTTCAAAAGTAAATGTCATTTGTCTGCACATTTGGTTCTGGTTAAGTAGCCAATCAAAAGGCATTTCATCATTGCTCAATAAGCAAATAGGAAGTAGTCATAGAATGCCTGTTCAGAATCCTCTGGACTGGAGAACATTATTCCTCCAAACTTGTCATTATGCATTTCTAGGCTCACCAAACTCCCAAGTGAACTGGGAACAGGCAGAGGAGATTATGCATGCTTGAAGAACTAAAGTCCTATTGGGCAGTCCTCTGAACTTTTATATGTATTTAGTGACTTTTGGGGAATTGGTCCAAATTACTTTCCATAACAGTTGGACCAATTCATAGCTGCACCAATGTTCCTGTTTTTCTGTAACTGTTTCAACAATTGTAATTCTTACCAATGTGGTGGGAGGTAGAATCTTAGTGTTGGTTCAGTTTATTAATTTTAGTGATTTGGAGCATTTCCTCATATAGCTATTGATAGTCTGAATTTCTTCCTTTGAGAACTGCTTGTTTATATCTTTTGACCATTCATCTGCTGAGAAACAGCAGATGATGTTCTTATATTTTTTAAAATAAATTCTTTATATAACTAGGATATCAGATCTCTGCCAGGGAACCCTGCTACCCAGATATTTTCACATATAACTGTTTCCCTTCCAATCTTAACTGTATTGATTTTGTTTGTGCAAAACCTTTTGGATTTTATGTAATGAAAATTGTACATTTTATCTTCTTTGAACTTCTCTACCCTTTGTTTGGTCACAAACTCTTCCTTTTTAAATAGTTGTGATAACTATTTTCTTTCTTCTTCCTCTAAATTGTTTATGATACAACATTTTATATATATAGCTAGGTCACATATCCATTTGGAACTTATCTTAGAATAAGGTGAAATATGATAATGTAAGTGCTTTTTTTTTTTTTTTTTTTTTTGCCAAAGTTCTTTCTAGTTTTCCTAGCAGTTCCTATTGAATAATGAATCCAAGTGAGAAATGGTGAGGATTTGAACACTACTGGCTATATTAGTAAAAAAAAATGGGGATTCATCTAAAAAAATGTTATGCAGAAAGAAATTCTAAGACTTGGCAACTGATTAGATATATGTAGTGAACAGTAAAGAGGAATCTGAGATGTTACTAAGGTTGTAAACTTGAAAGTATGAAAAGATAGTTACTGTAACAGTTATAAGGAAAGTTCAGGTGGGTTTAGGTTGAAAGGTAGTGAATTTTGTTTTGGATATATTGAATTTTATGTCTCCAGGACATCCAGTTCAAAATCAACAGAAGATGCTGAAATGGAATTAGGGAGAGACTAGGGTTAGATAAATATATCTGTGACTCATTTTCATAGTATTAATTAAATGCATGGGAGCTGATGAGATCATCAAGTAATGGATTATAGAGAGATGTCTTGAGGGATGCACACAGTGTACATAACATGGATAAATATCAACATTAAAAAAGAGATTAAGAAGAAATAATCAGACAGGTAGGAGGACAGCAAATAGGTCACAAAATCATTAAAAAAAAAAAAAAAGGAAAGAGAACCAGGAGATGAAAGTGGTCAACAGTGTGAAATGCTGAAGAGAGGTCAAAAAAGATAAAGACTGAGAAGCAAATTGCCATTAGAGTTGGTAATTGAGAGGTCAGTGGTAGCAATGGAGAGTTCATTTTCAGTTGCAAGAAAAAGCTAGAAGCCAGATTATGGAGAATTAGAGTTAGAGAAGAAAATGAGAGAAGTGAAGCCACTGATTAGAGATAGCTTTTTCAAAAAGTTTAGATGAGAAGAGGAGGAGAGGTACAGGATAATAGCTCAATACAGTAGGACCTGGTAAGGGCTGTTTTTTTTTTTTTTTCCCATGGGGGGAGAATTAGATGTGTTTGTAAACAAAAGGAACTAAGCCAATGGATAGGGGGAGATTGGAGATGGGGAGAGGGGAAAATAGGGGGAGGGAGGGAGGGAGGAAAGAAGGGAGGAAAGGGAGAAAAAGAGGGAGTGAGAGAGAAAGACTGAGAGACAGAGAGACAGACAGAGAGAGACAGAGACAGAGAGGGACAGAAGACAGAGAGACAGATAGATAAAGACAGAGAGAGGCAGAGAGAGAGACAGAGAGACAGAGAGAGAAAGAATGACAAGTGAAATAACCTAGAAAAGACTAAAGAAGGAGATAAAGGGTACATAAGGTTAGCCTTGGTAAACAGAAAGGCCACTTCATCATCAAAGACTAAAATGGTGGAGGAGAGAGTTGACAATGAAATCAGTGGAATATGAAAAAGAGGAAGAAAGATAAAAGTCTTGCTGAATGTCTTCAATTATTTGGTGGAGTATGAGGTCTTCAGCTTATAGGGTGGGGATGATGGAATTTTGTGGAAGACTTGTGAAATAGAAGCAGCAGTGAGTGGGATAGGCAGTCAATTAGGGAAGAGTAGTAGGATTGCCTTTCTACAGAGGGGTCCCAGTTTTTTTATTAACTATCATTAATTTATGATGGACCCAGTGAGCTCCATTTCATTAATTCCTCCAATTTCATTCAATAGTATATAGATAGAAATGAAGAAAGCAGATGGTAGGAGAAGTCCAGGGCTGAAATTTGGCAAAGTAAATGATAAGAAAGGGGAACAAAGAGCTTAGAAGAAAAGGATAGTAAGGCATTCAACTAATTCACTAAGGGACCAAGATAAGGTATAGCCAAATCAGGAGTGATGACCTAGAATAATACTAAGGAATGGAGGAATTAGAGGTCAAGATAAAGACAAAGAGGGGACAGCTGGGTAGCTCAGTGGATTGAGAGCCAGGCCTAGAGAGGGGAGGTCCTAGGTTCAAGTCTGGCCTCAGACACTTCCTAGCTATGTGACCCTGGGCAGGTCACTTGACCCCCATTGCCTACCCTTGCTGCTCTTCTGCCTTGGAGCCAAGACAGAAGGTAAGAGTTAAAAAAAAAAAGGACAAAAAGCATAAGGAGAGATGGAAAGATAAGAATTTTATGATTAGGTAAAAGAAATTCTTGTTTTATTACAAAAGTAGAATACTTGTGGGTGATGGCAACTTCAAGGATATAACCTTCATGTGTGTAGGAACTAAGGTAGAGTACAAAAGTAGATTATGAGAGGGGGCAGCTGGGTAGCTCAGTGGAGTGAGAGTCAGGCCTAGAGACAGGAGGTCCTAGGTTCAAACCCGGCCTCAGCCACTTCTCAGCTGTGTGACCCTGGGCAAGTCACTTGACCCCCATTGCCCACCCTTACCAATCTTCTACCTATGAGACAATACACTGAAGTACAAGGGTTTAAAAAAAAAAAAGTAGATTATGAGAGTTGAATAAATTGGGGAACTGAGAAATGAGTATATTTGAGGGTACATCGATATGTATATTAAAGTTCCTAAAATGAGAAAAGGAACTGGAGTAGAAAGGTAGTCTATTAGGTGGACACTAGACTCATAAAGAAAGGAGGGTGCCCTAGAACTGTGGTGGTGAACCTATGGTATACATGCCACAGAGGGCACACAGATTGCTCTCTGTGGACACACGTGCTATTGCCCACCAGAGTTTGTTACTAGAAAGACAGAAGGACTCTGGCGGAACAACTCCCTGCCCCTCTCCACTGTGCCTGAGGCTGTTTTTTCACCTCACCTGCCCCTTTGCCCAGTAGCCAAACAGGAGTGCTTACTCCCTCCTGTCTGGGGTATTTGGTCTGTGGGGGTGCAGGGCACAGCACAAGGTCTTAGAGGGTGGGGCCCATGGTCTGTAAAAGGTTCGGGATCACTACCCTAAGGCAGTGATGGGCAAACTTTTTAAAGAGGGGGCCAAAGGAAAGGAAATGCTCATCTGTCGGTCTATTTCTAAGGCAATTCTTTCTTTCGAAGTTTCATTGTATTGTATCCTACTCATTGTATTTGTCAGATTAGGAATAATGTCGCTGCCAGATAGAACATTTCAGGGGGCCACATCTGGTCCGAGGGCAGTAGTTTGCCCATCACTGCTCTAAAGTATGGTAGATAACAGCTACCAGAGTGGTGATGATAAAGAGACAATCTGGAGTATTTGATTCCCCAAATATAATCGATGAGTCCTTAACATGGATGAAAATGCAGCCAATACTAAAAAGAATAGCCATTACTAGGAAGAATAGGGAATTTAACAGGCAGCAACCAGGTCTCTGTGATTGTCAGAATACAGAAAAAGCAAGAGGGAAAATGAGTTGAAAAGCTTGCTAATTCTAGAATATGCATTCCAGGGGGTATAATTGAAGGGCAGGCAGATTTGGAATGGGATATTGTGGGAGAAGGATTGAGGTAGATGAGAAAGAAGAAGCAAAGTATCTGAGGCTGAGGAAGAGGGGTTGTTTTTTGATAGCCAGGGTTTCAATATCGCAGGGACTGTAAAAGTAGATGTAAATGGGAATATGCAAAACAGTGGGGAATGAGTCAAGATAAAGTAACTATGAAGTCTGATAATGAATGCGGGTGATTAAGGTATCAATACAATCCTCAACTACCCAACTGAAATATGTCGCTGGGTCCTGGTCTGGAATCGTGACTATAAGCAGGCAGGAACAAGAGAAGGTATGTTTTCAGATAGGAGTTGCTGTGTCCCTAGAATAATCTGGGACAAGTGGTGGTAGTCTGGTCATAAGAGCATGAGGAGGTGTTGTCCAGTGTCAGGTCCCAAAACCTTATTGTGGGAGGTCGTTTATCCTAGTCCAGAACCTTATAAGGAAGATAAGAGATAATTCATTCCAGCTGGCCTCATAAGCAGACACCAGAAACCAAGGGAAATATTAAAATATGAAAAATAAACAGGTATAAGAGGGAATCATGAGGTTGGCTGAATGAGCAAGGCCTGGCATTATTATACCTTTTAGTTAATTGTATTATTGTAAAAATAGTCGGCAAGAGAAAATGTCTCTGAAAGCATTCAGCTTCCTTTCTTACATTTTCATTAATGATATCCTAAGTACATAGAAGATACTCGAAGAAAAAAATTTTAAATGAAATATTAGGCACATGGGTTGTGTAAGAATTTATATTTAGGTTAGTTAATCCTATCTTCACAATTGGTAGTTGAAAATGGCCAGCTATTACATTAGTTAATGTGTGACATTTCCAAACGTTATCAGAGACCTCTAAATCTTCTTAAAGTATGACAACCACGTTCATTGCCTGCTACAACTAAACTCTTAATTTTACACCTGGTAACAGTTTGTTTTCAGATTGGTTACTAAGTTTGAAGAGAATCAGTTCCACAAATGATTCAGATCTTTCTCTCTCTTTAGATGAAAATACTTCCCAAGTAGCTCTTATTTTCTTCAGGGGTGTGATAATTAGATTAAGTCTACACTTACAGGGCAAAGGATTTATTTGTTTACAGTTCTCAAAAGGTTAAGAGTCTACTTTCTAACATTTTTACTTGGGGTTTGGGTTTCAGAATTCATCTTCCTAACAGTTCCTATTCTAAAAATGCTGCTCCTTAGTGTTTTTTGTTTTTTTTTTTATGCAGGTTAAAGCTGATACTGGGTGTTTCTCATCTAGACATGTTTTTTGCAGTCAATATATGTGCCAGCAGGGGCAGCTGGATAGCTCAGTGGATTGAGAGCCAGGCCTAGAGACGGGAAGTCCTAGGTTCAAATCTGACCTCAGACACTTCCCAGCTGTGTGACCCTGGGCAAGTCAATTCACCCCCATTGCCTAGCCCTTACCACTCTTCTGCCTTGGAATCAATACACAGGATTGACTCCAAGACAGAAGGTAAGGGTTTTAAAAAAAATTTGTTGTAGAATTTATGAGTGTATTGCTAGGAGCCTGTCTGCTTATCTGTCCTTGACAAAATCATATAACTGACACGAAGTTGCTTTCCAGCTCTTTGGAAAGGAGGAAAAGAATAATTTACCATTTTGCTACTCAGCTAGAGTCAGAATAATGGGTGTCAGGAAACTGGGCTCCAACAGTCACATGCCTAGATTAAAGAAGTTACATTCCATTTATTAACAGAATTGAAATTGAAAACTGGGCTGTCACTTAGAAAATAACTGTGCTAAGTAGTCCTGCTGGAATGAATGGACCTCAGTAAGACATGTCCCTGTGAAATACCTTCACTCATTCAATGGGCAGTGCTGGAAAGGAAAGCCCTGTCACTGAACTCTCTGTGGTTGCATGTCCTGAAAGTCATTTCTGTAGTTCTGAGGACTCCTAGTAGCCTTTCAAAAGTTCATACCTTACTTTTGTCAGTCTCTTTGAAAGTCTTCCAACAGTTTCTCAGCCAATCAGCATTCCTGTCCTTTTATACATAAGCAGCATAGCTGATCATAGGGTTCTCCTTCAGTGTGTTGCTGACCTGAGTAGAAGTATTCCTACTTGGACTGAGGAGACAACTTTTTCTTTTTAATGGGAAGGGTATCTTTGATTCAAAACTAACTCAAGGCAGAGCCCCAGGACAGGGCAATCTACTATGTGCCTCACAAGATTAAGTCCACAGTGAAACCAAAAACTTACACCTAAACCTGAGGCTATAATTTGAGCAGTTCCTGACTTAATCAAGCACAGAGTGAGACCAAAAGCTCATGGCCAAGTCTGAGGCAATCCTCCCCCCAACCCCCCCACAACCCGAGTCACATTTTATTTATTTTATTTTTTATTAGAAAAATTTTCCATGGTTACATGATTCATTTTCTTTCTCTCCCCTCCCCCTTCCTCCCACTTCATAACCAATTCATATTTCCACTGGGTTTTATATGTGTCATTGATCAGGACCTATTTCCATATTATTGATAGCTGCATTGGGGTGGTCATTTAGAGTCTATATTCCAAATTATATCCACATCAACCCATGTGTTCAAACAGTTGTATTTCTTTTGTGTTTCTACTCCCATAGTTCTTCCTCTGAATGTGAATAGCATTCTTTTTCATAAGTCCCTCAGAATTGTCCTGGATCATTGCATTGCTGCTAGTAGAGAAGTCCATTATATTCAATTTTTATCATAGTGTATCAGTCTCTGTGTATAATGTTCTCCTGGTTCTGCTCCTTTCATTCTGTATCAATTCCTGGAGGTCATTCCAGTTCACATGGAATTCCTCCAGTTTGTTATTCCTTTAAGCTCAATAGTATTCCATCACCAACAGATACCACAATTTGTTCAGCTGAGGCAATACTTTAAGCTATCAGCATCTCAAGGGTTAATTGAATAAAGAGTGGGAGTCGTACCTCAGAACTCCCAGCCCTCAAACCATCATACTATCTTGGAAGAAATGAAACTGGCAGAACCCAGAAATAAAGCTAAGGGTAGCATTAAGGAAGGACTGAAGTTTAAGAGGGTATCCTAACCTCCCAGAGAACAGAGCTTACTGATAAAAAGGTAGGAAAAATTAGCAGACAACAAAAAAAGCACCTAACTATAAAACATTTTTATGGAAACAAAGAGCAAGGTACAGACACAGAAGGAGGCAGTGAAAGCAAAGTAGACACATGTAAAGTCCAAAAGAAAAATATGGATTGGACACAGATTCTGGAAGAGCTCAAAAAGGACTTAAAAAAACATTTAAGAGAGGCAGAGGAAAAATGGGGAAGAGAAATGAAAGCAGTGCAAGAAGAAATGGGCCAAATGAAAAAGGAGACCCAAAAACTGACAGAGGAAAATCAGATCCTAAAAATCAAAATTGAGCAACTAGAAACTAATTATTTCATGAGACATTAAGAAACAAAAAAAAACAAAATCAAAAGATTGGAAAAACAGATGAAAACACAAAGTATCTCACTGAAAAAACTACTGACATGGAAAATAGATCCAAGACAATTTAAGTGTTATTGGACTACCTGAAAGCCATGATCTAAAGAAAAGCCTGGACTTCATAATACAAGAAATTATCAAAGAAAACTACCCAAATATTCTCTAACAAGAAACTAAAATTGAAATGGAAAGAATCCACAGATCACCTCCAGAAAGAAATATTTAAATGACAACTTCCAGGAATATAATAGCTAAATTCTAGAGGTCCCAAGCCAAGGAGAAAATACTGCAAGAAGCTGGAAAGAAACAATTCAAATACCGTGGAGCTACAATCAGGATCACATAGGACTTAGTGGTTTCTACATGGTCAGTGTTCTATCCATTGAGCCATATAGCTGCCTCAGGGGAGATGTTGTTCAAACAATCCTGGGAATTCAAGCCTATGACTTTACTATGAGGCAGGAACAAATAGGGAGTGTTTAAAGATAGTTTTTTGGGGACTTAATATCTGTTTAATTTAACTGAAAGATGAAGCAGTAGAAAGCTTTACTATCTCTGCTTTCCTTGAGTTGCAGGTAGAGAATAAAGTATTTCTGCCTTCCTTTTTTTCCTGCTAAAAATTAGTGGCACCCATGGAGCCTCACCTGAAAGCTTACCATGTTGACAATCCTTTCAGGGATATTTGCATATCTTGTATTTAGAGAGGCAGTAGTGGCTGGAATGTTAGATTTGAAGTCAGCAAGACCTAGTTTAAGATTCTGCATAATAGTTACTGACAAATAACTCTCGGAAAGTTATTTAATCTTTCCATACCTCAGTATCTTCCTCAGTATGTGGTTTTTGAACTTACTAGCCTCTAAGATCTTTTTGAGCTCTAAATCTATAATCTTATTGTTACTGTAAAAAACTATGTCCATACCTTATAAAATCATTTTGGCAGATTTATGTTTATTGAACTAGAAATTTCCCTAAAAATCTATGAGCTTGATAGTCTCCATTAATTATTTCTTTCTAGCAAAACTGAATGTTTATTGAACTGGATTCATCCTTCCAAGATCACAAGGTGGAGAAAGCTGGCTTGGGATAGAATTGGAACATTCTAGTTTTTATTTTGTTTTTAACAATTCTTGGAGGAGAGAAATAAACAGTGTTTCTTGTGGGAAAATGCAAGCATAAAGTTTATTACATATTTCTTTGTCATTCAGTTTCTATTAAAAGTACTCTTTCTACCTTTCTGACTTTTCCTTCAAACATTTGTTTTTTTCTTCTTCTGGAGCTCCTTTGGGTTGAAGGGAATGAGATAATGCTACCTAAGGAAAAGTCAACTAGCAGGATTTTTTTTTTTATAAATGTATGTGTCATTTTCAGTCTCTTCTCATGTGCTCATTTGTTTGAAACTGTATTTTAAAATGAATGTCCACAGTGGATTGAGAGTTAGGCCTAGAAAAGGGAGGCCCTAGGTTCAAATCTGGCCTCGGACACTTCCTAGCTGTGTGGCCCTGGGCAAGTGACTTAACTTCTACTGCTGAACCCTTACTGCTCTTCTGCCTTAGAACCAATCCAGTGTTGATTCTAAGGCAGAAAGGAAGGGTTTTAAGAAATAAAATAAAAATGAATGTCTAAAGAAGCTTGGAAAATTGGTCAATATATTATAATTTAACATTTATTTGAACACAAACTATGAGATCTACCATACAGTATATAATCTAACAAATCTCAATTACCCATGATAATATAGGAAACAAGTGGCATTGATAATTCCAAATAACAGATAATGCAGTGCCTGAAAGGGGGGGTTTAATAAATGCTTGTTCATTTATCATATTTTTGTAATTATTCCCAAATATTAAAGTGTCCAATATTTTAAAAATTCAAATAAAATAACAAAACCAGACATACTAAGAGGATCAGTTATGTGGAGGAGGGCTAGAAAGCCCTCAAACTTCCTTCTCTCGATTCTTAGCTCAATTTCTTATGGATGCCTACTACATATATAATGCAAGAAAATAGACAGCTTTACCTCTCATATTGATGCAAGGATGAATTATCCTTTCTCCCTCCCAAAATTTTATTTTCATCAAGTATCCATCCTGTGAGAATGAAGAAATCAATTAAAATTTTTTATTCTGAAAAAAGTAATCTCAAAATCCTTTCTTTTGATCTTTCACTAGGCTGGAAATGATAATTTAGAGGTAGTAATATAGCACTTTTAGAAATAAAAATTATTGATGTCTTATATTATAACACCTTCATTTCCAAATAAAATCTTCCCTGCTCCCCTATCCAGGGAGCATCTTTATAAGAAAGAAAGAGAATGAAAGTAATTCAGCAAAATCAATTCTATATAACTACAAACTTTGCCACAGAGAAGAATTGAGAAATTGCATCTGTTTCTGTTCTTTGTATAGGGGATATTTTCAGACTTGGTAGATATAATGGTTTGCTTTGCTGAAGTGCAATACAGTAATTTTTAAAAAGGGATTCCAATGGGGACAGTTGATGACTCAGCAGATAGAGTACTAGGCCTAGAGACCAGAGATCCTGGGTTCAAATTTGGCTTCAGACACTTCCTAGCTGTATGAACCTGAGTAACCTTAAGTGCCTGGGGAAGTCACTTAACTCCAATTGCCTAGCCCTTACCACTCTTCTGCCTTAGAAATTATATTCAGTATATTCTAAGTTAGAAGATAGGGGTTAAAAAACCAAAAAGATTACTATGTCAAAACTCCCCTACCCACACCATAAAGGTATGTTTTATATCAAAATATACATTATTAAACTGTATATTCCATGAGGAAAATATCTTTTTATCTTTAAGTGTTATGGACAGCACCATAATACCACATATGAATTATGCATTCAATTTTTTTTAAATGACTATTCAACACTCGCAAAAAATATATTTAGTGCCCTTTGGAGTTGCCAAAGACATAATGGCACCAGTGGATACCTGCTGATCAGGATGGAAATCCCTTAGTGATCCTCTCCTTGACTCCCAGGGAGTTTAGAACATTATACTGGATGGGGTCAGATGGACTTTGACTTACAATCTAGTCCTTCCCATCAGAAGGGAGACTGAAGACAGCTGGGGTGCATAAAAGGAGAAAAAGAACAATGGACATCTCAATGGACGTCTACTACTCTAAGAAGTGATTCACAGGGCCTTGGGAGCAGCATGAAGAGACAATATACAACAGATGTTATAACAGGAACTTGCACTAGTTGAAAGAAAATCCCTTGGAAGTCAGGAAAGAAGAGTACCGGCTATGAATTCCATGGTACTGGGCTGTGGAGTAGGTGAGGTGTGATTAAATCATGCATTAGTGGCAAAGAGTAGATAATAGGTTTGCTGAAACTATTTGAACTGCTAAGACCAAGGTTGGCTATTTCTTGTACTCATTCTTTCTTGTATTCATTCTCAGAGAAGATGAGTCAGTTCCCAAAATTAATCTGTATCTTTGAAATTTATCTGCCTTTCTGTTCACTATATATTGATTAAAAAAAATTTTTTTACCAATAACATATAATAACAAATTTCTACATAAGATTTCAGAAGTAATAAGATCCAAATCATCTCCCTCCCTCCTCTTCCATCTCCCCTCCCAGAGCTGGCAAGCAATTTGATCTGGGTTATATGTGTATTATCATGCAAAACATGTCTATAGTATTCATTTTTATAAGTGAATAATCATATAAAATAAAAACCCCAAACCAAAACCCCCCAAAAGCAAGTGAAAAATCATATACTTTCATCAGCATTACAACTCCAACAGTTCTTTCTCTGAAGGTGGGTAGCATTTTTTGTCATGTCTTTCAGAATTGCCCTGTATTGCTGAGAGTAGCTACATCTTTTGCAGCCAATCATTCATATTGATGTTACTGTGGACAATGTTCTCTTGGTTCTGCTTATTTTACTTTTTACCAGTTCATGTTGATCTTTCTAGCTTGTTCTGAAAATCATCCTGCTAATAATTTCTTACAGCATAATATATTATTGTTATTATCATATACCTCAATTTGTTCAGCCATTCCTCTATTGATGGACATCCCTTCAGTTTCCAATTCTTTGCCACCATAAAAAGAACAGAGCTATAAATATTTTTCTATAAGTAGATCCTTTTCCCTTTGGGGATACAGACCTAGTAGTGGTATTACTAGTTCAAAGGGTATGCATTGTTTTATAGCTCTTTGGACATAGTTCCAAATAGCCTTCCAAAATGGTTAGATCAGTTCACAAATCCAACAGCAATGCATTAGTGACTCAATTTTGCCACATCCCTGCTAACATTTATCACTTTCCTTTACTGTCATATTGGCCGATTTGATAGTATGAGGTGGTACATCAGAGCTGTTATAAATTGCATTTCTCTAATCAAGAGGGATTTAGAACATTTTTCCATATGATTATTGATAACTTTGATATCTTCATCTGAAAACCATTTAATCATATCCTTTGTCCATTTGTCATTTGGGGAATGATTTGTATTCTTATAAATTTGAGTTAGTTTTCTATATATTTAAATAATGAGACCTTTATCAGAGAAATTTGTTAACGCCCACCCCCCAGTTTGTTGTTTTCTCTCTAATCTTGGTTACATTGGTTTTGTTTGTACAAAACCTTTAAAATTAATATAGTAAAAATTATTCATTTTACATTTTATAATGTACTCTAACTCTTGTTTAATCACAAGTTCTTCCCTTCTCCATACCTCTGACAGGTAAACTATTCTATGTTCCCCCTAATTTACTTATAATATCACCCTTTATGTCTAAATCATATGCCCATTTTGACTTTTTCTTGGTATAGGGTGTGAAATATTGTCTATATCTAATTTCTGCCATACTATTTTCCAATTTTCCCAGCAGTTTTGTCAAATAGTGAGTCCTTATCTGAAAAGCTGAGATATTTGAGTTTATCAAACACTAGATTTCTAAGGTCATTTATCTCTAATCTCTTCCACTGAGCCATCATTCTATTTCTTAGCCAGTACCAGATTTTTTTGATGATTATTGTTTTATAGTACAGTTTAAGATCTGGTACTATTAAGCCACCATCCTTCACATTTTTTCATTAATTTCCTTGATATTCTTGATTCATTTTATATTTAAAGCCAGTTTAGTTAAGATAAATGTTCTTAACCATTTCATTATGAATCTATATGTTTCATTACTTAAATGTAGTTGAGAATAATGAGGGGAGAGAGATAAATAGAGTCTGAGAGGGGGAGACAAAGACAGTGAGAGAGAGATACATAGAGCTACAGAGAGGGAGAGAAAGAGTTTTTAAATTACGATATATATTTAACAGGAAAAACATTTCATGGATTGGAGCTCAAAGTCAAAAGAATTATTGATTCATTTTTATAACTTCTCAGAGAAAAGAGAGAAATAGGGATTTGGATCTTTTAAGGCACAAAAACAGCTTTGATTAGGAGAGGTTGTGATTAACCCTTACTGTTTCAGAAGTAGGCCCTGGGAACTCTGGGAAAATGGTAGTGTAGAAGCAGCAAGGCTCCAGACCTCCATAAAGCCCTTCACCACTAATCAAGGACAAAGGGCTCTGACAGAACAGAAAACCAAATCTGACAACAGAACAGAGCTGGGGGATCCTCTAGCTGAGCCCAACTTAAAAGGTACACTGAAAAAAAGAGGAAAAAAAGCCTGAATTCTTGGAACTGTCAGGTGGGAGGGGAAAGAAAGGAGGAAGATCCCAGATCCCCTCCTCCACTTAATGTGCTGAGTCTCCAGTGGATCCTGGAATCTCTGGGTGGATTGGGACACTAGACAAAGGGAATGCCTTGCTGGCACAGCTGTGCCAAACTCAAGGCTCTAATCACGGACAGCAGGGAGGCTGCTGGGAGAGAAATCTAGAGAGGGTGAACATACACTTTATCTTGCACTGCCTCCCCCACAGACTACAGTGAAAGTAGCTGCATTCACTTCTCTAGCTTTTGATACCAGCTGGGGAAAATCTGACCTCAGGGCACTTGGAGCTCTGCAGATCAATCCCCACCAGATTTAATCCTATCAATACAGCAGACAAGAAGTCTTCAGAGGGCAGGGAAGCTCCAACACCTCTCCCCCACAGACTACAGTGATAGTAGTCAAATTCAATTCTCTAGTTTTTACCACCAGCTGGGAAAAATCTGGTCTCAGGTCCCACTAACCTAATTAATCAACAAAACAGAGAAGAAGCCCTCCCAGGACTGAATAGCTCAAACCCACAGATTAAAAAAAAAATGATCAGAGGATCAAGATTACAGTCAATTACAGGGGAGAAAGAAGGAAAAAATATGAGTAAACAACAGAAAAAAGAAAAAAGAAACCACAAATCAACAGCTTCTATCCAGAAATTGAACAAAGAGCAGATGGATCAGAAGATAAAGAAAAAACATAAAAACTTCAGTGAAATGGACACAGGCTTTAGAAGAACTCAAAATTCAATTAACTCAAGAATTCAAAATTCAAATAACTCAAGAACTCAGAAAACAATCAATGGAGGCTGAAGACAATGGGAAAAGGAAACACATGATCTAAAACAAGAAAACAATGTCTTAAAAGCCCAAATTGACCAGCTGAAAAATGAAGCAAAGAAGGTGAAAGACTATCTATAGAGAAAATCAGACCAGAAGGAGAAGGATGACCAAAAAGCCAGGGATGAAATTCAGTCTTTAAAAACTAAAATTCAACAACTAGAAGCAAATGACTTCACAAGGCAGCAAGAATATATAAAACAAAATAAAAAAAATGAAAAATTTGAGGAGAATATGAAACACCTCATTGACACAACCACAGATCTGGAAAACAGATCTCAAAGAGACAATTTAAGAATTATTGGTCTACAGGAACATCATGACAAAAGAAAAAGCCTGGACATCATCCTACAGGAAATTATACAGGAAAACTGTTCTGATATTCTTGAACAAAGGGGAAAAGTGGAAATTAAAAGAATCTACAACTGACAATTTCCAGGAATATTATAGCCAAATTCAAAAATTACCAGACCAAGGAAAAAATATTACAAGCTACTAAGAAGTCATTCAGATACCAGGGAACCACAGTTAGGATAACACAGGATCTGGCTGCATCTACATTGAAGGACCAGAAGGCATGGAATATAATATTCTGGAAAGCAAGAGAGCTAGGTCAACAACCAAGAATTAATTATCCAGCAAAACTGAATATATTCTTGCAGAGGAAAGTATGGTCATTCAACAAAATTGGAGATTTCCAAGCATTCATAAAGAAAAAACTGGACTTAAACAGAGAGTTTGCTTCCCAAACACAGAACTCAAGAGAATCACCATAGGGTGATGTACTGCCCTGTTGATTGCATGTTTTCAAATGACTATGCATTGCCTGCCTTTCCTGTACTTACAAAAACAAATGGAACTAGAAAGGGTCCCAGCACACCATGGGCTGGCCACAGGAATACAGAAGAGTTCACTATTCCAGCTCAGCTTTATGTTATAGCATTGATCTCCATCCTCCCTCACTCAACCTCCATTCCAGTGGCAGAGGATTGTGGATATGAAACATATGACATATAGATGGCCAATTATTGGAAAATGAGTCAGGTCATGGCTAGCTAACAAGATGGACTGGTGTTGATTCTGGTACATTAGGTTTTTACTCTGGATCTGATCAAAAAGAAAGTTCTTTTTTATCAGGGAAGGGTCAGAGGAAGAGCCAAAGAGAAAGCCATCCCCATGTAAGGATGGTTGGCTTGAGCCATAGAAAAGTCAGGACACATAAAAGTGATTGACAGCTCTGTTTGCTTGCTTAGCACTTTGGGATAGCAGCTACTACTATAACATAAGAAGAATGAGGGGCACATTGAATAAGATGAATACAATAATATAAAGGAGAATAACATTGAAACCCTTCAGAACTAGGATCAAAGCATTTAGCAACCATCTCCTATCATTACACAACTGGTTATGATGTTACAGTTGCTGATTTTTTGGTATGAAGCAGGGTGGTAGTGTAGGAAGAACCATGAATTTTGACTCAGGAGATCGGGGTTTGCATGCAGACCACAATTTAATATCTGGGTGACATTGTTCAATTCATTTTCTCTCTCTACGCTTCAGTTTCTTTATTAATGAAGGGGACAAATGAGTTGACCTCTACGATGTGTTCCTGCTAGTTTTTTAGTCCTACTTCTTCCCTCCCCTCAAAGAATGTGTATTATTCCCATGATAGCCTTTAAATTTTTACCTTTTTATTTATTTAAAGTTTATTTCATTTTTTTCAACTGGCAAAAATTTATTCTCTCTCCCCCTTACCTCTTCCCAACCTCAACTGAAAAAAAGAAAAAGAAAAAAATGATTGTAGAAAATATGTATAGTCATGTAAAACAGACCAAACCCTACCCCCACATTGAGTATGTCTTAAAATAAATATTTGTCTCAATTTGCACTTTTGCTCTATGACCTCTGGGTTAGGAAGTGTATAGTATGCTTCTTCATTGGTCCTCTATAAGAATGGTTGAACAAAATTTTTAAGTCTTTCAAAAACATTTTTCTTGACAGCATTATTGTTATTGTCTAAATATTTCTCCTGATTCTACACAAGTTCATGTTTCCCTGGGTTTCTCAGAAACTGATACCCTCATCAATTTTTTATACCATAATAATGTTCTACTACATTTACATGCCAGAGTTTATTCAGTCACTTTTCATTTGATGAATATCCACCTATTTTCCAGTCTAAACTTTACCAACACAAAAAGAGCCACTGTAACTATTTTTTATAAATATGAGTCCTTTTCCTCTTCCTCTGATCTCCATCAGGTATCAGTTGACTTGGTTTTTGATACCTAACACCTTTTCAACACCTCTGCTGCCTGTTTGGCTAGAGAGTCTTGAGAGTGGAGCATTAAACTTCTCCCAAAGTCTTCTTCGATAGAAGTCAGAGCCTTTAGAAATGACAAACGTAAAGTATTTCAAGAAATGTTGGAAGACTTATAAGAGATGAAGTAGAACGAAGTAAACAGAATTAAGAAAACAATATACAAAATGACTATGATGAAGTAAATGAAAAGAATGCTAAAATAATACCAAATGCTGAACCCATGACCTCTATTTTCTCATTGGGAAGATGGAGGAGTATAGCTATAGAATGTCACATACTGGATTAAATATGTTCACTCTGTCAAAAAAAAAAAAAAAAAAGAAGCCCTGGATATTTCTTCTTTTGATTATTGTCCTTTGGCCTGAAGGCTAAAGACTGAGAAGGAAAACCAATTTTCCATAGGCCACTAGCTGAGTTAGTGTTAAAGAAAAAGTCATTATCACAAGGCAAGAGTTAATTGCCTGAGAAAGAGTGACTTGCACTCTTACTAAACCAATACAACACCAAACCACTACTACCACTACACTAGAAGCTGAAACTTTTCTGGGACAAAAAATAAATTTCTTTTAACTTAAATTTTTGTCTCTGTTTTGGGAGTTTAAATAATATTTTGTTTCTTCCTATTTCTTTATAAATAATATTTCCCAGCATGACTCCTGTAAAGTTTGAAGATATCTATATTCTAAAATTTTTATTTTTTTGTATTATATTCATTTTATGTCATTTCCACTTTTTTTTTTGTCTATTGGGTAGAATTATCTTTATTTCAACCTTTATTTGCATTTTAGAGAAGAAATGTTCATTATCAAATTTTATAATTCTGATACTTTTTTTCTAAAATATGTTTTTATTCCTTTCTCACTAAAATTTTAGATCCTAATTTTTTTAAATTTCATTTCTATTTTTGGTTTCCAAATAATTTTCATTTTGTATTTTGTTGTCTGCCTTTCCCATATTGTACTCAATCTGCTGCATTCAGTGTAATGGGGGTAATTTGAGGAAAGGTGTGTGGTAGAAGGGGATTTTGAAAGGAGGTTATCAGGGATTTATTAAGATAGTAAATCTAGGCTACAGGTAGGCTGGAATAAGGAGATTCAGGATATAATATGGCTGAAGACAGGAGTTTAACACTGAAGGAATAAGATCTTCAGGGAGAGGGAGAATTAATCTAACAGGCAAATACAGCAGGGCTTATAGATCAGGACTCAGACTTAAACACAAACTGAGGGAAATAGACTAAACTGAAATTAACAACAGGCTTAGTTAATTTCACAGGAAGGGACCTGTTTTGAAGTTACAGCTTCCTCCAAGATAGATACCCGGCTTCCCTTCAAGCCCAGAGTATGTTGGTTCTTTCCTCTTCTTCCCTCTCTTAATAACTAACAGACAAATTATACTAATAAGTCTGTTAAAACACAAAAGGGTTTATTATCTTTAAAGGTTGATGTGTCAGGAAAGTGGATCAAAGGAAGCCCTAACAGTTGTCTCAGGAACCTCAGGTGGGGGAAGGGAGGCAGAGATGGAGTCTGAATAAGGACCAGCCTTTAACTCAAGCTTACAAAGTGCTCTTGATATCTAAAGGGAATAAATGATGACTGACTAGTTTCTTTATATCTAATATTGTCAATATAATTAACCCTCCACGAATTTGAACTCCTCTCTAATTACTCTCCTTATTAACTCCACAGACATATAAGGTAAGGGAAGGAAGGTAGGAAATAATATTGGGAAGGAAGATATAAAGGGTTTATCCAAAATAACAATTTCTTAAATAAATATTTCAAAGCTTGGCTAAATTTCAATACTACAGATAGATAAGGAGGCAGCTTGGCTGGTCAGACAACCTCCCTCCACAGGAGACCCAAACCAACTGAACTTTCCCTCAAGATTCCAAACCCCTAACTGCTTTTAGAACTCAGCCAAAGCTTGAAAAAACTATATGACCCCCTCTCTCTGTACTACATCTAATACAGAATTTAAATAATTAAAGCTGTTATTGAAGTATACCAATTGTACAAGTAATTGTGATTTTATGTAAGTGGGATACTATGCTGTTCCATTGTTATTAATATGCATTTTTTGTTTCACTGATATTTGTTATGTATTGCTTAAAGAACTGCTTTATTGTACCATTGTGGTATAATATTGTATGTCTTATTTATGTTGCAGTTTGCCTAATAGTTCCAGCATGGATCAGATGCCAAATACTTGAAAAGTTTTATGATTTTTTTTAAATCTGGAAATTCATAAGGGCCTATTGATTTAAGAATTGGACACAGAGTATAAGAATAAGAACATTTTTTAAAAGGTCAAGAATTAGAAGATTTAAAAGTAATTCATAGCAGAGAAACCATTACTTTATAAATGATCCAATGTACTAGCTCACCCAAAAATATTGGATATACTGAGAGTAAGAGACAATACTTAAGAACTCATGTACACTATCACCCTCAAAGAAGAAAAAGTTAATTAAGAGAATAGAGGTCTGGAGGTGAAGCTCAAATGGTACACAGAGCCATCTAATCTCTACCAAATTACTCTCCAAATACATCAAAATGAATTCTGGAGCATTAAAATCCATAAAAAGACAGAGTAAAATAATTTTTTAGCCCAAAACACCTTAGAAGACTGAAACAAAAGTTATATTGCACTTGGGTAGAAGTGGAGTACAAGCAGCATGCCAAGGCAGGGCCTACTGTATCAACAGGACTTGGGGTGGGAGGAATTGGGGGTTGGTGGCTGAATCATTAGCAAAGTTTCTGGAGCCCTTAGGCACAAAAGATGAGGGATGGGGGAGGCCAGACTGCCATTCAGAAGTTTACAAAGGTCCCTCTGCTGGCTCTGGGTGCAAGACTTTTACCACACTGCCCATATTCAGATTCAGGTTGCAGTCCTGGGTTGTGGTCTCAGGGTGAAAAGGAACACTAATATACTCCAGTGCTTGTGGCTCTGGGGGAACAGGGAATCCTGGACACAGTTGTAAGGTAGAAAAGAGTATTTGTGGTTGCTCATAGACTAGAGAACAGGCCAGGACAGTATTAAACACACCCTTCCTTAGATCATACCACCTACAAAGAACTAAAAACTTATAGATCTCCAGAGCTTGCTCTGAAGACAGCTGCAGAAAGAACCTAAACTTTGGACCAATGCTCCCTTCACCACAGGAACAGAGCCAACTTTAACAGTTTTTTTTTTTCAGTTAAAAGAAAAAATAAAGGCTGTAATATAAGTAAACAACAAAAAAGGAAATTTAAAAAAAAGTTATTCTGGTAACAGGGAGGACCAAAATACAAACTCAAAAGAAGACAACATAGTCAATAATGCTACATCAAAAGCCTCCAAGAAAATATGAATTGATCTCAAGCCCAAAAAGAATTGATGGAGTGGCTAGGAAAGGGATTTTAAAAATCAAATAATAGATAATAGAAGAAAAATTAGGAAAAGAAACAAGAGTGATACAGGAAAATCAGGGGAGGGGGGAGAAGAGTTAACAGCTTGGTAAAGAAGACACAAAAAATACTGAAGAAAATAATACCTTAAAAATAAAATCAGCCAATTGGTAAAAGAAGGAATAAAAACCACTGAAGAGAAGAAGTTCCTAAAAATTGGAATTGGTCAAATGGGAAAAGATATTTAAATATTCATTGAAGAAAAGAACTTCTTAAAAGGCAGAATTGGCCTGTGGTGGGGCAGCTGGGTAGCTCAGTGGATTGAGAGTCAGGCCTAGAGACAGGAGGTCCTGGGTTCAAATCTGGCCTCAGACACTTCCCAGCTGTGTGACCCTGGGCAAGTCACTTGACCCCCATTGCCCACCCTTACCACTCTTCCACCTAGGAGCCAATACACAGAAGTTAATGGTTTAAAAAAAAAAAAAAAAGAATTGGCCTTGTGGGAAAAGGGGAACAAAAATTCTTTGAGGAAAAGAACTTAAAAAAAAAAATTGGCTAAATGGAAAAAGTCCTAAATCTCACTCAAGAAAACCATGTCTTAAAAATTAGAATTGGGTAAGTAAAGCTAATAACTCCATGAGACATCAAGAAACAATTAAACAAAGTAAAAAAAAAAAAAAAAGGAACAAATAAGTATTTGTGAAATATCTCATTGGAAAAATAAGTGACCTGGAAAATAAATCCAAAAGAGATAATCTAAGAATTATATTTGCTACCTGAAAGCCATGATAAAAAAAAGAGTTTAGACATCTTTCAGAAATGATCAAGGAAATTTTCCCTGATATTCTAGAACCAGAGAGTAAAATAGAAATGGAAAGAATCCACTTATCACCTCCTGAAAGAGATCCCAAAAGGAAAGCTCCCAGGAATATTATAGCCAAATTCCAGAACTCTCTGGTCAAGGAGAAAAAATTTCAAGTAGCCAAAAAAGAAATAATTCAAAGATTATGGGGCTGTAGTCAGAATAATTCAATATTTAGCAGCTTCTATAGTAAAGGACTGGAGAGCCTGGAATATGATATTCCATAAGGCAAAGGAGCTAGGACTTCAATGCAAAATCACTTACCCAGCAAAACTGAGCTTAATCCTTCAAGGGAAAAAAAATCAATATTCAATGATTTTAAAATATTCCTAACGAGGAGACCAGAGATGAATGGAAAATTTGACCCTCAAATATAAAACTCAAAAGAAGCATTAGAAGGTACATGCCTAGGAAAGAGAAATCATAAGGGATTCAGTAAGAAGGAAGGCACAAGTGTTTTGCTTATTCACCAAAATTCATACTAGTGGTCTCATAGAAATTTCTTCAGTTCCCTTTATGAAGGTCATTACACTCTGAATAACAAGTTTGATTTATATGAACATATCTCTGATGAGGAAATAAAAGTTAGGGAGGGCACCCAGTAATTTACCACTGGGACAGAATCCCAGGACACTCAAACATGATCTTTAGCATCTTTTAAAAATGTCTCCCTTGGAGTAGAAACACAGAAGAAAAACAACTGCTTGATCACATGGTTCAGTTGGGATATGATTGGGAATATAAACTCTAAACGATCACTCTATTGCAAATAATAATATGGAAATCAGTCTTGATCAATGATACCCAGTGGAATTGCTCATTGGCTACTAGAGGGAAGTGGGAGGAGGGGAGGGAAAGAACATGAATCATATAACCATGGAAAAATAGTCTAAATTAAATAAATAAACTTTTAAAAAACAATTTAAAAATTTTAAAAATGTCTCCTTTTGCCTTGATTTGTTACCCTTTTCCCTTAAACATGAATAGCATATTTATTTCATCTACATGGGTATTTAAGATTGACAACATAAGAATTTGTTAGTTGTATTTAATAATCAAATCTCATAAATCACTAGGCTATAATCCACAACAATATGTATATACTCTGGATGAAATATGGGAAATATTTCTGGATTTTAATCAGATCAATAATTGAGAGAAGATTTTAGAGTGACTCAGTTCATCATTAATTAGTCTGAAATGTGCTCATCTACCAACCAACATAATAAATATATGTTTTTAAACTCTTTCCTTCTATCTTAGAATTGATAATAAATATTGGTTTCAAGGCAGAAAAATGGTAAGGGCTAAGCAGTTGGGGTTAAGTGGCTTTCTGATGGTCATGTCTAAGAAGTGACTAAGGCCAAATTTGAATTCAGGACCTCCTGACTCCAGGCCTATCTATCCACTGAGGCACCTTGCTGCCCCTTTGAGAAAATAAATTGAAAGAGACAATCTTTTTCCATAAAGGTACCCTTTGTTAAGGTAACTTCTTACTAGAGGAAGGTCAGTTAGTCAATAAGTATTTGTTAAGCACCATCCCATTATAAAATTAGGTATTTACTGGAATCTCATTAAATACTTGCTAGAATAAGGTTCTAATCATGCCTCCTTTGCTCTCTTCAGGTATGCATACTATGTGACTTTTACTCATGCACTATGATCATTTTTGTTTGTGAGGTTTTCCTCATGTTATTTATCTAGTTAGAATGTTCTTCCTCTTTCCTCACTCCTCCTCCTCACATATCTAAATTTTATTCAATGTTAAGGCTTGATTTAAAGCCCATTTCTTTTCTTTTCTTTTTTTTAAGTGAAAGGTGTTTATTACAATATAAAGAAGAGAGTGTATACAATGAGGTAGTCTGCAACTCTTTTTTTAATCTTGTAATTATGATAATTTTATTTTATTTTTTAATACATCAAATTTTATTTAAAATATTTAAAATTAAAGTTCAAATGCAATGATAATAGAAAGACCATCTTATTTTCTCTAATGTCTCTGCTTTGGAGAATTATTTTATCTAAGAGAAAGTGCCCAGGGAAATGCCTTGACTCACAGTTTTTAAACTTAGTTGTTTTGCTTCTCAGGCACCTTCTTAATATTGGTCAGCTATGCTCACATCATTCATTCATTTATTCATTTATCTATCTATTAATTTATTTATTTGCTTGCTCACCCATTTATTTGTTTGTTTTTATTTAGTTTTTTGGGACAGGCAAACTTTATTTTTATTTTTTAATTTTATTTAATTGATTAATTAAGAACATTTTTCCATGGTTAAGTGATTCATGTTCTTTTTTTCCCCTCCTTACACCACCCCCCTCCTATAATCAATGTGCAATTCCACTGGGTTTTACACGTGTCATTGATCAAGACCTATTTCCATATTATTGATATTTGAACTAGGGAGATCTTTTAGAGTCTATATCCATTTATTACTTTCCTTTGCTGTCATGTTAGCCAATCTGCTAGGTGTGAAGTGGTACCCAGAGTTGTTTTGATTTGCATTTCTCTAATTATAAGAGATTTAGAACCCTTTTTCATGTGTTTATTGATAGTTTTGATTTCTTTATCTGAAAATTACCTATTCATGTCCCTTGCCCATTTATCAATGGCCTGATTTTTTTGTACAATTGATTTAGCTCCTTATAAATTTGAGTAATTAGACCTTTGTCAGAGGTTTTTGTTATAAAGATTTTTTTCCCAATTTGTTGCTTCCCTTCTAATTTTGGTTGCATTGGTTTTTGTTTGTACAAAACCTTTTTAATTTAGTGTAATCAAAATTATTTATTTTACATTTTGTAATTTTTTCTAACTCTTGTTTGCTCTTGAAATTTTTCCTTTCCCAAAGGTCTAACAAATATACTATTCTGTATTCACCTAATTTACTTAGTTTCCTTCTTTATATTCAAGTCTTTCACCCATTCTAAATTTATCTTGGTGTAGGGTATTGATCTAAATCTAATCTCTCCCATACTGTTTTCCAATTTTCCCAGTAGTTTTTGTCAAATAGTAGATTTTTGTCCCCAAAGCTGGGTTCTTTGGGTTTATCATACACTGTGTTGCTGAGGCTATTTACTCCAAGTCTGTTCCACTGATCTTCCCTTCTGTCTCTTAACCAGTACCAAATTGTTTTGACAACCACTGCTTTACAGTACAGTTTAAGATCTGGTACTGCTAACCCCTCCTTCACATTTTTTTTTCCATTATTTCCCTTGATATTCTTGATCTTTTTTCTTCCAAATAAACTTTGTTGCAACTCTTCTATTTGTGCACGATGTTGATAACAAAAACTTGAATGGTAACACTGGAAATATTTACAAAGCTAAACTTTTTTTTTTTTAAACATATATCCATTTACCATGTGGTACAAGTTAATTCCTTGGAAATCATGTCTTATAAACTAAATACATTCATATAGTTTACAATAAGCTTGTAGCAAATTATGTATCACCAAGTAAGATTTTAGTTTTTAATACATAATACTTTAAAAATGTCATAATTCTGTGGCTTCTGAATGCTTAATTACTTGATTTGAAAAAAGGAATGGAACAAAAAAGATCACCAAGATAGGACTGGTTTTAGGATTTTTTATATTCAATTCATTCTACTTTTACATCATCTCCAATTAGCTAATACACATAAGTGACAACTGTAGAAGCTTGGATATCCATCATCACAAATGAAGGAATGATGTTTGTTTCCAGAGCATTATAGGCTCCAGAGGGAGATCCTTGATTGATGTAGAACTTATTTTCAGGTTCAAAGGCCTCAAATTTGTGTGTGTGTCCTGAAATGAGAATATCTACATCAAACTGTCTTTGCAGCAATGCTAAGTTGGCCATATCATCCTATGGAATAACTTGACGTCCGTGGATCAAACCAATTTTGAACTGCCCGACAGTCACAACCTTCTGTTCTGGATAATTCAGATTCTCATTAAAGTCTCCTCTAACAATGTGGACATCCCCAGCTAGACTCTCCGAGATAGTCATAACTTTCTTTGGTGCAAAGATTTCCAGGGCAGAGGATGGACTGAATTTTTCCAGGCACCAGCAGTTTTTTGATTTTAGTTGGCAGATTGTTGCATTGGTGGGGGATATGTGACTCTCCTAACACTAACACCAACTTAAACAATCTGAAAATAATGCTGTCTTCATAATAATTTTCTTATTAATGATCTCAATGGGCTAGTATCTGCAACATTCTGGCCTCTTTTTCCTCAATAATCCCCTCAATCTGTATTCCAGACTTATTTCCCTTGGCTTTCTGTTCAATATAGAATCATTCCTTGTGGCATGTAAGGCTATAGATTGTTGGGCCTCTTAATCTAGGTCCTATGAACTTAATTTGAAAACATTTTGATAATTAATTTCTACTTTTTTGTAATCCAATGTATTTTATTTTATGCATTTAAAAGAATTTTTATGAAGAAGTTTCATCAGACTGACAAAGGAATCCATGATACCTGAATGGTTAAGATCTTCTACTAGAGGAGAGTGTACACATTTGGGAAGTGGATGTTGAGCAAGAGTCTAATGTCTTATGTAGCCTTTTCTTTTTCAGTTAAATCTGTAAGAGATTCCATGTAGTTGTTTACCTGGTTTCTATTAGCAAAGTAAGAACTGAATATCTAGAGCCCGATGACTAAAGCTTTTCCATTTCATATGAGGATGGATGCTTATCTTTGTCTCTCTGTGTCTCTCTTTCTCTTCTGCTCTCCCTCTCACATACCCACTTTTGGCCCTGGCTCACAGCACCTGGGTACATTCCGAGATCTCCAACTGATGGTCTTGTCGCTCGAAGTGGTGTCCATCTAGTCCCAGAAATTCATTATAACACCACAAACATATGCACTGAAGTCCATGAGGAGCCAGGGCTAGGTAGAACATGGAAAACATATATGGTGAGAACCAGACAAACTGTATAGTATTCAGTTGTAACTACTGGCAGTTAGCCCAATGCTGAATGACCTCTCAATTGGCCATTGACATTCTGGAAAAAAGGAATAGGAAATGGTCTTCTCTTATGTAAATACCATGTTTTTCCAGGAACCCGACAGTACACATCATACAACACTAACACTCCCCCCCCCACACAATTCTATAGGAAACATATGTAAAATAGATCAGATTAGGCACAGAATAGACAAATTAAAAATAAGAATAAACAACTAAATGTTTCTAGGGCACTTCAATTTAGCTGGCATTGAATCTCTGTCCTTTCATAGTTTCAGTTGTTTTCTTTCCACCAAGATCATCTCTGAAACAAATCATGTAAGAACAGTTAAAACAACCTGAAGCCTCAGTAAAGGAGACTTGACTACCAGCCTACAGAACATTTCTTTACCCTTGCCTAACAAGTGTTAGCTAAAACTGGTAAAGCTGGTTTGAAACTCATCCCCCTATAATGACTCCTATAATTGGATTCATGAAGAACTCTAAGAATTACTCCCATTGCTTTTTATGAGACTGGCACAAGATGAGGCTTTGGTCCATGGTACCATGCCAAGACTTCATGATCTGAATCTGAGTGCTTGCCAGATCTCGTCATTTCCTAGCCCCTCATCTCACTACCTTTTCGGGACAGACTTTTCTAAGCTGATGGATCTTTTAAAAATTATAAGTCATAAGGATTGCTTTCTCTTCTTCCTCCTCCAGTCCCAACATCTTTTCTTCACTATGACCAGAATTAGATAGTCATTGAAGAATAAGAACCCCTTGACTTTATACAGCTCCCTTCTTCAAAGAACTCCCTTATCATCAGAACCTTTGTGGACAGGTTGAGGCTAGGAATATGCATTTAGCATGTTACAATTACACCCATTTTGTAGCTAAGGAAATGAAAACAAATCCATTCAAATCATTTGCTGCAGGACATGTAGTAAAGGACAGGTCCTAGAATAGGATTCTTTTAAAACAGGAATCCTTGGGGTAGAAGCTCTTTTCCTTTTGTTTTTTTTTTTTTGTTTTTTTTTTTTTTTTTTTGTTTTTGCCTTTACAAATGGCAGCAAGATTCAGGAGTCAGGGGGAGACCATGAAGATAGGTTGCTACCAAGTTCAGTCTAAGCTCTTGGCTTCACTGTTGTGGCTGTGGCAAAAAGAGGGATGGAAGATTTAGGCTGTGATCACACCGACATGTGAGCACATAGCAGAAACACAAGATGCTTTCTGATGCTGCCATAAAAGATGGAAGCTTTGGGGAACAGGTTTCATCAGTTGAGGGGTCATCTCTCTGATTCTCTGCACATTACTTTGTGGTGAAGTACTGATTCCCCCAGATTTAAAGCTTTGCCCCTGCAACTGGTTTCTTAATCTGTTTTAGCTCCATGGATTTCCCCATTCCAGAGAAATTTAGTTTCCCAATTGAGTACAAGTTTGGATTACATCAGACCTTACCTCAAAGGACATTCTCCAACCCACTCCAGATTCCTTCGGAGAATATGAGATTCAGTCTTATGGCCAGTAGAATAAGTGGCTGCCTAAATGGTGTGCTTTAGAGGTTAGCTACATAGAAAGACACCCCACTCATGAGTGTTTCTTGAATCAGCCTACTGCAGGGAGTGAAATGCAGCCACTCCTATAGAAAAAGGCATTAAAAGTTTCTTTTAAAATGCAAATGTTTACCACTATTAGGTTTATTTCCTAAGGTGATCAGGAAAAAGGGAAAAGCCCTCTATGTTCTAAAATATTTTCAGTAGCTTTCTATGAAACTGGAAATTGAGGGGATGTCCATCAATCGAGGAATGACTGAACATGTTGTGTCATTTGATTATGATGGATTACTATTGCGTTGTAAGAAATGGTGAGCAGGTTAATTTTTTAAAAACATGGAAAGTCCTACAAGACATTGTGAAGAGTGAAAGGAGCAGTACCAAGAGAACATAATATCTAGCAACAGAAAAAGTATTTAAAGAACAACTTGTGTGTATCCACCTCCTGAGATGGAACTGATAAATAGAAAAAAGCAAGACATAGTTTTATATATATAAATATGTGTTTTTGTCAAATGATGCCTTCTGGGGGCAGCTGAGTAGCTCAGTGGATTAAGAGCCAGACCTAGAGATGGGAGGTCCTGGGTTCAAATCTGCCTTCAGACACTTCCTAGCTGTATGACCCTGGATGAATCACTTATCCCCACCGCCTTGCCTAGCCCTTACTGCTCTTCTGCCTTGGAATCTATACATAGTATTGATTCTAAGATGGAAGGTTGTTATAAAAAAGTAAGTAATCTGAGTGGGTCAACGAATGCAATTTGGGTGTGAGGAAGGATAAAGGGGATATTAGGTGATTATAAGGTGATTGGAGGAGAAATGAAGGTAAGGGAAGGTATTTAGGAGATAAAGGAAATGGGCTATGTAGGAAAGGCAGCCCAAACAGGTTTATTCTCAGAAGCTTGAGACAGAGAATTCAGGGAGGAAACTAGGGCCAGTAAGAAATGTTTAGGTTTGACTGGAGGGTTTCTCTTGTTAGTTTCTCCAGTCTCTTGAGGGAGGAGTCAAGGGGGCCCCTCCCTGCCAGTCAAACTGATGCTGGAGGAAGTCTTGAGGTAGGTACTTCCTGCCAAGATGGATGCCCCCAGCTCCCCTCAAGGAAATAGAAGAAAAATGATTCCTTCCCCTTGAGCCCTTGTCTTAATTTTCGACACAATGATTCACCAGAGGGTTTGAATAGGTAACAAGGGGATTTATTAATACCAGAGTCAGTCAGAAGGGGGGAGGGGTTCAGGATTTTCTAATTGCTGCCAGGGAGAGGGTGAGGGTGGGGGATGGGTCGTGGAGAGGTTTAGACAGAGAGAGAGTCCGACTCTCCCAGTCAGGAAGATTTGACTGCCTTTTAAGTAAAGTCTCTATCAAATCATTAAAACTAGGGGTAACTTATTTGAGGATACTCTACTTGCCTATAGAAACTAAACCCACAGTGTCCAATCACCAAGCCCTCCCTTCCACCAGGACCCAAAGGAAATTCAGGGGAAGGGGAGGGATGGAGATGGAAGATCAGGGAGAGGTCTAGAAGAATGAGAGAGGTCCAAATTTCCCCAAGACAAAATAAGCACAGGCCAAGGCCGAAGCAATTAGGCCAAAGCCAACAGGCTAAGCCAAAGCAAAAGCCTCCAGCCACAGCGAAAGCCAGAAGGCAAAAGCCTGGTCAGTTGGAACTTCGCCTCTATTTATAGCTTTAAGTTCTAACTGACTTTCTGAAGATTCTAAGATGGTTAACTGACTTTTTGTGAGCGTTAGAAATTACAGAAGCAAAAGGTTTCTGTTAGCCATCTTGCATTACAAGGTAAAGGTTTAAAAAAACAACAAAACAACAACAAAAAACAACACATGATGCCTTCTCAGATGCAGGGAGGAGAAGGAGGGAGTTACTGAGGAATTTTAATGTAACAAAAATAAATAAACAAATACATTAAAAATTTCAATGCAATTGTTACCTAGACTTGGTTAGTACATTAACTTACCTATAGCTAAAATTAATTGATCAGATTGGTTACCTTGTCACCAAACAAGATCTGAGGAAAAAGAACATGGGACAAGTAGGATTTGGTTGGGGCCTGGGAAAGGAAATCTGAAAAGGGGTACTGCTGGAGAAGGGTATTGCCAGACCCTTGACTCTCAGATATCTCAACAATGCTTTTCTGGTGGGAAATTATCTCCAAAGAGGATGAATGAATGAAAAAAGTATTTATTAGTGGGCAACTAGGTGGCTCAATGGAAAGATTGCCAAGCCTAGAGTAGGGAAGACCTGGGTTCAAAATTGACTTCTGTTGCTTCCTACCTATTTGACCCGGGGACCCCAACTGACTAACCCTCACTGCTCTTCTGCCTTAATACCGATATTTAGTATAGATTTTAAGACAGAGGGTAAGGGTTAAAAAAAATAAAAGCATTTATTAGGTACTTACTGTAGACCAAGCACTGGGGATAAAAAAAAAAAAAAAAAAGAAATAGAAATAAAAAACAAATAGAAAAAATGAAATAGTCCCTACTTTTAAGGAACCTAAACTTGAAATGAGGGAGAAAATAAGAAATGAAAATTTGGCCACAAGACAGATGAAAAGACTTGAAAACCCTAAGAATACAGTGTTGGTGCTAATGGAAATGCCAGGCATCCTTAGGATTGATGAACAGATTGGATGAATAGGCAAGGATTAGCAGTGCCTAGAGGCAGGGCCCATGATACCACCTGGAGATCTTCCATCTCACTAGAAGTAATAAAGTTGGTGCTCCTATCTCTTACATGTGGGCTGTGCAGTCAAAGAGCCCAGATAGGTTCTGGATGGTCAGGGACTAAAAGAGGGGTCAAAGGGAAGTTGAGGACAAAAGAGGTCCCTTGATAGTGGCGGGTCTTTGTGCTGCCCAGCTGACCCAGGCAGGCTCCGCAGAACCCGAAGCATGAATCCATCACAGATCATTTGCCAACACGTGTTAGACCTCAGGCACCTCGAAAGCCTGACCAGCAATAACAGCAGTCTGCTTGGAGCTCCATCCTCACCTACCCCAGAGCAACACTTAGAGGACCAATAAAACTCTCTAATAAATATAAAGGATCACTCAGTCTTACTGTAACTGATGCAACAGAGTCCTATTGTCTCTTTTTCCTCTCCCTCCAAACGTGTGTGGATGGCTCTGTGAATGCAGGGGAAGCCTCGCTTCTCCCTGCTTAAATGTGCTGGTTGAAGATAGCTCCAGAGTGGGCAGAGGTTTAGGTTTGATATATTCCCCCGAGGTCGGGGCTGCGGCTGTTACCTTCCTGTTTCATGGGTCGGCTGCCTTGTCTTTCCTTCTTGCTTTGCTAATAGGGCTCCAGAAAGAAAGTGCAGCTAGGATGACAGGTCTAGCACCTGGTGGGCTGTAAGGCCAGCAAGTGAAATGAGAAATGGCCAAGGATCTTAAGTGAAATGATTTAATTCATTGTAGAAAAAGCATCAACCATATATGGAAAGCAATTACAAAACTCAGTTTGCCTTTCTAGGTACAGAGTAAGAATTTTAGAGGTTGAAAGTGCCTTAGAAATCATCTAGTTCAATCCTTCTCTGTTCTTTAAAAAAAAATGCAGAAATTTGGGTCCAGAGAATTAAAGTGATAC
Source organism: Gracilinanus agilis (assembly GCF_016433145.1). Lineage (NCBI taxonomy): Eukaryota > Metazoa > Chordata > Mammalia > Didelphimorphia > Didelphidae > Gracilinanus > Gracilinanus agilis. The sequence goes on along the minus strand of NC_058134.1, from coordinate 95,336,308 downwards.
TGTGGTTCTCCTTTTTAAAAAAATCTTGATTATCATTGACTAGTAGAATCATAGAATTGTAGGGTTAGAAGTTACCTTAGGGAATCACTTAGTTCAACTAATCTCTTCATGAAAGATGAGAAAATCCACCATGGCCTGGTATTAGTGAGGATCTACACAATATGAAATATTGGTACCTGGAAAGAGAAATGGACAGAATGCAGGACTTAGGTTTTTGGAAGACCTGAGTTCAAATCTTGCCTCAGACACTTATTATGTCTCTGGGCAAACCACTTAATTTTGGTTTGACTCATTTTTGTCATCTGTAAAATAAAATGGGTATAGTACCTACCTCACAGGGTTGCTGTGAGAATCAAATTGGTAACATGTAAAGCACTTTGTAAAATCATGAAGTATAAAAATGCTAGCTTATTATTATGTTGTTTAGTTATGCATTGTTTAAAGATCTTATATAAGGATTATTAGACTAGAGTCTTCGTCTGTTCTAAAATCTTATGGAAAGTTCCATTTAAATCATATACTTATATGGATATCTATGTAGGTGTATATGTGTGTGTGTGTGTGTGTGTGTGTGTGTGTGTGTGTGTGTGTGTGTGTGTGTGATTTTCAGAATAATTTAGAGCAGGAGGAAGACTCAAAAATCATTTCAGCTAACTCCCTTATCCTATAGATGAATTCAGGCAAGAGATGAAATGACTCGAATAATCAGTCAGTCAGCTTTTATTAAGAACCTCCAACATGATGGGAACTGTGTAAAGCACTGGGTCAAAGAGTAGCAAAAGATGGTTCCTAGGGGCGGCTGGGTAGCTCAGTGGATTGAGAGTCAGGCCTAGAGACGGGAGGTCCTAGGTTCAAATCTGGCCTCAGACACTTCCCAGCTGTGTGACCCTGGGCAAGTCACTTGACTCCCATTGCCTGCCCTTACCACTCTTCCACAAGGAGCCAATGCACAGAAGTTAAGAGTTTAAAAAAAAAAAAAAAAAGATGGTTCCTGTCCTCAAGGAGCTCACATTCTAAAGAGAGTGACAACAAGCAAACAAACACATACAATGTACCCAGGATAATTTGGAAATAATCAATGGAGGGAAAGTACTAGAATTAAGAGAGAATGGGAAATGGTTCCTAAAAAAGATGGGGCATTGGGACTGGAAAGAAGCCAGGCAAATCAGGAGGCAGAGCAGAGGAGGGAGAGCATTCCAGGCACAGAGGACAGCCAGAGAAAATGCCAGGAATGGAGAGCCAAAGCCATAAAAGCAGAAGTGAAGGGCCAGGATATGAATCCAGGCCATCTGACTCCAAATCCAGTCCCCTAAATTAATACCTCGATGCCTTCCCATAGGTTTAGTGAGCCAATTTCCATTTTTAAAAAATCAGGTATGTTGGTGAAGGAAATTTTCAATGCATTATCTATAAGAAACTGAAAAAAAAAATCCCAGTAAAAAGTCCCATCTCTGATTGTGCCTATTCTACATGCCTTTGGATATGTTTGGTATGAGCAAATAAGACATATGTGAAAGAGATGATAGTCTAGCTTCAGTTTCTTTCTTTATGCTTGTCACAGTTGATAAGGCAAATTAGTGAGCCTATTTGAACTTTACTACAGAAGACGATGATCATTGCGGAGACAAGAGGAAAGGAAAGAGATGACTGAAGAAAACAATAAAAAAAAACCTGTTTGGGGAAGGCAGAAGAATGCGTATAAATGAAAACATCAACATCCATTTATTTTTAAATGTTAATAACGTTATTTTGTAGGTATTTTAAAAATTTAAAATGGAATTAAAAAAGATGATTATAAAGCAAGGGGATGGTGACTTTGGGGAAAAATCAATTTTACTTCATTTTGCCTTCTCTTTCTGCTTCTAAGAAGTTCATGCTGAATCTCCTAATTTAAGCCCAAGTCTCTCTAGGAAACTTTAGATCACAAATTAAAAACCCTTTGTGTTTTGGTGGATTGAGATGAATATAATGGTCTGTGGATTTCCGGAAGTTAAGTAGACAATCTCTTCCCTTTTATTTTTGTAGCTAAGGTCAGTCCCACCTCCTTTTAGTTTTGTGTAGACAAGTGAGGTGAGTGTATATACATATACATATATGATATTATATATGCATATGTATAACATATATACAGAGGATCTCAAAAGTGTATGTATAAACCTACTTAAGCAAATGTGTGTATGCATACCTACCCCCACACACTCATATATATAATATATATACATATAATATACATATTTGTGTGTCTTGATCTTAAGATTGTAGCATTTAGAACCAATGAGGAGAGAAAAAACTAAACATACAACCGAAAGGTGAGGACTTCTTATGTCCTCTCCTGGTCTTCTCACCCTTCTTCCTTTGCCCCATTTATGAATGTGTATAGATTTATGTCATTTATTAACCATTTCTAAAGACCTCCTAAGGCGCCAGACGTTATGATGGGACCACCAAAGGCAAAAGTGAAAAATAGTGATTGTGCTCAAAGTGAGAAGCTTGGGAAAATGTAGTACTGGGGGAAATCTGTTCAGGTGTGCATGTATGTGTGTGTCCACTCCCATCCATATCTCTTGTCAATTAATGAATGAAAAAAGCACTTATTGCCCACTTGCTACGTGCCAGGCACTGTGCCAAGCCCTGGGGATAGAGCTATAATAGAGGAGAGCAGTCCGTGCCCACAAGGAAGACAAGGCGGAGAAGGGAGCTCCGGTGTGAATAGGGTGGAGGGCCTGTGAGTGGTGTCATGGTTTGCAGACAGCTGAGAAGGTCCATAGTGACCAGGTTCCAGACAAGATAAGAAAAGGTCCCCTGGGCGGGGCGGGGCGAGAGTCCAAGTTCCTCATGTGATGGAGCAAGTCGGTCCCTCAGTGAAGCTTCTCTTAAAAAGAGGGACAATATTTTTGTACTACCTACACACATAGGCGATGCGGCAGACCGACGGAGGGCCGCTGGGGGGGGTGGGGGGGGTTGGGGGGTGTTAGACCAAGTATTGATCTGACTCCCGCTCACCCTGGGACCAGGGGGAAGACGATGAGATTCTCCCTGCCTCCCCGAGGAAATCTAGAAACTAGGAATGACTGAACAATCGCCAATATGCAGTCATGGAGCCGAATACCGCACCAAAGAGTTCCTCAAGTCACCGAGTTCATAGATATGAATGATATAGTGGAAAAAGCACTGAACTTGGCCGGTAGCGAGGTGGCTCGCGGATAGAAAGCCAGGTCTGGAAATAGGAGATCCTGAGTTCAATTGCGACCTCAGATGTTTGCTAGCTGTGGGACCCTGGGCAAGTCACTGAAGTCCCACTGCCTACCCCTGACCACTCTTCTGCTTTGGAACTCGTGTGCAGTATTGATTCTAAGACTGAAGATAAGGGTTTTAAAAAAAAGGAAAAAGAAAAAGCATTTAACTTGGAGTCCTGGAACCCGAAGCCAAATGCCTCAAGGAAATCTTTGACCTGTTTAGCCTTGGAGAGGTTATTTAAACTCTTTGCATCTTGGTTTCCTTCACTATAAAATAACTTGGCTAGATGATTCCTAAGGCTTTTCCTAGCTCCAGCTTCTTGATGCTATCATCATAACATAAATGTGAAATATTATGAGGCAGCAAGGTAAAGACAAAAGAGCACAGGACATGGGGATCTCTGGTTAAGGGGACCTCTTTCTTTGTCTTCTGAAAAGCCTTTTAAGTCTCTCTTAGAGTTTAAATGTATGTAGTTTCCCCGGACGAACCCAGCCCCAGTCGTGGCTCCCTGTCCCATGACACCTTCCCATCTTTCTTCAGGTAGGACAGGAAAATATCAAAATAAGTCAGAGAAGCAGAGTGCTCAATTCATGCATAAGGAAGCTTAATTTGGCACGGAATGAGAATGGTAGTGAGACTGAAGGCAGGAGACCTTTAAAGAGGCCATCACAATATTTGGGTCAAAGGTAATGAGGGCTCAGACTACAGGGAGTCTAGGGAAAGGGATTGGGAAGGAGGGACCCAATGCAGAAATACACCCGGGATAAAATCCTTGGGTTGTTAGCTGACTGGGGCAGGGCTAGGGTGAAGGTACAAAGAAAAATGAATGGTAATCCTAAGGATTTTTTTTTGTCTGAGTTAAATTGGATAAATTACTTTACAGAGTAAATCACTGTTAGAACAATTAGATCTTAAGGGTGGAGTTTGGTTTTGCCTTTTTTTTTTTTTTGTACTCCAGGGTCTAATAAAGACTTGTTATTCACAAAAGCTTTTATTTAGCATTTTTAAAGTTTGCTGAGTGCTTTACATGTTATCTTATCTTACAACTATGTAAGACAGATGCTATTATTATCCCCATTTTATAGATTAAGAAACTGAGGATAAGAGGTTAACTCAGGTTTTTATGACTCCAGGCTTAACACTTTATCCATTCAGATACCTTCACTGCCTTTTGACTGTTGATTGTGAGTGAAATGGGAAGTTTTTGGGGGAAGGATTTACATACAATAAAAACTGCGTGTATGGGGGGCAGGTATATGGATGTGTTTTTCTATCTACATAATGAGTTCCTATCATACTTCCTGATCTTTGGGGGACATCTGTCTAATTTCTGTACCTTCTAAAGGCATAACAAAGGAGAGCAGAGCAGACAGAAAAGCCTTAGACCACAGAGGGTTATATTAATGAAAAGAAACAGAAATAATATACTCATGCATAATAATAGAAAAAGTGGCCAAAGAAACTAATGCTGAATTTATAGTTTTGTTCACTGAAGCTAAAAAACCAGGTCTAAACAATTAGCCCTTAAATATTAAGACTGCCCTGTGGTTCCTTCTAGATTTCACTTGCATTTGAAATCTTATCTTGGTTTAAGCATATTTTTTGAACCGTTTCATTTTTAATAGCCCATTTGGAATTTTTTTTCATTAGTGAAATCTTTTGTCCCTAAGTGAAACTCCTCTGCCACTAGACTATTATCCATCGCTAAGATGAAATCAAACTGCTTGGGCAATTTGCACCTCAGATGAAATTATAAGGAAGGCTGAAGCCAAAAGCCACTAAAGCAGTGGTACTTCAGCTCTTCCTACTATTTAACATGGAGCTCAGGCTCATGAAATCAATCTTTCTTTCCTTCCTTCCTTCCTTCCTTCCTTCCTTCTTTCTTCAGAGTACACCTTAGGATGAGTTACTTATTTCTACCATATAGTACCAGGCTCTTTTTACCTCTTCTGTCTTTTTGCTATACCCACCATTTTAACTTTCAAATATCTTTTCTTGTCTCTTTTTCTTCAGATTATCTATTCTCCCAGCTCCATATTTAAAGCTTCTTCTACCCTATGGTTTTATTCCTACCTACATGGGGAACTTTTATTCCTAGGATTGCCTTTTATATTTGTAGTGTTCTCACTGGGATTCTCCCTTGTCTGGGTCTAACTCTGGCCAATTGCCTGGTGGTTTAGACCTCATGGAAAGAAGTGAGACTTTTATAGGCCATTCAAAAGCTAATAAAAAGAAGCTGACCATTCTAGCAGGGGAAAGATACTCAAAAAGGATATAGTACTTAATTTGTATATACTTGCCCTGCTGGCTTCCATTCTGAAATGCTTCTGATTAGCCAGGCAGAAGGTAATGATTCTCCCAGTCCTGGGACATGGACCAAGTGTGAAGGCGTCCAATCCACATGACTGGAACTTTTTATGTCATTAGGTGACCAATAAGAAGTTAACATAGTGCGAGGCCATCAGAAAACTGTGGTCAATAAATCAGCCTTTTCTTTAGTATCCTGGGTCAATTAAGTCTAGGGGAGAGCTTCTTTGCCTATTAGGAAAAAAACTAACTTGCATGGATTCTAGTCAACCCTGGTGCATATTGGTCCTATCATACTCCACAAATTGGCACTTACAATTTGGGTCTACTAGACCATGGCTACTTCAGGTTCAAGGTCTTCACTACTAAAACTATAACTCACGAGCTCCCATAGGTGCATTATCCTTTACTAAAAGGAGGAGGACACAATTAGCTCAAGCAAAAGATACTGACTGAAATAGCAAAGTAAGAGCATAAACATCACAGCATCTTTGGGTATTTGTTGGGATGGAGTAATGGAAAATCATATCTTGTTCATAAAACTAGGAGCATAGTGATTTGCTCTCTGCATTTGGCCTCCTTGTCCCCTCTGGAGACTCCATTGCTTAGATGCTTAGAAACCTCTGGCTCCTGGTTTCACTGAAATTCTGTTCTAGGCCATTGCTCTACTATTTATCTTGTTGGCTTACTTGATGATTCGACCCTGCAATTCATCTTCTAAGAAGGCTTGGTTCCTTTTCTTGTAACTCTCATGTCCACTTTAGTGAGTGGGCAAGAAAAGAAGAGGGGAACGTAGGGAAAATCAAAGGCCTCTGCCATAAGAAACCATGGGGGCCAAGGGGGAAAGAGGGAGATGGTTTGGAAAAATAAATGCTTGCCAGAAGCAGCAAAATCAGTAGATTGAGAGCCTGACCTAGAGACGGTAGGTCCTAGGTTCAAAATTGACCTCAGACAATTCCTAAGCTGTGTGACCCTGGGCAAATCCCTTAACCCTCCTTGCCTAGCCCTTACCACTCTTTTGTCTGGGAACCAACACACAGTATTGATTCTTAGCTTGAAGGTAAGAGTTTAAAAAAAAAAATAAAACAAACACTTTCCCCCCCATTATTGCTCTACCCTGTAAGTAGCAAAAGGGGAGACGTGATGAGAGATTTTAATTATTCCATGTTAGTTGATTAGCTTGGGAGTTTTTTTAGGCCCCCGGGACATGAGTATCAACCATTAGAAGTTCCCAGTGTGGTGTCAGTTGCCATCATCCAGTGCTTATTACATAATTAGTTCAGTTAAGGAACTTCTCCGTACTTACTAAAACAGTAAAGAAGTATAAAAATATCTTTACTCTCCTTTTATACTAGCCAGTCAGTCTGAAAGGTATCCACCATCCCATCTCTGCTACCTGACTCCCAAGTCCTACTCAAAGCAACCACTCAAAGTCTGAAAAAAAAGCTTAACTGCACACCTGTTTCTACCACCTGTCCCTCATATCTTACAATTTCATTGATGGGGAGCAGGGCACTCCAATTGTTCAGGATCCTCCATTTCAAGAGAATCACTTTATAATCCTGGAGTTGGATGACAATTTATTTTACCTGACAGGTGATGCTTAGGTTGAGAATCAAATGCGGAAGAGTGGATGTTCCATGTGCAGCACGGCTGTGTGTAACAAAGAACAAAGTATCTTCTCTGTCAAGAAGAAAGGGAGTAGGGCAGCCCCAGTTCCAAGAAGAAGGCACATCCCAAAGGAGATTGGTCTTGTTTAATGTTCACTCACATCTGACTAAAAAGGCTACCCTCTATTAGGTCTAGGAATATACAATAGATTTAAATATTCATAGTTCTTCCAGTATAAAGAGACTTTTACTGCCTAAGGATATGATATCATGCCTTCTTTGCTTGCAGGACTTCTATATGGTACAAATGTCCATTCTTCCCTTTCCCAGCACCTTAGTTTATGCTGAAATCGAGATGTGCCTTCCATCACTCCACTCTTTACCCTCTGCCACCACTAAACACCCCAAATATCTGGCAACTGCCATATATTTTGTTTTATATTTGTACTGGACTCAATATGTACATGACAATTTAAAGGAGTAGAAACCTGATCAGAAGGCAAAAAAAAAAAATAATAATAATAATGAACCAGCGGTGGTTGCTTTGGCTGAGGCTCATGTCTCTGTTTCTCCTATTTTTTTCCCCCCTAACCAGTTAGGAAACAGGGTGACCTGATAGAGGACATCCCCTCAGTTCTAAGCGTCCTCATCCTGCTACAGCTCTCCAAAGTTCCAGAAAAGAGATGTAGGGGAACTGGCATCTGGAAATCACATCTGGATCAACACCGATAGTAACACTCCTTCTAAGTAGAACAAAATCATCTCATTTACTCATCACCTACCCCAAAGCCCCCAGAGCCAACTTCAAAGATACATCACCAAAAAAATTCTGGTGTAGCATCTGTTTGAGTCTCCCATTTCCATAGCAGAGGTTGGTCCAGATGTTACACTTAAATTGACTTGAGGAAGCACCTTTCTGGGACAAAAGTCCTTGCTCCTCCCTTATTTCCTTTCTGTCCTTCTTATCCAGTGGAGCTGACTAGGAACTTAAAAGGTAGCAGATAGGTGTTTGTTTTTAAACCCTTACCTTTTTGTCTTGGAATCAATATTAAGTTATGATTCCAAGGCAGAATAGTGGTAAGAGCTAGTCAGTTGGTGTTAAGTGATTTGCTCAGGGTCATACAGCTAGAAAATGTCTGAGGTCAGATTTGAACCCAGATCCTCCTGTCACTAGGTCTGGCATTCAATCCATTGACTCATCTAGCTGTCCTAGTAGATAGGCTTTTAAATTAAAACAATATGACCCTCAAGATGGCTAAATTTTGCCTGAGGCTAGGACAGAGAGGGAGAGAGGGTCTGGGACACAGAGCAGGAAATTTGTGTCTAGAATGCAAAAAAGGGTATCTGCCTCTACAAAACTCTCTTCTGATAAGGATACCTTTTTTTAAAGGGCCAACTTGATGTGTTTTGAGTAGGCAGAATATCTGCCATGCTTTCCCCCATTCCAGGTTGCTCCTTGGGATAAGGATCTTGTGTGTCCCTAATGGGCAGTGTGTAGTACACCAACTTTGAGTGACCTTACGCTGTGAGTCTCTGTTTGGGGAAGATGGCAATTCAACAACAGGGGTTCTTAGTGGATCTAAGTACTTTTCTTGGGAATGTTGATCTAGAGTCAAGAAGATCTAAGTTCAAATCCTGCTTCACATTTAGCTGTATGACCCTGGACAAGTCCTTTTATTTATCTTAGCTTCAGTTTCCTCTTCTGTAAATTCCCTCACAAGAGAGCTGTAAGATTGGAATGAGATAAAACTTGTAAAGGGCTTCGTAAACCTTAAATTGCTTTATAAATGACAGCTACTATTATTTTTTTCTAAAAATCCTTACATTCTCTCTTAGAACCTATACTAATTATCAGTTCTGAGTCAAGAAATGTGGTAAGGGCTAGGCAATTGGGGTTAATGACTTGCCCAGGGTCACAGCTAGTATGTGTGTGAGACCAGATTTGTACCCAGTTCTTACTTGCTTCAGGTCTGGTTGGTTCTCTATCCACTGGGCCACCTGACTGCATCTATGTTAGCTATTATAAATATTACTTTTGAGTGCAGCTTCCATGCTGAATCCTCATTTGGTTACCTCACCTTCTTATAGGGTATCAGGAAATCTAGGAATCATCATGAGAGTATTCATGCTTCAGTTTGGGGTTAGACTACATGACTTCTGAGGTCCCTTTTCAACCTTTATACTTAAGCATCCTTTGAATCTAGAGCAAGTAGTGAGCAGGACCAAGACTCCCTGCACCTACCCAAGGCAAACTCGGTGCCCCTTCAACCCTTGCTCTGTATTTACTTCATTTTTATTACCCTCCCACTTGACTTCCAGGAAGTACCTGGGCTTTCCCATTTCCATGCTTCCCTTAGATCTGTCTTTCCACCCCAGAGCAATTTGCTATATTCTAGACTTTTTGCCCCATCTCCTCTATTTCTAATGAAAATGTATCTATCTCCTGTTATGCTCCCACAGATCCTAATAAGTGTTAGTGAAAACGTTTGTATTTCAAAGTCATTGCTGAGATATTTGGAATTTTTTGTTATGAATTACAGGAAGCCAGTGGTTTCTGGGTAATATATGAATCAAAGGAAAAAGGGCTGCCATTTTCTGGCTAGAAAGACTCTTTTGAGGGGTCCTGGGGCCTCTATTGCCTTACCTTAAACTGACCTCCTGTAATGACAGTAGCTAAAAATTAGTCAGAGTTACCCCTCCCAGGGCCATCAAAGGCTGGCCAGAGTGGATTTCCACCCATTGTTTAGAGTTTTTAAAGAGCTGAGCTTAAGCTACCAGCTTCCCCATACCTCTCTCTGAGCTGTTCCTAGAAAAGAGCCACAGAAGGATTTTCTGTTTATCGGTTACCCCCTATAGAGTTGGTTTCCTTCCCCATGTTTCCTTTTTCTACAACATCCACACTATTCCATGGAGCTAGGAGGGGTGTGTGTGCATGCAAAATATATATATATATTTATATATAAAATTTGTTTGTTTGACTTTTATTTAGTAAGAGACTAAAGCAGAACTGGGTATTTTACAGCACCACTTAGGTTGTGATACTTTCTCTTTTTCCCTGCTGACAGTCTGAATGATTCATTTTGGATTTGAATGTTCCACATCCCAAATATCAACAAAGAAGATTGCTGGTTTACAAAATACTACTAATGTTCCATTACGCCCTCCTCATTTCTATGGAACATTATTGAGAGCAGATTCTAGACCCTTCACCTGCATTTGCCCCAGATGCCAGTATTCCTAGCTGCAACATTTGTCTACCTCTCAGAGACTCTATTTTGCCTTCAAGGCTCAGTCCAGTTGAGAGATAGCTGTCTGTCTTGAAGCTGATATAGCTATTTGGCATTCCCTATGCACTAGAGCTAGCAAATTCCTAACTCTACTCCTCTAATCCCTGTAGACCTGCAGCCTAAAGGAAAACTCCATTCCCTTGGTATTTCCCCCCATGGTATCATCCTTACCAATTTAGCCTTACTTCTTCCCTGTCCCTATCTTCTTTTACCCCTTTCCCCACTGTGCCCTGTGGAACCCTCCACAATTTTTTTTTAACCCTCATCTTCTGTCTTAGGATCAGTACTAAGTATCAGTTCCAAGGCAGAAATGTGGTAAGGGCTAGGCAATTGGGGTTAAGTGACTTGCCCAGGGTCATGCAGCCAGGAAGTATCTGGGGCCACATTTGAACCCAGGACTTCTAAACTTCAGGCTTGGCTCTCTATCCACTGAGCTACCTAGCTGCCCCTTACCCTCCCCATTTGTTAACAGATATCCCATTCAGCCTATATTTCTTCCTCTCACATTTTTTCCTGTCTTCTGGTACTCCCTGAAACTTGGCTTTCTATTGAAGACACTACATTTGTTCACATCCTGTCCAAGGCTGGAGGCTCTTTTTCTCACATCTTCGAACATACAGGACAAGAAGGAGGAGTTGGCATATTCTTAGTTCCCCATACCACCACCAACCAATCAATGAATTTTTTTTTAAACCCTTACCTTATGTCTTCGTATCAACTCTAAGACAAAAGAGTGGCAAGGACTAGGCAATGGGTATCTGAATATCTGAGTAAATATCTGAAGTCAGATTTGAACCTAGGTCCCATAGACTCCAGGCCTGGAGCTCTACCACTGTGCTCCCTAGCCTCCCCTCAAAAAGCATTCATTAAATGCCTTCTATGAGCCCGGCTCTGAGGAAACAAAGGCACTCAGTTGCCACCCCTTGCCACACCCAAGGTTCACTTCATACTCTCAAGATTCTTGTTGTTATTATCTTTGGGCTTCCAAATCAATCTCCCTCTTCCCCAGAGTTTGGTACTTGGGAGCACCTGCCTCCTTTAAACACCCTGCCTTCTCCGTCCCTTAGTCTGATTAAGTTCAAAAATCCTATCTTCGATTTACCTCAACTACAAAAAGGAGTAGTTATGCCAGAGCCCTTTTCCATCCTCCCCAGCTCAACACAAGTTACTCCAGACCTTTCAATATCTCAGCAGTGGGGCAAAACAAGTCCCCTAAAGGACAAGTGTCCCAAGTCGTCCCTTTTCATTCTACACATTACTTGGGTTCTGTGTTGGGAATTTTTGATCAACATAACCCTCCTGTCCTCATATGGTTTGAGCCTTTAGACGAAAATAGACTAGGAAGCTATAAAGTCAAGTTCAAGTCTAGATATCCAGTGGAGTTTGCAGCTGATGTGGGCGGTCTTTGGCTTGTGACCCTGACCTCATCCCTGGACGATCTCAAGCATCTCACAAGATCTGGATGCCAGGAGTCTATCTTGGTTGGGAAGTGACTCTTGGGGGTCATGGTCACGAGATCTTGGGGATGACAGCCTGGGGCCAGGGGAGGGGGAGGGCCAGCTAACAGTCTGGGCGCTCAACAGGAATTGTCATTTTTGGCTCAGAAGGCGGAGAGAAAAAGGAAGTGCATTCTGGGCATGAAAGATAGAAGCAGGAGAAGGAATGTCAGGGTCAAGGAACAGCTTGTGTAGAATATGAAGTTTGTGAACAATGTGAAATAAAATGATAATGTAATTTTATGTAATATATATATTTACATATACAATATAATGTAATTATAATGTAAATAAAATTATAAAATATATAAAATGATGGATGCCAGGCTGAGGACTTGGCATTGCATGTAAGAGGACATGAAGAACTACTGGCAGTTTTTTGAGAAGGGGAGTGATGTGGTTTAGTCTGCAAATTAGGAAGATTATTTTGACAGCCCATATAGGAGAGAATGTAGAGAATCTAGAAGGAAACTAAGTAAGAGGAGGTGAGAGCCTCAACGAGGGTGGTGCTGGTGTGACCAGAGTGAAGGAGATGGATATGAGGAATGGTGTAGAAATTGAATTGGCAAGACTTGGCAAATGATTGATAAGCAATGAGGGAGATAGAGAGAGTCAAGGATAACTCAAAGATTGTGAACATGGGTGACTGAAAGAATGGAGATGTCTTCAATAGGAACAGGGCAATATGAAACGGGGATGAGTTTAAGCAGGAAGTAAATACATTTAATTGAGACATGTTGAGATTCAGATTCGTATGAGGCACGTTAGAGATGGCAGGTTTTTGGAGACCAGGAGAGAAATTAGAATGTTTATTAAGTGCTTACTTAATAATGCTGGGGATAAAAATAAAAGGAAACAAGACAGTCCTTACCTTCAAGAATCTTAGACCCTATGGGAAAAGACAACAAATAAAGGAGAGTCAGAAAGTTGGGGGGAATTTGAGGAGGGTACCTTCTCAGATCCAAGGCTGCCCCCAAAGAGGTAGGGAAATCTGAAAAATGAGTGGAGCCAGGAGGAAAATGAGCTTTGCCTGGGCCTCCAATGAAATGGTGGTACAGGTTAGGGTCTCATCAATCAGGAGGTGAAGCCCAGGGAAGGTGTGGAGATACCTCCAGGGTGGAAAGGCTGCTGCTGAGGTGGAGAAGTCTGAGGAGTGAATGGAGCCAGGACATGAGGGTTTGGAAATCTTATGGAGACTCCAAGGATCGAATGGGATTACCAAAAGAAAGAGGATGGGGAAAGATGACAAGGGAGCCCCAGAGAGAGCTCTAGGGGGACACCGCCACCAAAGGAGCAGGACTTAGATTACAATCCAGCCAAGGAAACTGAGAAGAGGAAATGACAATACTTATACTACCTACTTAATAGTCTAATTGTAAACAAAATGTATTATTAACTATAAAGCACTAAGGAAATGTGAACTATTGGGGGTGGCTGGGTGGCTCAGTGGATTGAAAGTCAGGCCTAGAGACAGGAGGTCCTAGGTTCAAATCTGGCCTCAGACACTTCCCAGCTGTGTGACCCTGGGCAAGTCACTTGACCCCCATTGCCTAGCCCTTACCACTCTTCTGCCTTGGAGCTAATACACAGTATTGATTCTAAGATGGAAGGTAAGGGTTAAAATAATAATAATAATAATAATAATAAATGTGAACTATTATTTTCTCACACACATACAATGTTAAATGTAGTGTCTTAATGGAGTTGAAATAATATTTTACACAACGTTATAGTACTTTGTTTTATAAGTGTACTTATAGCATACTTATTTATATACTTATGGCACACAAAATATATTTATACTATTATTTATAGAGCAGTTTCTGATATAGGTCCATATGCGATAATTCTTTCCATTTCAATTTTCTGTCTACATTTGTCTCAACTTCACTTAGAAAAGGTCTAATAGGCTTCTTTTCACACATTGGTGCAGTGGAGTTTAGAGGGTAATTTTATCTGTATTAGGAACTCCCAGTGTGAAAACTAACCCCCTTAAAGCAAATCAGCAACTTATCTCTAACTTAAGGTCTTTGAGATTTGTCTAGAGCACTTAAAGATTTAGCCCTAGTTATGCTGCTAAGACATGTAAGGGACCAGACTTGAACACAAGTTTTCCTGATTCCAGGGTTGGCTTACTATCCATTAAACCATACTACCTATTTTCATATATTTTATGCCATTTAATAATTTTATGCCATTAAATTTAATTAAATTTTAAGACTCTTGGGTAGGAAGAAATATCATTGCCTTTTTAGAAATGAGAAAAATGAAATCCAGAGAGGGCAAATGATTTTTCCCAAGATCACTGGTAAATAGCAAAGCTATGATTGATTGGTTTGTAGAACCCAAGTCTTATTAATCTTGGCATACAGTTTTCTCCATTACTCTTGCCTCTCTAATAACCCTCTAAACTTCAAACACATAATAGGCTAAATAGGCTTCTAAGGAAATGATGCCATGAATTATATTCCCAAATCCCTGAAGAGACAACAGCTAGGCTGAGAGTTATCTAGACTTGGCCCTGTTTTCCAAAGGTATTTCCAAATGCTGGCATAATTGTGAGAAAAATGGAGAGAAAGCCAATCATAGAATCCTAGATTTAGTGCTGGAAGGGCCCTTAGAATTCATTGAGCCAGTCTCTTCATTTGACAGATAAGGCAATTGAAGAGGTTAAGTGACTTGTTGAGGTCACACAAAGGTGGCATCCAAAACCCATCTTCCTGGATCGAGTCTGGAGCTCTACCCATTATGCCAACTTACCTCTGAACATTTTCATCCAGAAGACCTCAATTTAGGTCCAAATCTTTCTTATAAAGATTTTATAGAGTTGAGAAAGAGGCAAGTGGATTAGTAAGTGCTGATTTCTTCTCAGTTATACAGTCCATCATCTTGTCCATTTTGGGGGAAGCTTCCCCTTGTGGTGACACTATGTGACCTTGGCCAGATCATTCTTTGGACTAGGTGATCCCCAAGAGTCCTTTCAACTCTAAAGCTGTTATTCTATAAAACTAAGAAGTGACAGTGTCTAAAAGGAATGAAACAGAGTCTCGTTGTTTCTGAAAGAGTTAATGTGCTTCAGAAGCTCTTGTCTTACTGAGAGTAACTTATCTGCCAGGATCTGGCCCAATTCCTAGAATCCGGATGGGTGGTTTAGTGGGCGGAAGGGAGGCAGCAGCTGCCTGGGTTTGCATCCATCCCCGCTCCCACTTCGGAGGTTGCAGAGGTGAGCTGAGAAAACGAACAGGTGGCTCCTGGCCCGGATGAGTCCTGATGCGATGTCAGCAAATGACTTAGGAGAGAAAATACCTGTGGAGGAAATTGGCAGGTTGCTTTGGAGAAGGTCGCCCCTGGTTTTGCTCCTTTTAAAAAAGTTTTTGTGTCTGATTAAGTCTTTCTCCTTTAGAAGAGACCAAAACCCTCTCACAGCTCTAGCTCTGTTTCGGTTCCTAACAATCCGCTGGCCCTTTGTTCTTAGGACAATCCCATGGACTCACAGAGGATTCTCAAATCTAGGTAACTAAGCCCAGTCTCTGTCCTGGACTCTAAAAAAATCTGTTGTGTGACATTTCTACTACAAATGTCAGGAATTCCTCTAGAAAGGAGGGAAAGGAGGAAACAAGCATTTATTAAGAACGTACTATGTGGCAGGTACTACTACTAAATGCTTTCCAGATATCTTGTTTGATCCTCACAATGCTGTGAAGTAGATGCTATCATCCCCATTTTACAGTTGAGGAAACTTAGGTAGACAGAGGTTGTGACTTGTCTAGGGTTACTCAGATAAGTATATGCCTGAGGCTGGATTTGAACTCAAGAATTCCTGACTCCAGGGTCAAATAATCTCTCCTCTGTGCCACCCAGCTGAAGGGCAGAGCAGCTCCAGATGGAAGCCTCTTATTAACCCCATGGGGGGGGGGCTCTTTTGGGGATATAGGATTGAAGGGAGTAGAGGCATATGTTGGTTAGAATGTGAATGAATTCCTGTTGACTGTCCTACTAAATTCAATAGAGTTGGTATTGAAAAAGATTTTACTGGAGCAGCTAGGTTAGGTGGCTCAGGGGATAGAGTGCCAGACCTAGAAATGGGGGACCTGGATTCCAATGTGGCCTCAAATACTTCCTAGCTGTGTAACCCTGGGCAAATCACTTAATCCCATTTGTCTAGCCCTTGTCCTTTAGACTTAGAGTTGTTACTAAGACAAAAAGTACTGGAAGGAAGGAAGGAAGGAAGGAAGGAAGGAAGGAAGGAAGGAAGAAAGGAAGGAAGGAAGGAAGGAAGAAAAAAGAAAGAAAGAGAGAGAGAAAGGAAGAAAGGAAGCAAGCAAGCAAGATTCTATTGTGTTCTATTTGTTGGTTCTATATAGTCTTCTATAGAAATTACAGTGGGTAGAAATAGAGAAAATTTGAAAGAATTGCTGTTACTTTTGACAATAATATCATGTGTTTGTGTGTATGAGTTATGGTAGCAGATCCAGAACTATGATTTAATTGACTTAGGAACTCCAATATGAAAATTCCCTTCCCCAATGCAGATGATGCAGAAGAACAACCCATCTGTACCTTTGATTCTTTTCCAGGTCACCAAGCAGGTGAATGACTTGTCCTTCTTTGGTTGAAGAATGAGCACTTGTCACTTGGTAGGATTTTGCCCCAGTTTTTCCTCATTCCAATGAGAGGGAACCTGAGGTAGTAGATTGAGAAAGACATGGGCTCAAATCAGATCCTTTCTTAAATACAGGCTGTATTGGCCCTGGGAAAGTCATTTAACTCCCTCTTAACTAAGATTCTAACTTGAAAAGCCATTGTTGATTTACATTGGCAGAAAGAGTTTCCTCATACAATAAAATCAGAAGTTCAGGCCAAAATATGCAAACCACTCTGCTTGGAGCTGGAAGAAATACAAAGATAGAAAAGATATAATCCTAATCTTCAAAGAGCTGACAATGCATGTTCTTTTATTTCATGGGAGAGCTAACCAGTCCCTTTCCTACCATTATTTTATTAAAGAGTACAATAGAAAGGACTCTGGAGTTAGAGTCTAGAGACCTGGGTTCAAATTCAAACTTTTATACTTGGGTGGTGCAACAAACAGAGCACTGGACCCGGACTCAAGAAAACTCAAGTTCAAATCTGGTCTTGGATATTCACTAGTTGTGTGAATCAGGCCCAAATCATTTTATCTCTTTTTTGCCTCAATTTTCTCAACTAT
The DNA here is from genome assembly GCF_016433145.1 of Gracilinanus agilis. NCBI lineage: Eukaryota > Metazoa > Chordata > Mammalia > Didelphimorphia > Didelphidae > Gracilinanus > Gracilinanus agilis. The sequence goes on along the minus strand of NC_058134.1, from coordinate 95,319,162 downwards.
AAAATGAGGATGACAATAATATCTAGCTCCCATACCTGTTGTGAGGATTAAATGAGATAATGTTTATAAAAGCATTTAGTACAATAAAAGCACTGGTACAACCCATATTAGACTCTTTACCTCCTGGGGAAGGGAGGGAGGGAGACAATCTGAATCACACAATGTCAGAAAACAATTGACAAAAATTGTTTCTATGCATAATTGAAAAAAAAATTTTTAAGCACTTAGCACAGTGCCTGATACTAGGTCCTATATAAAAGCTTATTTCCTTTCCCAAATTGGTTGTCACTTCAACTTGGCAAGACTCAGATTCCTTATTAGTAAAATAGGGGTAATCTTATTTTCACTACCTACCTCAGATGGTTTTGGGGAAGAAAGTAGTCTATAAATAAAAGTTGTCTTTATAAATGGATCCTAAGCCAAAATGGTAGCACCTCGAAACCATGAAATTAAGAATTAAATGGAGCAGGGAACAGCTAGGTAGCACAGGGGATAGAAAGGCAGGTCTGGAAATAGAAGGTCCTGGGTTCAGATTAGGTTTCAGACACATCCAAGCTGTGTGACCCTGGTCAAGTCACTTAACCCAGTTTGCCTGGTGCTTCTTGTCCTTCTGTCTCGGTTGTGTTACTAAGACAGAAAAGTAAGGGTTAAAAAAAAATTAAATAACCCAAAACTTATGCCTTACAGTATGATCTGATTACTTTTACCCTCAACCAAATAAATTTTTTTTAATGTACCTTATTTATCACCTTGATAGATTATACATTTTAAATGATTTTCTCTCTCCTTATTTGGCAGCTGGCAAAGCAGCAACTCTTGCCCAAGACTCTGGTTGTTGGATGGCAGGCATGATGAGTAAAAGTGGATTGAAAAAGAGATACAAGGAGCTCTGTTTTCCTCCCTCTTCTTCCCTCCACAGCCCCCTCCCACCTCCAATCCAGTCCTTCTCAGCGCTCCCTCTTCCTAGTGCCCCAGCCAAAGTCTGTTCTTTATGCAGCTGGGCATCCAAAGGAGAGCCCTTCAAAGAAAGCACAGATTATTGCCCATCTTCTCCAACTCCTGGGGAACCAAATACTCCAAAGTCAAGAGAAGTCCCAGCACAATGCTCCTTTATGCCTTGCAGTGTGCTTTCTTTCCTGGCCCCAGCTGCCCCAACACTCTTGTTTTTCCTTCGTCTTTTCTTCAATGTTTTTTTTCCAGTTGACTTAGTTATTACAGTGCCTAGACCAGGGTGAGGAAAAGGCACTGAAGGTTGGAGCTGGCAGGGAAGCCTGGACTGTGAGCATGGCCCACTCTTGCCATGCCATGACATCACCCAGGAGTTAATTGGTCACATTCCTGTTGATGGGAGCTCTTGGCCCTGGGCTCTTGGGCTCACTTCCGTGATACAGAACAGAGACAGTGCCTGTGTCCTGCCAGCCAGCTTCCCAGCCAGAATTCTGACACCAGTTTAAGACATTTATAAAAACAGTACAGAGCTTCATTTACTGGGTTGGGGGCTGAGGAAGGGTGGATGGGAAGTCTCTTCTCAGCTTTAATCTAGGCAAAAAATATAATGAGCAGGTTTGGAACACTTCTTGTTCCCAAAACAAACAAACAAACAAACAAACAGAACAACAACTCACATTTCCAATTAATAGGCAAAGAGTTGATTTTTAAGTGGAGCTGGGAAATGAGCTGCCAAGAAAAGAGGCTAAATGGGCTCTTTCATCTGTGTTTCAGATCCTGACTATTAAATCATCAATGATTGCCAGCACCCAATCAGGTCCTGTAATATCTGGGGGTCCAGAGACGGGATTAGCTCCAAGAGACCAACCAAAGGTTAAATTACTTGCAGACCCCCATCTGCATCCAGAATCTACTCACTCAGCCAGAAATCTTTATCAGTGGTTTGAGAATGAACAAAATGGTGAAAGTGGAATCAGAGGAATTGGGTTTAAATCTTGGCTCCGCCACTTCCTGCCTGTATGACTTTGGGCAAGTCCCTTAATGGGCCTCAGCTTTTTTTGTCTGTAAAAAGGGGCTTGGATTAGATGACCTCTAAGGTTCCGTTGAGCTCTTTAACTAAGATCCTAATAAAATATTGTTTGTACATAAAACACTCACTTCAGCTAATCCTTTAAAATTGAGGGATGGATTGCAAAAGAGATCCAGGACCTCTGTCTTTGTATTTTTCCCCCTTCCTTCCATCACCAGACTTCTTTGTACTCTAGGTCAAAGGCTATATTTTATGTGGCTGGAAGTCCAAAGAATTATTAATTTTTTGATGTTTCACTCCTGAATCTTAGGGCTTCTGAGCAGATAAATCAAAACAAAGTAGAAGAGGTGCTTCTCCTAGCTGGCTTCTTTTCCTTCTCCCCACATAAACCCTAACCAAACAGCCTTCTGCATTGTGGGACAGGGAAAATCAGAGATCAGGTTTATTATTTTTTTTTCAGTTGACAAAAATGAAAAGGGACACCTTTCAGGAATTTTTACTGGGGTCCAAATCACCAATTGTGGTGCTATTGATAAGATCACTCAGTGCTCTAAACCTTGGCTAATGGATCCTTTAAACATGAGGACAGTAACACTTAAAACTCTGATGAAGAAATAGGTAAGGCCAAGATTCAAGGAGTGCTATAGGTGGGAACTAAGGTACCCTGGAAAAGATTTTTGGAAAGAGCTTCACTGCAGCTGAAATAGATTCCAAGTCTGATTTATGGATCCAAAAACAGGTCTGGTGTATGAGGGACCCATGGCATTAAACTTGTTCCTAGATACTGACATTTGATTTATTAATTCTGGCAACAGTCACTGGCCATCATGCCAACAAAGTTACTATGTCTGAAATGGCCCAGAACTTTCCTACCTCTTGCCAGTGCCACATACGCCCTTTCCTTTCTGAAGGGGCAAATTCACTTAAAAATAATTAAGAAAAGATTGATGGGATTTTAGAGGTGTAATGAAAAATATGATCTCATTAGTAAGTCATGAGTTGAGGCTGGGCACTCTGTCAAATGTATGTACCTATGCATAATTATTAGAAGCTAAGAAGTAAGAGGGGCTAATAATGGCATAAATTAAAAAATTTAAATTGTTTCCAATTTTACTTTTGCAGTCCTGAAATCACTGGGTCTTCCTTTCTCTGTTTTACCAAGAAGCAGAATGAGGTTTCATCTCATCTGCCAAAATCCATAGGAGGTAAGTAGATAACACCAGGAATCTCCATAAAAGAATGAATAGAATTATATAGGAATAACTTTTTGCTATTCTCTCTCTCCAAAAGGATAGCTAGACCTGGTCTGAAGCAGTCAACCAAAACTAACCTCATGTTTCAGTTTTGTATGAATATTCTCTTACAACAATGACCAATATGGAAGCAAGTTTTGCATGATGATACACATATAAACCAGATCAAATTGCTTACCATCTCTAGGAGGCAGGGAGGGAAGGGAGAAAGGGAAACAATTTGGATCTTATAATTTCAGGAAACATAAGCTGAAAATTGTTATTACATGTAATTGGGAAAATAAAATATATTTTTTAAAAAAACAACTAACTTCACTGACATCTCAAGACATTTTAGAAAAAGACTACAAGAATAGAAATCCATGTTATAGTACTCCTGATTTGGTAGAATGGGAATAAGGGAATAAGTGCTTATTAAGTGCCTACTATGTGTCTGACATTGTGCTAAGCACTTTACAATTATTGTCTCATTTATTAATAGAGAATGGGTATTCCTCCTTGCCAAAGCTATCTCTCTTCTTATGTCTGCTGCAATTATAATTATGTTTACGTAAAAATGTCTGAGTTTTCAAAAAAGGGGAAGTGTGAAACTGTAGGCCAATGAATCTGACTTTGATTTGTGGCAAAATTTTAGAACATTTTATTTAAAAGATGATTAGTGGACATTTAGAAAAGAAAATGGCAATCACAAAGAACTAGTATGGCTTCATTAAGAACAAGCCAAACCATATTAATCTGTTACAATTCTGACTGCATGACCAGATTGGTAGATCTGGAAAATGCTGTAAATATATTCTAGAGAGATTTAGCAAAGCATTTAACAAAGCTCCCCGTGTGATCTTGTGGCAAAGATGGCAAGATGTGGACTAAGTGATAGTACAGTTAAGAGTATTCAGAACTGTGTGAATGGCTCTACTCAAAGAGGAGTCATTAATGGTTCAATATCAGTCTGAAAGGAGCTCTTTAGTGGAGTGGCCCAGAGATCTGCATTTGTCTCTTTGCTTTTTCAATTTTCAACATTTTTTTTATCAATGATTTGGATAAAGACATAGGTGGCATGCTAATTGGATTTTTAATATTATGCAAAGCTAAAACAGTGTAACATAAAAATTTTTTATTGTTAAAATTTTGAATTTCAAAAACCTTGAAAATTTTATTGAATTTGGGCCAATTCTAATAAGATAAATTTAATAGAAATAAATATAAAGTCTAACACTTGGCTCAAAAAAATTCAGCTTTGTAAGTGTAAGTTAGGCGAGAGCTTGGATGTGGCTAGACAGTAATTTGTCTGAAAAATAACTGGATTTTAATGGAGATGCAAGTTTAATGTGAGTCAGCAGGTTGATATGGTAACCAAAAGAGAGTCATAGCATCCAGGATTGTCAGAATGGTGGTTCTTCTGTATTCTGCTCTTGTCAGCCTATATCTGGTGTATTTTGTTGTGTTCTAGGCACCATAGTTTAGGAAGGACAATAATAAACTGAAGATTATCTAGAAAGAAGCTCAACCAAGATGCTAAGTCTAAATAAGAGAAGTACTGAGGAGGCACAAAATTCAAGCAACAAGCATTTGTAAACTATCAATAATCATATGAAAAAGTGTTCTAAATCCTTCCTGATTAGAGATATGCAAATAAAAACAACTCTGAGGTACCACCTCACCTACACACCAGATTGGCCAATATGACAATAAAGGAAAATGATAAATGGTGGAAGAGATGTGGCAAAATTAGTACACTAATGCATTGCTGGTAGAATTGTGAATTGATCCAACCATTCTGGAAGGCAATTTGGAATTAGGCCCAAAGAGCTTTAAAAGATAGCAGGCCCTTTGATCCAGCCATACCACTTTTTATATCCCAAAGAGATTTTTAAAAAAATAGAGATGGTCCTATTTGTACAAAAATATTTATAGCTGTGCTTTTTGTGGTGGCAAAAAATTGGAAAACGAGGGATTGTCCCTCAATTGGGGAATGGCTGAACAAATTGAAGTATATGATGGTGATGGAATACTATTGTGCAGTGGTGAACTGCTTGATTTCTATAAAAACTAGGAAGATCACTATGAACTGATGCAGAGTGAAATGAGCAGAACCAGGAGAACATTGTGCACATTAACTGAAACATTATAGGATGACCAAATGCAATAGACTTTGTTACTAATAGCAATGCAATGATCCAAGACAATCCTGAGGGACTTATGAGAAAGATGCTATCCACATCTAGAGAAAGAACTGTGAGGATAAAAATGCAGATGAAAAACACATGATTTATCACTTGATTATTTGGGTATATGTTTTGGGGTTTTGGTTTTTAAAAGATTGCTCTATTACAAAAATGAATAATATAGAAATAGATATTGAGTGATAATACATGTATAACCCAGTGGAATTGCTTGTCAGCTCTGGAAGAGGGGAGGAAGAGAAGAGAGAGAACATGAATCATGGAATCATGGAAAAATACTTAAAAAATAAATTTTTAAAAAATCAAGCACTTTTACTAAGGGTTTGAGAACTGACTGGTATCCTGAGATTTATAGTTCAGAGGGACAAACTTTCTATCTCTGCTCTGATTTGGGACTATCAAAACTTCTGAGACAGAAGGCAGAGAGTCACATTCAGGAATCTTTAAATAGATAGACCTGCATTCTGCTGATGTTGTTGTTGTTTGTCCTTTGTTTTCAAAGAGGACCAATAATATCATGGGCTTAATGTCTTGACTCTAGCTTGAATTAGATTTACATGAATCAAAGTTGCCCATCATCAAAGTCCTACTTCAGCTACATTCATAGCCGTTAGAACAAATTGTTTCCTGGAGGTAGACACCCTCCTAATTTACCAGCAGATTCGAGGTCTGTGGGATACCCTCAACCTGGTTTAGCCCACTTTTTGACTTGCCCAGGGTCACATAGCTAGGAAGTGTCTGAGGCCAGATTTGAACCCAGGATTTCCCATCTTTAGGCCTGGCTCTCAATCTATTGAGCCACTTAACTATCACTGAAATATATTTTGCATGATCATGTATACCTATCCATATTCATTATAACCTAGATCAAATTGCTTACCATCTCAGGGAAAGGGGAGGGAAGGAGACAATTTTAATCTTATAATTTTGGAAAATGTAGGTTAAAAATTGTTAGCACGCGTACCTGGAAAAATAAAATATATTTAAAAATTTTTTTTAATTGGGCACTATAATAGATATTGCTTGCTTCTTTTACCTAAATGTTTCCAATAGTTTCCAAAAGTTAGCTAGATATATACAAAACTTTATATTAGGACAGAGAGTCAAAGTTCTGTTTATATGATGGGAATTTTCTTAACTCGAGGCTGTGAGCTATTGTGTTATATTAATAACTTTTCTCCTGCTACAAACTCCATAAAACAGCAAAGAAGAGGGCCATGTGAGCCTGAGGGCCATTATTTTGTCCCTAGGCTAAAAGTGAGATTGCTTTTGTAACTGGGTATGGATGAATAAATTAACCCTCCAGCCTCCAATGTGAAAAATGAGAGAGAGTAGCGAGAGGTGAATCTTCAGTGAGAAAGGCAAAGACTAGGTATGATTCAGTTCTGCCCCTACCAAAAAAAAAAAAAAAGAGAGAGAAAAGAACGGACAGGATAAATTACTTTCAGTAGAGCCATTCATTGGTGTTACATCATAATAAAGTGCCTACTTTGTGTAAGAAACTGTGCTAATACTAGATATAAAGACAATTTTTTAAAAATCCCTTTCCTTAAGGAGTTTACATTCTAACATGCTCTCAGATCCATAAATAAGATAATTTGAGGAGAGAAAGAGCATTAACCATTAGATGGATCAGGAAAGTCTTTCTATACGAGGTGGCACTCAAGCTTAGCTTTGAAGGAAGCTTAACATTCAGAGAGGTAGAGGTGAGGAAGGGGTACATTCGAGGCATGGACTTTTAGCTTGGGCAAAGGAATGGTAAGTTTGAAAGACATTAAGTAAATCAATTTGATAGAGAGTGTGAAAGTCTGGAAAGGTAGGCTAGAGACCAATCTGAAGGGCTTAAAGGGCAACCTCTTAGTTTTTATTTTATCTTAAAGACAATAAGGAGCCAGTGAAAATTCTTGAGTAAGAGAGTGGCATTAGACCAGGGCTTTAGAAAGATTATTTTTGCAAAGGATTCATATGCAGGAATAGAATGGACTAGATGTCCCTCCAACTTACATATTATGTAGCCCTGTGATCCTATTCTTTGCTAACTGTTTTGGGAGCCTGCCCATCCCAGAACGTTTATTAAAGCAAAACAACAAAAAAACCCAACCCTTACTTTCTGTCTTAGTAATAAATTGTTTTTAAACCCTTACCATCTGTCTTAGAATCAATACTGTGTATTGGTTCTAAGGCAGAAGAACAGTAAGGGCTAGGCAATGGGGGTTAAGTGACTTGCCCAGGGTCTTAGTAACAACTTTAGGACAGAAGGCAAGGGCTAGGCAAATGAGATTAAGTGACTTGCCCAAGGTAACACAGCAAGGAGATGTCTGTGGTTAGATTTGAACCCAGGATCTTCCATCTCCAAGTCTGACTTTGAGCCATCAAAACTGCCCCTCAGGAGAATAATTTATTTATATAATAACAATAACATTGTAAATGCCAACAATTTTGAAAGACTTAGGAACTCTGATTAATATGATGAACAACCACAGTTCTAGAGGACCAATAATGAAGCAAGTTACCTGCCTTGTGGTAGAGAGATAATGGATTTATGATGCAAAAATAGGTGAATGTTTTAGAATATGGCCATTGCAGGAATTTGTTTTGCTTGACTATTTGTTATAAGAGTTTTCTTTTCCTTTTTCTGTTTTCTAACAGGGAAGAGAAATTAGGAAAGTGAGAAAATAAATACTTATTAATTAGAGGAAATTTTAAAAGAAAAAAATAACAATGACTAGCATCTCTACAATACCTCGTACATAGTACATGCTCCAGGCACTATATTATTTCATCTGATCCTCACGACAACCTTGGGAGGTAGGCGCTGTTATTATCCCCATTTTATAGATGAAGAAAATGAAGCAGATGGGTTAAGTGACCTGCTCGATATCGCATAGCTATGCCATATATGCCCATGTCTTCCTGACCCCAGGTCCAGTGCTCCAAAATCAAGAGTCAGCTTCTGGTAGCACCTTCTGCGTGAAGCCTTCTCTGATCTCCATCCTCAAATATTCCTATGGGACTTTGTCTGGATCCTCCTTTGCCACCAACACAGCCCACCTTGGATTGATTATATGTGCATTTCTATGTAAGAGAAGAAAGCTCCATATCTGTTATATTATTGTCCCCTTGTATTATGTATGATGTACATATATATTCTATACCTGACATATTGTCTTCAGAAAAGCCTGAGCTCCTTGTGGGTAGGGAGGGACCATTTAATTGTTCATCTTTTTATCCTAGCACCTAGCGTAGTGCCTTGTACCCAGTAAGGACTTAGCATTTAATAAATATTGTTGGAACGGGATTGAATTAAATCCATTAGAAGGTATTTTTAAAAGATATTCCAGCTCTGAGAGTCACACTTTGGTGACTATGGAAGGCAGCTACTCATTCCAGCTTGGGCAAGGGTTTATTTATTTTTCTCTGTTCAAGTCAGAACTAATAGTTCTAATGGTTTTCAGAGATATTTAAATGTTCTTCTCCAGGGCCTGTTTGGGAAAGGGAAGGAAAAGGTCTGGCCTAGAGTTCTGGAAAAGCCAGTCCTGGGTATAGTACTACACTGTAGGGAACTGTCTGTTACAGGGATGCGAAGAGGTCCATCTGATGGCAAATGTCTCCCTTTGTGGTTCTACCACAATTCCTAAAGTTCCAGAAATACTTTCCTCTTTGGATTAAAGCAGTTTAATTCGACAGACATTTACTAATCTTCTCCTGAATGCAGAGCCCTTGTTATATGAGGGGAGAGATATAGCTAAGACACAGTTCCTGTCCTCAGGAGGCTTATGTTCTAGTAGGGAAATGTTACATATATACAAATAATTAGAATACAAAATAGAACATGATAGGTATATACTGAAGTTATAAAATGAAATGCTATGTGAATTCCAATGAGGAATAATTTCTTCTATTTAATCAATCAATTGATAAATATTTATTAAGTATCTACTGTGTGCCAGGCACTATACTAAGTATTGGGGAGGGGAAAAAAGGCAAAAGATGATTCCTGTCATCAAGGGGCTTACGATCTAATGAAGAGGAGAGCACACAAATGATTTTTTTTCTAAAGCAAACTATATGCAGGATAAATAGGTAATAAATTGCAAAGGCAAAGCGCTGGAATTAAGAGGAGTTGAGGAAAGCTTCCTCTGGAAGGTGAGATTTTAGCTGGGACTTGAAGCCAGTGAAGTCAGTAGTTGGTATGAAGAAGGGAGAGTGTTGCAAACAAGGGGGACAGCCAGAGAGAATGTTCAGAACCTTGTTTATGGAATAGCCAGTAGGCCAAAGAACATTTTGCATTTGCCCTTAAAAGCGATAGGAAACCACTAGAGTTTATTGCATGGAGGTAAAGGATGGCATAATCTGACTTGAGCTTTAGGAAAATCACTTTAATGGAAGGATGGAGTGTGGGGAGACTTGAAGCAGGCAGACCCACCACCAGGCTATTGTCCTAATCAAGGCAGGAGGAGATAATACTATTATTTATCTCCTATATATACTATATGTATAGTATATATTCTATATAATCACAGCAATATTGGAGGAAAGAAGGTGACCTATTTGAGAGATGTTGCAAAGGTAAAATCTATAGGTCTTGGCAACAGATTGTGTGTAGGAGGTAAGAATGTTGAGGAATTCAGGATGGCTCCTAAGTTGTGAGGTTGTGAATCTAAGTGACCAGGAGAATGGTGTTGCCTTCCACTATAATCAGAAAAGTGGGGGAGGAGGGGAGGAGGAATAATAATGAATTCCATTTTGGACGTGTGAGTTTAAGATGTCTACTGGACATCTGAAAGGCAGTTGGAGATGCAAGAGTGGAAGTCAGCAGAGAGATTGGGACAGGAAAGGAGAGTTTGGAAATAATCATCATGAAGATGGTAATTAAACCCATGGATGATGAAGGGATCATCGAGTGAAATAGTTTAAAGGTAGAAGAGAAGAGGCCCAACACAGAACTTGTAGGACACCTATGATTAGAGCACAAATTCTGATGCAGCTCAGCAAAGCAGACTGAAAGGACTGGTCAGATGGGTAGGACAAGAAACAAGAGAGAATGGTTGCCCAAAAATCTAAATAGAAAGAAGTATCAAAGAGGAGAAAGTGATCCATAGTGCCAAAAGCTTTAGAGAGATCAAGGAGAATGAGGATAGGGAAAAGATCATTGAATTTGGCAACTATGAGATGATCACTAATCTTTGAGAGAGCCATTTTAGTGGAATGATAAAGTCAGATGCCAGGTTGTAAAGGATTAAGAAGAAAGTGAGAGGAAAGAAATCAGAGACATTTGAGAGAGGTGAGCTGGACACAGGAATTCTAGAACAACAAAACATCCAGAAATCTGTAGAATAAAGTCATTTTTTTCTTGCTGCAATTGAAGCCTATGAAACCAGAAGGAACACACAGCTCTTGTGAAAATTTAAAGAGTCTGTGCTTGAGATGAAACTGAATTTTACAGGCAGGAGATTTGCCTATGTATACGAAGCAAAAAACAAAACAGGAACTAATTCCTGGTGGGAAAGTGTGATCTGGAGAAAAGTTACTTGAGCCTGTGGAAATAGTGGGCTGATTCCAGCCAAGTTCAGAAGCAATCTTTCTGCCAAGGCCAGGATCTGAGTGATGCTCCATTCTTCAAGGATCTAGAATGTGAAAACTAAACAAAACTTACACTTTTTTTGCAAATGGAAAAGACTGTTTACAAAGCCTTTTTGAGAAGTTTAGCTACATAGGGTGAAATAGATATAGGACAATAGTTAGCAGGGATGGAAGAATCAAATAAGGGTCTTTTTTTAGGACGAGGGAGACATGGGCACATTTGTAGGCAGTAGAAAATGAGCCACTAGACAGAAAGAGAGTGAAAATAAGAGAGAGCGGAGATGACAAAGGAGGCAGTGTGCTGGAGCAGAAATGATGGAATGGGATTGCTTTTATAAGTAGAGGAGTTAGCCTTGATAAGGAGGAAGGCTTCTCCATCATGTGATACATTTATAAAGGAGGAGAGAATGGCAGAAAGCATCTGAGTGATAGAAAAGAGGGGAAGAAAGGGGGCTATTGGCAAATGGCCTCAATTCTTTTGGTAAAATATGAGGGGTGGATCCATGGGAGGTTGGAGGAGTGATGAAAAGGTTTCAAAGAGCTGCTTTGGAAAATGGGATAGTGAGTTGATTAAGGAAGTAGATAATAAGATTGCCTAGTAGCGGCGAGGGTCCAATTGAGTGTAAATCTATGCCAGAGAGGAGGACACTGTAGGGCTGAATTGGTTCATCAAGGAGTCAATGTGGGGAGAAGATGAGAAAGTGATTAGTGCAGAGGAGATGGTCTGGGAGAGAATTGAATAAGCATTCATTTAGTGTGTACTTCATGCTAAATACCTGGGATACAAAAACAAAATGAAGTCATCCCTTGAACTCAAAGGGCTTATATTCCACTGGAATTAATAATAATAATGATGATAATAATAACAATAACTAGGATTTATGCAGTGCCTACTATGTGATGGGTACTCTGCTAAGCATTATTGACAAATACTATCTCATTTGATTCTCACAATGAACTTGGGAGGTAGGGGTTATTATTATACCCATTTTTCAGTTAAGGAAACTGAGGCAGAGGTTAAGTGATTTGTCCAGGGTTACACAACCAATAAGTATCTGAGATCACATTTGAACTCAGGTCTTCCTAACTGCAGACCCAGCATTCTATCCACTGTGCCACCTAGCTGCAACCGGTAGTGATGGTGGTGGTGGTGGGGGAGACATATATAAATAAATACAAAATATATTCAGATTTATTAACCATTCAGCAGTCTTACAAAGGAAAAGAAACTATCAAAGGGCAACCTGAGGATATATATAGGACTGGCAGAAACTACACTACCCCTTGGCCTTGGTAAGAATTAGATTTATCACATAAGACTTCTTGAGGCAGGTCATACTGAAATTGGACCAGGACTGAGTTTTTTTTGTTTTTGTTTTTAATTAACCCTTACCTGCTGTCTTAGAATCAATACTGTATATTGGTTTCAAGGCAGAAGAGCAACGAAGGCTAGATAATGGGGGTTAAGTGACTTGCCCAGGGTCACGCAGCTGGGGATTGTTTGAGATTTGAACCCAGGACTTCTCATCTCTAGGACTGGCTCTCATCCACTGAGCCACCTGGCTACCCCCTAGAACTAAGCTTTAACAGGTGAAGGAGAAGGAGGGAGGAGTTGTTCTAGGAATAGTGGAAAGTGTGAACAAAGTCTGGTATGTAAATATGCAGGGCAAGTTCAGGGACCAATCCTTAGCTCTGTTAGCAAAAGGAGGGTTAATATTTAAGTGGATGATGTCTCCTCTCCTCATTTCTGCCAGGAGAGAACAGGCCAGAATATACTAATTGGGTGAAGGAGAAATTATAGGAATTTGGAAGCAGATGAAAATGCAACCAATGCTAATCAGGGACTAATTAGCCTAATATGGACACCAAGGGGTCTGAGCTACATAAAGGGAGGTCTTGGAAAGCAGCTTGTGTTATTCCTTTCAGGGAAGGCATTAGAGATCTGGGTGGCCACTGGCGCCAGAGTTTGGACTTTTCCATGGCATTGTTTCCTGGCTATGCTCATGATGAATCAAAAAGCACTTTTGGTTTAGAACCTTTTTCAAATGACAAAGCTTCCCCTCCAGGAGTGAAAAGCCTAGAGCAATAATAATAATAATGTTTAAAAATATATTGCATACTTGATGAGTTCTTTCTGAGGAACTAGATGATAGAGATGTGAAATAGGGTTGTGTAAAATGAAGCATTGAAGAGGTCCAAGGAGCAACAAGTAATTCTTTGTGTTTCCCACTACTCCCAACATTTTTGACAGATGAGATCAGGTTAAAGTCAACATTAACAATAATCTTGAAAAAGGACAAAAAAAGAAGGAAATGAGCACGTATTAAACCCCTACTACATGCTAGACACATTGCTTTACAAATATGATCTTATTTGATAAAATTATCCTGCGAGGTAAGTGCTTTTATTATCCCCATTTTACAGTAGAGGAAACTGAGAGAAGCAGAAGTTGTAACTTATCCAAAGCTATACAACTAGAGTCTGAGGCCATATTCGAACTCAGATCTTGCTGCCTTTGCCACAAAAGCATAGCTTGAGGGGATGTGTGGAAGAGGAAGAGGTAGTCCTACTCCATTTCCTTGGTAATATGTTGGAAGGAAGGAATCTGGGACACAGGGTCAGATAGCTACATGTCTTCTTTGAATGGTGGTAGAGAGACCACCTCCTACCAGAGCTCAATAATCTGCACTTTGATGGTGCTCAGCTCATTTGAAATATCTCTGGGGGAGTTCCTTCAAATAAATGTTCTTCAGGAAATATGAATTAGGAATATTGGTTCTTTGAAGATAGCTTCATCAACCAACAAACATTTATTTAATTACTTGTATGTTTATTTAAGGTTAATTTCTGTATTAGAATTTATACTAAAATATTGGTTCCAAGGCAGAAGAGTGATAAGGATTAGGCAATTGGGTTTAAGTGATTTGCCCAGGGTCACACAATAGAATGTCTAAGATCAGATTTGAACCCAAGACCTTCTCTACAGACCTGACTCTATCCACTGAGCCACCTAGCTGCTTCTCAACAAACTTTTTAAAATTTTAATATTTTATTTTATGTATGTGTGTGTTTTATTTTCCCAATTATATGCAACAGTAATTTTCAACATACATTTTCCAAAATTATAAGATCCAAATTGTCTCCCTTCCTCTCTTCCCTCCTTCCTCCCAGAGATGGTAAGCAATTTGATCTGGCTTATACATGTAATATTATGTAAAATATACTTCCATATTGGTCATTGTTATAAGAGAATACTCATATAAAACCAAAATCCCAAAATAAAAAGACAAATAAACTAAAATGAAAAAAGTATGCTTTGATCTGCATTCTGACTCCAGTTCTTTTTCTGGAGGTATATAGCATCCTGTCATAAATCCTTCAGAATTGTCCTGGAACATTGTATTGGTGAGAATAGCTAAGTCTTTCACAGCTGATCGATGTATAATATCATTTTGTTACTATGTATAATGTTCTTTTGGTTCTGCTTATTTCACTCTGCATCAGCTCATGTAGGTCTTTCCAGCTTTTTCTGAAATAATCCTGTTCATCATTTCTTATAGCACAATAGCATTCTAGCACCATTATACATCACAATTTGTTCAGCCACTGTCCAATTGATGGACATACCCTCAATTTCCAATTTTTTGTTACCACAAAAAGAGCTGCTATAAATATTTTTGTACAAGTAGGCCTTTTCCCCACGTTTTAAAAAAAAATCCTCTTTGGAATATAGACCTAGTAGTGGTATTAGAGGATCAAAGAGTATACACAGTTTTATAGCCCTTTGGACATAGTTCCAAATTGCCCTCCAGAATGGTTGGATCAGTTCACAACTCCAAAAACAATGCATTAGTATCTCAATTTTACCACATCCCCTCAGAAGTTTATCATTTTTCTTTACTGTCATTTTGGCCAATCTGATGGGTCAACAAGCCTTTATTAAGCACTTCCTATGTGCCAAGTTCTGTGGAAGAGATACAAAGAAAAGCAAAAACAAGGTCCAAGCTTTCAAAGAGCTTTTACTGCATGAAAGTAATTTAGTGTAGACTCTGATTTTGCTTTTCATATATAAATAATGGACAGGAATTCACCTCGGAAGGAAGAGAGAGGCAGGAGAAGAAGGAAAAGGAAAAGGAGTCCAGAAAAGGCCTCTTTCTAGAAGTGGGCTTTGAGTTAAATTTTGAAGGAAGCCCGGGAAGTTAGGGAGCCCTGAACTTCTGTGTCTGCTCACATCTGAGATAGGAAAGGAGAAAACAGAGGGGAAGAAATCATAAATCATTATATAAGAGATCCTGGGAGAAAAGAGTTTAAAGTAGAATAGCTGCTTCTTGAGCAACCCTTGCCAGGCTGGAGATGGGAAATCTAATAAAATAGTATATTTGAATCAGAATTTCATGTGGTCATGAAAATTCCTCTGTCTGTTACTAGATTCAGCTAATTCAACTTTGGATAGTTACAGAATGTAGTGAGACTTCTAAAGCACCACTAAGCACTACTTTTCTAGGCACTGCCCACTTTTGCTAAACTTTCAAACTTTGTTACAGATAAATCACCTATGACCAGCTTCTCCAGCCAGACACTGACATCCCGCTTTGATAATGGCCAGGGGAGATGGCACAAAGGGCTCTTTGGAAATGCTGTGGTGAAAACATCCACACCAGACCCACGCTAACAGCTTACATGAACTACATAGGCAAACAGAAAAGGTATACATGCAGCACCATTGAGTAGAAAAGGATACTGGATTTAGAATAAGAGGATGGGGATTCAAATAATATTCTGTCACTTACTCTTACTACCTTTGTGTTCTTGGACAAATCATTTGACCTCTCTTAGCCTTGGTTTCTTCATCTATAAAATGAAGAGTTTGGAATAGATGGCCCTAAAGAGCTCTTTCACCTCTAGATTTATGACATGATGCTCCGAACCGGAAAACAGAACTAAGATCCTCCTCTGCAAAACCTCGTTTACCAAGGAGAGAGGTCCCGTCATGATGGACTATATGGACAAATTTAGTAAAGTCTGTTGCTTCATTGAGAGAGAAGAAAGCAGAAGAATATGGTGGGAGACAAAGGAGCTGATGAGGCACGAGGAGACTATGGAGTCTTGGAGTCAGAAGGGACTATGTAGATCAGGAAATACACATTTCTCTTTCATGGAAGAATCCCTATGCCAACCTGCCTAATAATATCTTCTCCAGTGATAAGGGAATGGAATCAGCTCCTCTCTACTGAATAGCTTTAGTTGTTAGAAAGTTCTTGTTTATGTTGAGTGGAATCTGTTCTACTGTCTGTGTATTTGCTGACTCCAGTGCTGGCCTCCCAGACTACATGGAGCAAGTGTTTCCTCTTATCTATGGAATAGTCATTTAAATATTTGAAGACACCTACACCTCTCTTGGCTACTTAGGTAGCAAGTTTCTTCATGTCTCTCTGCCTCTGTTTCCTCATTTGGTCTGCATGGCTTTTTGAAGTAAATTCCTTCCAACTTGAGATCTAAGATTCTCTGTGTCTATCATCACGAAGGTACTTTTAGGCTCTAACATTCTGGGACTGCTTAGTTTTCTTTATTTTAAATGGTAAAAAGAGTTGAGTCTTTTCCTTCTTCATTATTTCTCCCTAGGTTTATTTAAGAACAACAGAAATACATAAAAGGTCAATGCCTTAGAACAGGAAATGTGCCTGAAACATTCTTGTTTTCCTAGGTTGGAGTTGAGTCACTGTACTGACTAAATCCTAGGCAAGGAGCAAATATCAAATTTGAAATGTAAAATTTTTAGAAAAAAGTTGTCTCTTTAGGCTCCCCTTCTGCAACTCAATCTTATAAGCTTGGAACATTTTGTATGTTCCTACATATGCAGAAGGCTCGGCTTGGAGGAAAGAAGGCTCACTCATTCCTCCATTTTTATGTAAGACAGTGTTGGGGCTAAAGCTTTGGAAGGAGTTGTGTAGATGTGTAGTGTCGTTTTATATTAACTTTTTTTTTCAATTTCATGTAGAAATGATTTTTGACAATTACTTTCTGATATTTTGTGATTCAGATTGTCTTCTTCCTTCCCCCCCTCCCCACTCCCAAGTTGATAAATAGTCTGATATAGGTTATACTAGTGCTTTTAGGAAGTGATTTCCTCAAGAGACAGGTATGATGAAAGAGGGACAGAGAGAGACAGAGACAGAGACAGAGTGAGAGAGAGAGAGGAGAGAGAGAGAGAGGAGAGAGAGACAGAGACAGAGACAGAGAGAGGAGAGAGAGAGACAGAGAGAGAGAGAGAGAGAGAGAGAGAGAGAGAGAGAGAGAGAGAGAGAGAGAGATTTGAGTTGGTTGAGGGACATCCATTTTGCAAGCAACAGACCTATAGAGCAAGCCAGTTCCTAAACATGTCCCTGATTTCTACCTTTCCTCCCTAGACATTTAAGAGAGAGCCAGTTCCCCTTTTGGAGAGACCAGGATTTCTCTTCATTCAAGCTGAAATCTTTTCTTGCTCCCATGAGCTCATTCACTCATATATATATTTTTCTGATATATTCTAATCTAAGTAACTGCTCCAATTTCTCTTTGCTGTTTTGTTTAGATAAGTAAGTTTATTTGCTATTTGCAATGAGAAGGAGACCAGCCAGCAGGGGTATCCTGGCATTACCTTCCTCCCTTAAAGGGTAGCAATCTGTGAAGCAGCATTCATTTTGAACCTATCCTACCCCTAAACCAGCAATATTTAGGGTAGCCCACAGACATAATTCAAGACCAGTACACCTCTCAGAGAATGAAGAAGAGGGCTCTCCGCTTTATGGTCTTTGTCCTGCTCCCCTCAAGGCAAAAAATGCCTTCTCCATGGGCAAGATGCCAAGAATAGCCATCAAATCACATTTAGACAACCCATGTAAGCACCTATCTTGTGTAGACAGGTATTATGTGGTGCACATCATCCTACAAACAATCTCACAACCCAAATATGAAGATTTTCTCCTGAACCAAGATAAGCTTTCATTAAGTTTTGAAAAGGAAGTGAGATAAGCAAAAACAAGAATTCAATCAATTAAATTGTGAATGAGCATTTCTAAAGCATCTACCCAACATGTCCAAGTCACTATGCTAAGAACAAACCCAAAAAAAAGAGTCCCTGACATGGAGGAGTTTTATGTGGTTTTCGAAAGAAGTCCAGGAGGAATCTACTTTGAAAAATGCTTTAAAAACATTACCTCATTTTATCCATACAACAATCTTCAGAGGCAGGTGTTATTATGATCCCCATTTTACAAATGAAAAAACTAAGGTATACAGAGGTAGAGTGACTTGCCCAGGAGTACACAATTAAAAATCAGTCTGAGGGGTCAGCTAGGTGGCTCAATGGATTGAGAGCCAGGTCTAGAGATAGGAGGTCCTGGGTTCAAATATGATCTCAGACATTTCCTCTGTGACTCTGAACAAGTCACTTAACCTCCATTGCCTAGCCCTTACCATTTTTCTGCCTTGGAATCAATACAAAAACTCTCACCTTGGAATAAAAAAAACCCTTACCTCTTCTCTTGGAATCCAAGAGAAGAGGTAAGGGTTTTTTTTTTTAAGAATCAGTCTGATTCACAAGATTCACAAGGTACCTTGTTGAAATACTCTCTGAATATTATATCATTGTAGCCCAATTTGATCTTCACAGTAATGCTATGAGGTAGGCAAATATTAGTATGCCCAGTTTTAATAGATGTGGAAACCAAGGCATAGAGGGGTTAAGAGACCAGCCTATGGTGCCAGAGCTAATAAACAGAAATTCTGGAACCACAACTGAGGTCTCTTGATTCCTTGACTGATATTTTTGCTTTCCGCTTCCCTGACTCAACTCAAATTCAGTGACCTGTAGGTCTGCTTTGTAAAGCAGAAGGTCTTCACTGAGGGAATAATATATCTAAAAATGGCTTTTCCTTTTCTGTGAGTGCATCCATAAAAATATATGGTCTTTGGATATCGTTAACCCTTGAGTGTGGATATTCTCAAGAGTAAGTAGCAAAGGAATGCATGGGTGTTCTGCGAAGGATATATTGCTATTTTATCAAGGCCACACTCTAATCCTTTTGACTCCCTCTCATTCTCTACAGCAACTATACCAAAACTTTTTTCTTTCCCAGCTCTCTTTGTCTCCTTCCACGCAAAGAGGAAGCTTTTGCTTCCTGCTTTATTGATCTCATCTAAAAAGACCTTCTAGAGAATCCTTCCTTTCTCTTCTCAAAGTTTTTCAACTCCATCACCTAGCCACTTAAAAAAAAAAAAAACTTATTTTCTGTTTTAGAATCAAGACTAGGTATTGGTTCCAAGACAGAAGAGCACCAAGGGCTAGGCAATGGAGGTTAAATGAGTTGTCCAGGGTCATACAGCAAGGAAATGTCTAAGGCTAAATTTGAACCCATGACCTCTAGTCTCTAAGCCTGCCTCTCACCCCACCACTCTTTCTTCACTCCCCATCCAGAAGAAGGCCTAACCTACCCTTGGTTGCCCTGAACTTCACCTTCTTCCTTTCACTTCTTTTGATGATTTAGTTCTAGCAGTCTTCCCCTCTCTTATGCCATCTACCTCCCTGCTGGCTCCTCAACTATATAAAACAGAATCAGGATCCCCTAATTCTACAGAAGTCTTCCTTTTACCCTTTGAACTTTTAGCTATCCTCCCATCTAAATTCATGGCCAAACCTTAAAAAAACTTAAAAAACTTGTCTGCACTAGATGCTCCTTTCTTTTTTCGAACACCTCAACTTTACTGTTTGGCATATACCTCTAAAAACGATGCCTTAGTAGTGACCAAAAATGTCCTAAATGGCAGGTATTGTGAGGGAATTACTGGAGGCAGGCTGGTAATCAGAAGGCTGCTGAGCCTCACTTGGCCTGACAGGTTCTGTTGACTGAGTCTGCCAAGTAGGCACTGGAAATCACAGGCACTGGGTGGATCTGGGCTAGTGGGCGAAGTGTTTGCCAGGCGGTTACCCAATGTGTCAGTGACCCCAAGCCTATGGAGATCAGCCTAGCCAAGCCTCTGCCCACAGCAGTGCCTAAATCAAGAACCTAATGGGAGTTGTATGTGTGTTTAACAACTCCTCTAGCCCTGACTTGAGGTTGGATATGATGGTAAAGGATTGGTTTGGGCTGGTATAGATATGCTCCCTGGACTTTGTTTATAAATCCCTTCCCTAATCAGCTATAGATGATTTACCAATTAGGAAAGGAGCACCAGTCTTCTTTGATTGAATTGTAACAGGGTTTATTTGCTATCTATAAGGGTTAGAAACAAGGAAATAGGATAAAGGTTTTGGAATGTTAAGCTAAATCTAGATCAGTGATTCCCAAAGTGGGTGCCACCACCCCCTGGTGGGCACTACAACGATCCAGGGGGAGCGGTGATGGGCACAGGTGCATTTATCTTTCCTATTAATTGCTATTAAAATTAAAAAAAAATTTTAATTTCCAAGGGCACTAAGTAATATTTTTTCTAGAAAGGGGGTGGTAGGCCAAAAAAGTTTGGGAACCACTGATCTAGATAAACAGAGGTGAATTGAATCAAATGGATGATAGGTTTGGTAATAGGTTGGAGCTTTCCTCTTCCTCTCTCAATCCCTGGCTTAACCCAGCCCTGGCACAAGCCAAAGGATAGGGAAGGTTAGTGATGTTCTTGTTGGTTGTGGTGATGTTTCTCTCAGCTCTATTAATTAGCAGGTAATTGATTTCCTATGGCAAACAGATATCCACCCTCCTCCCAGAAATTCTCAAAAATGAGACCCAGTGTGCTGTTGTCCCTGGGTATTTATAGGGTGTTTCCAACTGTCTTCTGGCTCACGCCACCCTGGGCACATTCCAGGGTCTTCCACTAACGTTCCTGTCCCTCAAGGTGTCCTTCATTTTGTCCCAGAAGTTCCTTATTATACAGATGACACGGTTCTTGTTGACTTCTCTGCAGCATCTGTTGTGAGGGGTGGTCACTAGGGGCCTTGAGCCGGTAACAAACCTAGCAGGACGCTGGAGTTGATTGTTATGAAAGAGTGAGCAAACTCAGCTGGGAATGAACTTGCTTTAAGTCCAAATCCAAACCCTGAAAGCTGAGTGCCCAGTGAAGCTCACTGCTAAATACTAGGCTCCTTTAAGAAGTCAGGCAGCCGGCACTCCCTGCTGAGGAATCTGCCTCCTATTGGATAATGGCAGACCAGCTGGAAGTGGATGCTGAGGTTCCTGCCCTCAGCAATGGAGTTTCCTTCAACCTTAACAGTTCAGAATTCCCTTCTTGTTGCCTGTCTTCCTTAGCCTTTGGTGGTAAGGAAATAACCACAGGATTCAATGGTTGAAGGCTATGGGATTTATTGATAACTGGGGAAGGAACAAGACAAGGGTAAGAGGACTTGGTTTTGCTCCTCTGCTGGTATGATTGGCTGGCTGAAGCTGGCAAAGGTCCTAAGAAAGTCTTGGCTGCCTGAGGGCTGACCGTCCTTGGTCAGAGCTAAGCAGTCTCTGGTCAAGAAATTGATCAGATCTATTGGCTAATTTAGTTGATGTTAATAATAGATATTGTTAAGCTGGTGTGAAGATTGGTCCTAAAACCCTACTCTAATCTAATCCTAAAATTCCCATGTTCCACCACCCTTCAACCCAGGGTCCCAGGGGGTAGCTGAGTGATCAGGATGAAGTCAGGGGAAAACAGAACCCAGGCTTGGGTTTCCAGGGCCTTTTATAGTCTCAGTTCAACTGCCAGTTGGCACCTGGCACATGGAGCATGCCACTGTCAACATGGAGATGATGTCTAGTATAGGGGTGCAACATATATATGATAACCATAATACAAATGAATGCATGGTAAATGTAAAAAGAGGGGAAAGATGTCATATGGGAGGCATTTACATTTGTTAAGGCATATATAAGTTTGAGACTATTTCTTCCCATCACCAAAAACACAATACCAACATTAGGGCAACTTATTTATTTATTAAAAGCCTTACCTTCCATCTCAGAGTCAATACTGTGTTTCAGTTCCAAGGCAGAAAAGTGATCAGGGCCAGGCAACAAGGGTTAAGTGACTTGTTCAAAGGGTCACACAGTTAGGAAGTGTCTGAGGTCACATTTGAACCCAGGACTTCTCATCTCTTGGTCTAGCTCTCAATCCACTGAGCCATCTAGCTGCTCACTAGAATAACTTCTAACAATGGCTTGCCTTCTTAGTTGTGCTGAGTCTCTCTGTGTGCTCCTATGGCTCAGTCAATTGGTCAAAGGCCACAGGTGCTTTCTGGCCCATTTTTTTTTAGGAGAAGTTCTAAAGAAGATTTAAGCCTCAGGCCTATTCCACTGCAAGTCAAGGACACAGCACCTCCTTCAGAGACAGGAACCAGGAAGCTTGTTCTCACTTGGTTGGTTACATATGACACCCAACTCACCCTAAGGGCAAATCAAGCAACCAAACTGGGTTAGGGGTGAGAGGTGTGGTTGGGGCTGAGGAAAAGGGATAATAAAAGTGGGGGGCTGTCACTGCCCACACTGTAGAAAATTCTGGAATGGGAATGCTATTATTATGAATGTACCTATTTTAGATAGCACTTCTCTTCATATGTTTTGTTAAAATTTTCAGAGGAAATGTTAGAGGGGGCAGCTAAGTGGCTAATTTAAAAAAAA
>NC_058134.1:95124929-95296138 GCF_016433145.1 Gracilinanus agilis | reverse complement strand
AGGGAGGGAGGGAGGAAGATTTTTTTATTTAATTATTTTATTCAAGAAATGAGCAGTTTTCAAAGTTTTTTGTTTTATAAATCTAGCTATATGTGCATGTCTCTTACTTCAGTTCCCCAGATCAAGAGCTCTCCATTCTATTCCCCATCTAGTGCATCTCAATGTCAGTAGCTGAAAGGTCAAGAGTCTCAAGTCAAGAATCTCATTCTGTGTCGTTCTGGAAAACAGCAGGACGTGATAGAAAGAGTGCTCTGCTTGGACCTAGAAGGTACCTGAATTTGAAGCTATTCTGAATCCACTGGATTATCTCAAATGATTTGGAGGGGAAAGTGGGTAGGAGCGGAGGGGTCAGAGTATCATGCTCCAAATCATTTGAGATGATCCAGTATGGATTCAGAACTGGTGTACAAATTAGACCCTCTATAAAATCAAGCCTGGGAAGAGACTAGAGATGCTGATGAATGACTTGATGATTCAATCACATTACCTAGTTTCATTTTTAAAGAAATGCTTTGGAACCCATCTCCTTAGAAGTTCACATAGATTCTCTTGTCCTTTGCTTCCCAAGCCACCTCAGAGTGTCCATTGCTAGTCATTTTACAAAAACAGAAAGCTTTTTTTTTTTTATTGAGCCATAAAATCTTTTACTGAAAATAAAAACACATTGCTTCTAAAGAAAGCACATCATTTTTACTGTATGCAAATCGAGTGAAGAAAATCCCAGAAGTGCCTCTGAACAGAGGAAAAGACAGGTTCCCCCATGCCTTACTTGCCCTGAATAGTATTCCCTATGGCTAGTGAGATTCTAGTCACCATTCATCCAGTTGTCAAAGCCCCAAGTTTTTTCATTTGGTCCATCTTACTTTTGATTGTGTGATTGCACTGACATAGGGAACAGAATTCTGAGTAAGGACATTCCCTCTACTGATGAGGATAGCAATTATTCTAAACTTATAGTCTCAGGGAGTTGCTGAGGGTTTACCAGGAGTTATGAGTGACCTAGGGTCACATGCTCACTCAGTATATGTCTAAGTACTAAGGAAGGGTGTATGGGTGCTCAGGCAGGGCTAGCACTTCTGGTATGAAGGCTTGCCAAGCCCTTTTCAGGGCTACTCATACACTTTTGATATCCATCTTTAATCCAACTCTTACCTGTGGCTCTATAGCATGCACAGTGGCCAAACTCCAGCAAAACTGTGAAACCAGGTTGAGGGTAACTCATAGGGTTCAAACTCATCAGTGATTCAGGGGGATGTTTATCCCAGGTATTCAAAGACTAATCCTGGCAGAATGGGTGAAAAAAAAATAATTTGTTCCAACAGCCATGATAGGAGCTGAAGCAGGCACCGTGGGGTACTTAGAGCTTGGCAAGACTTTGAAGATGCCAAGATTATCCACTGCATCATGGGCCATCACCATGATTTTTTTGTCTTATCACTGGACTTCTGCCACTGACTCTGGAAGAGAGTGAGCCTCTCTGCCTCACTTAAATCCAACCTGTGATCAAATCAAGACATTGCCTTGATGATGTCCTTATTCCTCTTTGAAAACAATGGATGAGCAACAAGCACTAAGGATATCTACTAGTTACTACTTTGCTCTTAGAATCTGAGTAGACCATTTTATCTTCTCATTATATGTTTCTTTCTTGCTCAAATCAGTGTGTAGTGTAGTGGACAGAGTTCTGTACTTGGAGTTAGGGAGCCTAGGAAATCCTGCCTTAGGTATTTAACTATGTTAACTTGGCAAGTCACTTAACTTTTCTGCATCTTAGTTTCTTCATCTGTAAAATGAGGGAGGTTGGGTTTGATGATCTCCGAGATTCTTTCAAGCTCTAAGTCACCCATTTTCTATTTATCTTTGTATCCTTGATGAGAATGTTAGAAGGAATCAGCAGGAATATAGAAGTAATATTCCATTTTAAATTCTGTTTTCCACCATATAACTGACTGAAAGATGTAGAGAACCCAAGATCCTACTGTGCTGTTTGTTAAATATATAAAAGCATTTGACGTGGCAGAGCAAAATTCCACCTTGAAAGGTGTGCTCCCACTTGTCTCCTCTGCATGTTACAATGATACAACTTTCTCAACAACGGGCAATTCGGCATTCAACAACCCCCTGATTATCCATATCAAACAAGTCAATAAAAGAGATGTTTGCCACCACATTCACTGGATAATGGAGAAAGCAAGGGAGTTTCGGCATACCATCTACTTCTACTTCATTGAATGTACTAAAGCCTTTGATTGGGGATCACAACAAAAATGTGGCAAATCCTCAAAGAAATGGAAGTACTAGATCCTCTTTCTTGTCTCCTGAGGAACCTGTTTGCAGGCCAAGAAGCAACAGTTAGATCTGAACATGGAACTGTTGGTTGATTTTAAGATTGGAAGTGGAGTATGACTAGTATGTATATTGTCACCTTATTTCACTTATGTGCAGGGTACATCATGCCAAATGCCAGGCTGGATGAATCAAAAATTGGAATTAAGGTTGCCAGGAGAAATATCAACAATCTCAGATAAGCAGATGATACCACTCTGATGGCAGAAAGTAAAGTAGAATTAAGAAGCCTCTTGATGAGGGTGAAGGAGGAGAGTGCAAAAGCTGGCTTGAAACAGCATCAAAAAAAACTTAAGATCTTGGCAACTGGTCCCATCATTTCCTGGCAAATAGGAGAAGAAATGGAAGCAATGACAGATTTTATATTCTTGGGCTCAAAGATCACTGCAGACAGCAACTACAGTCATGAAATTAAAAGACCAAGCATCTTGAAAGGAAATCTATGGCAAATCTCTGATGGCATATAAAAAAGTAGAGACATTGCCTTGCCAACAAAGGTCTATATAGTCAAAGCTATGGTTTTTCAAGTAGCAACATATAGCTGTGAAAATGGGACTATAAGGAAAGCTAAGTGCCACAGAACTGCCGCTTTCAAACTGTGGTGCTGGAGAAAACTTTTAAGAGTCCTTGGATAGCAAGAAGATCAAATCGGTCAATACTTAAAAAAATTAATTCAGACAATTCACTGGAATAGTGACTACTAGAAGGTCAAATATTGAAGCTGAAGCTTAAATACTATGGCCACATAATGAGAAGACAGGACTCACTGGAAAGATTGAAGGCAAAAGGAAAAGTGGATGGGCAGACGATGAAATGGATAGCTAGTGTCATGGAAACAACAAATAAAGGAAGGGTCCAGAAGAGTTGGACGTGACTGAACAACTGTCAAGGAGAGTTAGCAGAGAATCAAAGTTGGAGAATTCCTCATCCTTCAGATGTTTCTACTTGCACATAACATTATGCCTATTCTATCAGGTCTCCTACCATTACAGAACTTACTAAATTAGGTCAATGATCGGCTGATCCTTCTCCCAAAGTGCAGACTTTTGGATTTGGCTCCATGGAAAAGCTGAAAAAGAAGTAGTCATAGGAAGTGACATGGCAATAGCAGATGGATGCTGTGGTAAGGGCCAAGGGTGTTCTGGTGGGTTTGGGGGCCTGCTACTGAGTCCACTGGGCAAGCCAAATCCAGAAATGGTGAGGAGCCCTTGATGAAAGCAGGATGGGAGATTGAGGAAAGCACCAAATTCATGATTCCAGGTTCACACTGGGTCCTGGGTTCCATGTCCCAGGCTTCTGCATCTTCAACTAAAATTTAGATCTACTGGAAGTGAGAGAAATATCAAAGGGGAATTGTACTAAATTGTCTTCACTCCCTTGCCTGCTCACAGGAAGGGGAGGGAGTAACTAGGGGGGAGGCTATGGACATAGAGTAATTTAATAGTTGTTTTATTATGTAGTTTTTTGTCTTTATTATTACTATGTTGAGTAAATATAGCAAGAAAGCAAGTCTGTCTAGTCCACAGAAAAAATTGACTCCATTGTGCCAAGGTCACATGATTTCAAGGCTTACTGAAATAAAAGGAGTTCAAGGGAGAAGCAAAGTTTTCCCAGAAGTTGAGGGTTCAGAGGTATTCTAAATGGGAAAATAAACAAATCCCATCACAGCCTAGATAACAAGTTAATAGAGCCTAACAGAGAAAAAGGAGCTGACCCTCCTAACTGAGTCTATAAAGCTGATGAGCTGACTTCTCTGACTTGAGATCAAGTTGTTGATTAAAAACATTTAACTGGCCAGGCCTAAAGATAGAGCTCTTTGATATACTACTAGCTAGAGATACCCTTCCACCTTGACATCAGTTGATTAACTCTAGGTCTAATCCTTCAGTCAGCTATGAAGTTGATATTTTTTCATCTTATCCAGGGATGATATGAGAGAAATTGTTGAGTGCCCTATTAGAGATCAAGCCTAAATCCATTGCCTCAATTTCCTCAGTGCCTATTTTCTTCTTTAACTCTCTTTTCATATTGTTTAGAAGTCATCAGTGATATCCTGGTGCCATGCTTAGTAAATATTTCTTAAACATAATTCCTATTTCACTTCACTATTTGATACTTCTGATATTCTTCATTCTTTCCTGAAATTCTTTCTTTCCTTAGCTTCAGTCATAATACACCATCTTGTTTCTCTTCCACCTTTGCTCCTTCACTAGATCTCTCTGTCTCCTTTTTCAAATCCCCTCAAAGTATCTTTTCTAAGTTCTGTCTTTGGTCCTCTTCATCTCTTTTTCAATTCTCTCTTAGTAATTTCATTATAATCCCAAGATTTCCATTATCATGTTATAGATGATTCCAAAATCTATGTCTCCAGTTCTGAACTCTAAGGCTGCATTTCTAGCTGCCCCCCTTGGCATTCTCACCTAGATGCCTGTTGACCTTCTCCAAAACTAAACTCATTAACTTCTCCAGCTGATTCTTGCTTTTGGACTTATTATTTTTGTTAATGGCACCATTATCCTTTCCCTTAAGCCTGAAATCATGGAGTTAGTCTTGATTCTGTCTTCTCCCAATTTCTTGCATAATTGTGCAACATCTCTCCCATCCATTTCTTTGTTTCTATTCTCACTACTAATTCAAAGGATATTATTTCATGACCTTTGGCTGCCAAAATTTCCTCCTAATTTATCTCTTTAGTATCCAGTCTCTCCCCGCTCCCACCTCGACAATTTTTTTTTCAGATTAATTTTCTTAAAGCATAATTCTGATCATATCAGTCCAGAACCTTTAATGGCTCCCCTTTATCTACTGAATAAAGTGGAAACTTCTTACAAAATCTCTTCCCTATCTACCTTTCCAGTATTGCCTTCTGTCATCTACCATTACTTTCTAGCCACATTAGGCTGACTTCTCATTGTTTGCCCAATATGTCTTACACATTCCTTTTTCTTTACTCATGCTTTTTTCTCCAATCTGCATGACTTTTCCACATCTCTGCCTTTAGAAATCTCACTTATCATTCAAGGTTCAATTCAAATAGCAGCTCCTTTATAAAGCCTTCTTCCCTTCAGTCAAAACAATGTCTTCCCTCTCTGAGTACTCATGCTGCCTCATATATAGCTTGGGGATTCAAATACTCTAATGAATTATTGTTATTTCTGTAGCCTTCTTAACTATCCTAGAAGACAATAGCTGTTTAGTGGTTAAGACAAGGGACTGTGACTTCCTCTCTGTCTTTCATAGGAAAGCAGTTTGTACAAAGTAAGCCTTTGATGAATGTTTGTTGAATGAATGAAAAAAAAAAGTCTGGGAAGGTACTTTGGAAATGCCATACAAGCACAATTTATTGTCAATAATAATATTAATAATCATCTTATGAAGGCACAGTTGCTGCCACTGATCTTTTGTTCAGTAACTGCAAACGCAAACTGGGACAGCCAGAATATGAGCAAGGACAATCCATTGTATTGTTTGCAACATTAGGTTGCTATCCTTATATTTCTTATCAAGTAGAGCAAAAAATGGGCCCCTGTGCAATAATGTACAATGAGTTAGAGGAAAGATTTATTTAAATGCCCTTGAACAACCTGTGGAGACTTCCAGTTTGCAAAGTCACTGCTGCTTGTAGAACAGGATGGCTCTGAAGGTGTTTTGCACCTTAGACCAATAAAAAAGGAGTTTATTTTTATGATGACACTAAATAGTTAACATCTGTAGTTTTCTTCCATAGTCCCATCAAAGTTCTTGGGTCAAGCCTGACTGTCTACATTGGCCTGGGATATTCTTCTTCCCCTTCCCCTTCCCCTTCCCCTTTCCTTTTTCCTTTCCATTTTCCCTTTTCCCTTTTCCCTTTTCCCTTCCCCTTCCCTTTCCCTTTCCCCTTCTCCTTCTTTTGAATCCTTACCTCTTCTTTTGAATCAATATTATTCTTTGGTTTCGAGGCAGAATAGTGGTAAAGGCTAGGCAATTGAGGTTAAGTGACATGCCCAGGGTCAAAAAGCTAGAAAGTGTCTGAGGTCTAATTTAAAACCGAGGACCTCCAATCTCTAGATCCTGATCTACCTGGTTACCTCAGCGGGAGATATTCCAAATCCCAGACTGGGTTTTCCTGGTATGCTGCACCCAAACAAACTCAATACACTTTCCCCAGCACCCATCCAACCTTACCTCCCCTGTGATGCCTTTCCTAACTGTGCCAGGCAATACTGCTTTCCCCCTTCTCTGAATTTCAGTTGCCCTTGACCAGAGCACTCCCTGCACAGGTCTGTTGATAAAGATGCTGAGGGTGGTAATGAAGAATCCCCTGGGGCAGAGGGTGGGTAGGTCCTGGGAAAGAGAGACAAGCCCTGCTCTAGTGAAACTCCATCAGTTGGCCTCCAGTCAGGAACATCTGCCAGCTCGGAGGAGCCTGGTGCTTTTAGCATTTTATTCTCTGCCAGTCAGGAACTCACTTCAGGCTGGAGTCCAGCATCCCCATTAAGTAAACTCACTTCCCCTGAAACCTTGATTCTCTCTTGTGCTAGCTTTGAGGATACCTTGCACTGATGGCTAGCACAAAGCCCCACTGTGCCCCATTTCTTCTCTGACGAGCACGCCCTCCTAATGGAGGCTGACATCATCCACAACATCTTCTCCTGAAGACTCGCTGGGGGCTCAGCACTCTTCTGGGGGCCGCAAGAAGAATTTGTAACATATAAATCAAATATATCAAAACCCAGGCCCTCCTTTCAGGATCTTAGACATCAAAGGGTACGTGTACAAGGTGTGCATATATACATATCGAAAAACAACATGGTTTTTCCAAGCAAGAGATCCCAAGAGTGTTCCAAATATACCGCCATAAATACATTGAGAGGCCACCTGGCATAATGAATAAAGTGATTATTGGAATTGGAGTCAGGAAAACTTGAGTTCAAACCCTACCTCTGGGGTGTGCTTACACTGGGATTTTTGGAAATTCATTTAAAAGGCCCTGAGCTCCTATCTGATATGTAATCTATAATCACCAGAATGATGGTAGTTTATCTCTACACAATGATTTGTAGTTGCAAGCCCTTTTACCAACTTTGCCAACTTGACAACTTTTTTTTTCTTTTTAAACTCTTACCTTCTGTTTTAGTATCATTTCTAAGACAGATGAGCAGCACAGTCTAGACAGGTAGGGGGTAAGCGACTTGCCCAGGGTCACACAACTAGGAAGTGTCTGAGGCTCCATTTTGAACCCAGATCCTCCTGACTCCATGCCTGGCGCTCTATCCACTGAGCTGCCTAGCTGCCTCACAACAACTTTTTGAGGTGGGTGGAATGAGTATTAATTCCATATCATCCATTATCCCCATGAGGGTTCTGAGGCACCAAGAAGTCCACACGATCAGGGTCCCAAAGATCTGGACTGGATCTCGGGATCTCTGGCTTTAAGTCCAGTGCTTTCTCTGTAAGATCATGGCTAAGTTAATTGAATGCATAAAAATCTGGACAGACCTGACAGATAAGTTAGAGAGAAAAAGTATGCATTTTATAAAATGTTTCAACAATCATTTGAAGTCAGGCAATTAGCCAGAACAAGTAACAGGACCATGTCCTTGGCGAAAAGGCAACTAGCCTCCATGTCAGATAAGCAATGTCTAGTTGAGTCAGCAGAATTTATGTTACCGTTGACCTATTCTTTTTGGTGTCTCTTTGCTAGAATCTCCATGCAGTTTGCCTTGGTGGTCACAGATAGGCTAATGGTACTTTTTAGAGAAACACAGATGGGGATGAACTATAAACTGCTGGCACTCAAGTATAGAAGGAGGAAACAAGTACTTATTAAGTGCCTACTGTATGTTAGGCATCGTGCTAAATGCTTTACAAATAACAAGCCTGGGAAGTAAATTCTGTTATTATCTGCATTTTATAGTTGAAGAAACTGAGGTAGATAGAAGCTAAGTGACTGGCCTGGGATCACCTAACTGGTAAATATCTGAGGCCAAATTTGAACTCAGGTCTTTGAGTTTGGACCCAGCATTCTATCTACTATACCACTTAGCTGCACAGGAATTCTTAATCTTTTTGGGGGAGGACCTGAATTTCTTTGGCATCCTTTTTTTTTTTAAAAAAAACCCTTACTTTCCATCTTGGAATCAATACTGGGTATTGGTTCCAAGGCAGAAGAGTAGTAAGGGCTAGGCAATGGGAGTTAAGTGACTAGCCCAGGGTCATACAGCTAGGAAGTATCTGAGGTCAGATTTGTATGCAGAACCTCCCATTTCTAGGCTAGCTGCCTCCTTTGGCATTCTAGACTCCTCAGAAAAATGATTTTAAATGCATAAAACAAAATTTGTAAGGGTGCGAAGGAAAGCAAAAACGAGTGAAAATCAGTCTGCAACTTCCCCCCATCCACATTCACATACCTCTGCAATCTATCCCCAGAGAACCAACTGCCCAAAAAGCACGTGGGCAGAGCTGATGCAAAAGGGAAAGAACCAGGTGCCAGGCTAGCGGAGAGAGAGGACTACGCTAAGGTGTGTGCAGGTGGCTCCGCGCACCCAGCATAGTAGACGTTCCTCTGGGAGTGTCTGCTTCGTGGGGCTCTGGAGGCCTGCTCGGATGAAGAGGAGGCTGCCTCACGCGCACCTCCACCCGGGACTGCAGCTAGCCAGAGTCCTCGGGGAAAACTTTGCAGGGAAGTTTCGGGTTTAGGTCCCTGGTCATGATACTCTGCAGGGTGCCGATAGGAAGCGGGGAGAGAATGAGCACGCTAGCGTGGACCTCGCAGCGGGAGCCCCTGAGTATTCAGTAATTCAAATAATTGCTCCCCAATTATTTGAATGAAGTACATCGCCAATTATTTGCTTTACATAGGATTCTTTTAAATTAGCTTGTTCCCCTAGTGCATTTGAAAGACAGGATCGCGGAATGGCAGACTGGCAGAGCTATCAGGGACCTCAGAGATCAATTAGTCCGGTACATTCACATTTTTGGTGAGGAAACACAGGTAATGAGAATCTATTTTTTTTTCCCCAGGAAATTGACAGTTGCATAAAGCGAGGTTCACCTGTGCTGGCATACGTATGTGTCTATGTGTCAGCTTTCTTTCCACGGTCACTTTGATCCTACAAAGGCACGGTGGGCTTGGTGGCCCGGATAGTCATATCTTCATCTCGAAAACAAGGACATCGAGGCACAGGGACAGTGAAGTCATCTGCCAAAGATCATATGGGTAGCGTCCACTTGGAAAAACACAGAACTATGAAAGTAGTCAGAAAAACCAAGTCTTTAATCAGGAAAGAGATAGGTCCATAATAATCAGCGGAGCCAAAAACTACACAAGAGTCAAAACCCTGGGGCTCTGGGGACAGTATCTCTGGGAGGATGCCAGAAGATTCTCCAAAGAATAATGGAACTTGGGGATCCTATATACTTTGGGGGGAACTCAGGACATCAAACCTACACAGACAGATTATAAGCAGGCTTGGGAAAGAGGCTGTAGCCAGCAGGGCTGGGGTAGCTGGGAGTGGGCTACTACAGAGGGGACTAAAAGGATGGCTCCTGCACAGGAGTTGGTCTTCTTGGGTCTCTGATAACAAAGGGGGAAACTTCTAGGACTAAAAGGGGAATTAACCTTTGGTTAGGTCCACAAGCCCCACCTAAGTATCATCAAATACTTTAAGGTCTATTGTTCAGTCTGAAATGACTGTGTCTGGGACTTCCCACCTGATGGGGCAAATTCTGGGCTCCCCAAAAACATCCAGTTGACAGTAGGGAGTGGCAGAATCAGGATCTGAACCCATGATTCTGATTCCAAATCCAGGGCTCTTTCCATTACAGCACACCTGAAAAGGTCAGAAATGGCCTGGGCTGTGTTTTCCTAGTACAGGCTGGATGCTCTAGGTTGCAGTTCCAAGGATTTCTGGGAAAAGTTTCTTTGCCTAGTCTCTCTGCCCTTAGGCATAAAGCCAGAAACCATCTGAATAAACAATCTGTGGCTCAAGGAGATAAAGAAGAGAGGACTATTACAAATAACAAAACTGGAGAACACTCATCTCTGAGCAAGAGATGTTTGGGACTTATTCCAGACCTGGATATCTGGAATCTTTTTTTTTTTTAATTTTTTCAAAAAAAGAACACCTCTACCCCCTCTCCCTAAGTATTTGCAGCTATTTAAAAGCACAACTGTTTGTTCAATCGTCCCCACTCTGACATCCCTAACCTGGCTAATTAGAAAGGAATAAAGGTTTGAGAAAGAGGAAGACTCATATTACTTTGTTTCAGATAATGGAGAGTTTTCCAATGCAAAGCACTTTTTTAGGAGTCTCCTAAGCCTTTCTCCTGGGATGAGGTAGGGCTAGGAGTGGGGGTTGGTTGGGGTGGAGGAGCTGGAAACTCCACCCATTGTTCCTAAAGTAGAGATAATCTTAATCTTCTGGGAGAGGTGGAGTGAATGCCCCACCTTGTTTTTAGCTCCCCCCAGTTACCTCAAGCTAGGGGCTAGACAAACAATGTACTTAGAGACCCAGGTTCTACTCTTGTTTCTGCCAGGAACTAGTTGTGTGACCTTGAGCTACTCATTTCTGGGTCTCATACTCTTTATCTATCAAATGAAGGGGCCAGAATGTTTGGGGTAGTGGATTTAGGTTGGAATCCTAGTCCTATGGTTTATTATCTGTGTGACACTTCACTCTTAAGCTTAGTCTCTTTCTCTATAAAATAGGATCTTTATCTCACAAAATGACACTCAGTTATACCTCCCATAGTTCCTTCTTGAGAAAATGCCCTTTATATGTTAGAACCTGGAACTTTATCTTTATCTCTCACTAATTTTATGTCATTAGCTTCTGCCCATTGTTGCAGGATGCTGAAATCTTTTAAATTTCTCATTCTGTTATCAGATATGTTAGCTCTGTTAGTGCTGTGTGCGTGTATGGAGAGAGAGAGAGAGAGAGAGAGAGAGAGAGAGAGAGAGAGAGAGAGAGAGAGAGAGAGATTGATTTAATCTTTTTTCTCAGTTTTTATCTCAATGTCATGTATTTATGAGCTAAGGATAAGAAATGCCTAGTAAGGGCCTAGAGACAGGAGATCCTAGGTTCAAATCCAGCCTCAGACACTTCCCAGCTGTGTGACCCTGGGCAAGTCACTTGACTCCCATTGCCCACCCTTACCACTCTTCCACCTATGAGCCAATACACAGAAGTTAAGGGTTTTTAAAAAAAAAAAAAAAGAAAGAAATTCCTAGTAAGGCTTTCCACACTATACAACGGTTAAGATTTAACATTTTATTAATGTAGTGACACTACTTTGATGATCCATGGTCATCAGACCTAAGAAAAGAGAAGAAAAAAGCAATTTCAATCTCCAATATTATTATTGTCAAGAATTTCAACCTTGACCTCTCCATCTAAAAGAAAACTTAAAGAACAGCTAAGCAGATTGTGATAAATGAGTGTAATGGAATATTATTGTGCTATAAGACATGATAACTATAAAGAATTAAGAAAATGATGATTTTCCATGATGAACTGATGCAGAGAGTAGAAAGGAGAACCAGGAAAAATAGGATGAAGAGAATAATGAAATTAAACTGAATGTTAAATAATTATAATTGTCAAGACTGGCCCCAGAAAAGATATGGGGAAAAAATGAATCTTTCAGAGGTGTGATTGGCTCATCTGTCAAAGGAAGGGAGTGGTTTTATGGTTTTCAATCTTCCCTTCTCTGTCTCTCTAGAGGTAGAAAAATAGCTCTCGATCCTTATTTCAGCTGTGAGTCCAAAAAACAACTTAGTCATAAGTACAATTAGTATTAGTGATATGCCACTATCAGAGAAGATGAAAGTTTAAAAATTCCAATTGATATTAAGAACCAATGATACAGAACTCAAAACCCCTTGAAAGAAGTCAGAGGTACTTTTCAGAATTTCCATCTTCTTGATTTAAAAATAATTTTTAAAATCTAGAATCAGCACTCAATTAAAAAAAAATGTGTTCACCCCTGTTTTCATTTTGTTCAGTGACAATTTTTACAACTATTGTATTATTGTATTCCGATTTTTCTTTATAAATCTCCATGTTAACTAGAGTGGGTCCATACAGAACAATACAGACTAAGATGTAATTTCTATGAAAA
This sequence comes from Gracilinanus agilis, assembly GCF_016433145.1. NCBI lineage: Eukaryota > Metazoa > Chordata > Mammalia > Didelphimorphia > Didelphidae > Gracilinanus > Gracilinanus agilis. The sequence continues at coordinate 95,283,691 of NC_058134.1, read as the reverse complement.
AAAAATACATTACAGAAATTAATTTTGAGGCTCTAACTCAGAGTGAAGATGAGGGCTTTTGTTCTAAATAACATATAGCCAGTGATCTTGCAAAATGCTTTCTATTATCTGTTAGGGTTGTTTTGTGCTTTTGGAATAGTCAAAAGACCAGTGGGGATTTAGAGAAGTCTGAATCCCAGCTTTTTCACTTACTGCCTGTGTGACCTTGGGTAAATCATTTATCTCCTCTGAAACTTTTTTTTTTTATCTATAAAATGAAAAATCTTTGGGGCAAGGGAAGATACAAGAGGAAGTATATATTTGGAAATGAAAAGTGATTTTAAAAACAAAAGGCACTATCCATAAAACTTTAAAAGTATAGTGATACAAACCATATACTCATTTATTTGAGCTATTGCCCATCCTAGCTGTTCCATGCATTCCCGCCCTGATCTCAGAAGCCATTAAGTAATAAATACTCCTGGCTTTCAGTTTCTGGACACCAACCCTGCCCTCATCCCACAAGTTCCTCACCTCCTATTTGAATGGAGAGGGGCCAGAAGAACAAATAACAGAGAGGAGAGGTTTGTCTTCGGGTTCGGTTCTTCCACTTTTGTGTATTATTGTCCTTGGTGCACCAGTGTTCACTAATTAGTGGCAGGTGGGCCAATAATGAAAGATGTGACCCTCTAACGTCTCAAGTCCCAGCTGCCTTCTGACCCCCAAATTCCTTCACTGCCTGATGTTCTCTCAATCTGAAACACGCACCACAGTGCTCTCCCACCTTCTCCCACGGATTTCCTTCAGAGGTCTCCATTTAGAGAAAGGGGTTGATTAGTCAACCTGTATTTGTCTCTTAGTTCTGCTTCGGTCCTGACTTTCACCAGACTTTTTTCTCCTCTCCTTTCTCTTTTGAGCTTCCTTCACCCATTAAAATGTAAACTTCTTGAAGGCAAGCCCTGCCTTCCTTTAACTTGTATTTGCCTCATTAGCACTTTGCACAGACCTGAAGTAAACACTTAAATAAACACTTTATTCCTTGTTGCCTTGAGTGTCTTTATTTTTAAACTCTGACCTTCTGTCTTAATAACAACCCCAAGACAGAAGGGCAAGGGCTAGGCAAACAGGGATTAAGTGATTTACCCTGGTTATTACAGGATAGGAAGTGTCTGAGGTCAGATTTGAACCCAGGTCCTCCTGACTCCTGGCCTGACTCTCTATCTACTGTGGCACCTGGATGCCCCCTCTTGTGTATCTTTTTGAACAGATACAAAGTCCTGGTTGTGCTGACTCTGAGCAGGTATAATTTGGGAACTTTTTTTTTTTTTTGGTAAAGAGGAAATAAATGTTGGGTTGGTTTTCCAAGGTATCACTTTTCACAGCAAGCAAAAGAGCTCTGTGGAACTGCAATAACTTACTAACCGGTCTCATCTTCAGTGTGTCTTCCCAATCCATCCATCATTCTAAGTCAACCAGCAAATTAGCAAATGTTTATTAAGCCCTTGCTCTGGGCCAAGTACTAGGCTAAGCAGTAGGAGATAGATAGCCCCTGCCCTCAAGTAGCTCACATCTAAAATCAGCTTTATTTTTCTGAAATACCATTTTCATCCTATCATTCTGGCTTGAAAACCCTTAATAACATTCTATTACCTAGCAGAAAGAACACAAACTTCTCTTTTTACCATTCAAAGTTCTGCATAGTCATAGTTTACCTCACTTCTCCAATCCTGTACCCTCAAAGGAATTCTCTATTCCAGTAGAGTAATAAATAGCCTTAGTGGTATTTCTTCCCAAACCTTCATTTTCTATCCCCCATCCCAGGCTGATGGCTTTGGAGTTAGGAAGCCCTCAGTTCAAATATGACCTCAGACACTTATTATGTGACCTTGGGTAAATTACTTATTTTCTGTTTGCCTCGGTCTCCTCATCTGTTAAAAATACATATAATACAAAGAGATAATAAAAATGGGGAAAAGACCTACTTGTACAAAAATATTTACCGCAGCTCATTTTGTGATGACAAAGAACTGGAAATCGAGGAGATGACTATCAATTGGGGAATGGCTGAACAAATTGTGGTATGTGATGGTGATGGAATAGTGCTGTAAGAAAGGAATAAGGAAGATGATTTCAGAAAAAGCCGGAAAGACCTTTGGGAACTGATGCAGAGTGGAATAAACAGAACTGGGAGAACATGATACACAATAGCAGCAATATTGTGCCATGATCAAAACTGTGAAAACTTGGCTTCCCTCAGCAATGCAATGATCTGAGAAAATCCTAAAAGACATGATGGGAATGCTACCCACCTCCAGAGAAAGAACTGTTGGAGAAGCATGGATGAGGATCAAAGTATACTCTCTTTCACATCAGTATATTTATGATTTTATTTTGGAGTTTGGGTTTTGTTTAACAACAATGACCAATGTGGAAGTGCGTTTTGCATGATAATAAAAATTAAATTAAATTAACAAATAAACAAATGGGAATAATAATAGCACCTACCTCCCAGGATTGTTAGGAGGATAAAATGATATTTGTAAAGTGCTTAGTACAATTCCTGGCACAGAGAAGGTTCTACATAGATGTTGTTATAATAATAATAATGCTTGGTACAAGATAGGCACTAAATAAATGCTGGTTGTTTAATTTCATAATTGATTGTTAAATTCACCAAAGTGTCATCTAAACATTTTGTATGTGTCTTCTTTTCCCCAAAAGAGTGTTAGTGCCTTAGGGGTAAAAGCCATTTTCATTTTCCCTTCAGTCCCCTAAACCCATTTGGGATTGGGCACAAAACCTGCTCTCAGAAACACTTGTGGGCACCACAGAGCAGCCTTGCTTAAACCAAACCAAACCTTGATGAGTTCATGTTATCTGAGCAGACTATTATAACTGTGGAGAGGTATCTCCTGACCTCCACTTCCATGAGAGTTCTCTGAATGCAGGGCATGTGGCTGGATACCAGAGCTTCTCCTGAAACCTTATAAAACAAGGCTGATACAGAAATAGAGCCTATTTATCTCGGTACTTGGGACACGTGCTGTTCCTTTAAAATCTGGGGGTTTGTTTGTTGGCTTGCAGCTGAGGGAAGTGTCTAGGGAGCTTGGGAGAAGAGAGGAATTATCCTTTCTCTTCCATAATCAAGACTAGTCACAAGTCCCAACTCCCTCTGAAATTTTCTCTTGCCTTCTATTTTTGCAATTTCTCCCTTCTCTCAACCCCTCCTAAAAGCACATGGCACTATTCTGTCTCATCTTGTCTCTCTTAATTGCGAGAATTAACTTGAGTTAATTTTGTTTTTCCTCAACATACTCCTTAAGGACCAGGAACTCAGTCTTAGGTTTCTCTGAGTTTCCCATTGGACCCAGGAATACCTTAGCTGATCTAAGATTTGTTGTCTTTTGTAATGCAAGGGAAAGAAGAAAAAGGTGAAGGTTTCCAGAAAAAGTAGGGAAGGCAGGGAGCATCCCCAGTGTGGTAGAATGGTAAAAGCGTGAGAGGGACTCAGAGTTAGACTTCCTGAGATTTTGCCTGGGTTCTTCCAAGAACTAGCTGTGCAAATCTGAGCAATGCTTATTATCACTCACTATTATCTTGCAATTACATATTTTGAAAAATAAATTTTAAACATACATATAGTTCTTTTCTCCATTAGGATGGGAGATTCTTGAGAAGAGAGACTTTTTACTATTGCCTTTGGCATAATATTTGTTTTAATTTAAACCCTTACCTTTTTTCTTAGAATTGATACTAGGTTTTGGATCCAAGGGGAAGAGTGGTAGGGTAGTCAGTTGGGGTTAAGGGACTTGCCCAGGGTCAGGAAGTATCTGAGGTCATATTTGGACCAGGTCTGACTTTCTGACCCCTGAGCCACCTAGTTCCTCTCATAATAACTGTTTACTGATTTTTTTTTTTTTGTCTCTAATACCTAGAATTGTATCTGTCAAGTAATAGGAGCATTTAAAAGAGGCGATTAACAACAGGGGTCTCAATTTCTTTCTATAAAAGGCATTGGACTAGATGGTATCTAAAAAGGTTCCACCCAGCTCTCAAATTCTATTGTGAATCAGAACAGGGATCCCTTTACTTCCCCTTCTCCCCCAAACCTCGGTTTCCTTATCTTCCCTCAAACTGGGTCCCTTATTCTGTCTCTTCTCCTTTCCTCTCCCAAGCTCTTACATCACAGATATTTTCTGGATGCCCCATGATTTACAGACCAAAGTCTTATACAAACTCATTGGCCAATACAATCTAGATCAATTTGGAAAGAGTGGGCTCTGAGGATGAAACTACCCAGAGGAATTCTGTGTTCCTTCCCCTTCAAGGAGCTGGTTGTGGTTATCAGTAGATGAGCTGGCAGACTGAAGTCCTTGCTGGTACCTCAATCTGCAGTCCAGAGATGTCTCTGGATGGGCTAGACAAGCAGATCCCATTGGAAGCCCAGGTCAGCCTAGGGTTTTGTTCTCTCCACAATAGTGAGAGGAGTTCCCCACCCATCTATCTGCCTTGACTGGCCAGGACAAGCCTCTTCAAATGAGAGCCTCATAAATACTTAATGTTAGCTCAGATGTCTTCTGGCAATAAATGAATGAATAAAAGAGAATATGTTTCTATTTTGAATTGGCTCAGGGATCATGTCTAATCTCCCTTTGTAACATCTCTCTCATATATGTCTGCTTCTTTCTTCTGACACTGGCGTAGGTCCTCATCACCTCTTTTGTGCCTGGACTACTTTACCATAGCCTTCAAGTTGGTTCAAATTGCTCCCCACTTTGTCCTCCAAGTCTGACCATGTCGCACCTTCCACCCACCAATTCAATATGCTCTGGGGGCTCCTTAGTACCTCGAGGATCAAATATAAAAATCCTCTGTTTGATTTTTAAAGCTATTTATAACCTGGCTACTTTCTACCTTTCCAATCTTATACTTTACTCACCTTCAAGAAAATTATGATAGAGTGAAATGAGCCTCCTTGGTCTTCGTCACTCTAGAAACTCTATCATTTGAGGCAATGGATAGAGAGCAGTGGTCTGCAAGTCAGGAAAAGCCAAGTTCAAATATGGCCTATTATACGTCTGTATGGCTTTGGGTTACTTAACCTCTGCCTGCCTCAGTTTTCTCAGCTGTAAAATGGAGGCAAATAAAAGCATTAAAAAACGCCTACTCTGCAAGGTTGTTGTGAGGCTCAAAAGTGATGATATTTGTAAAGCACCTGGCACATAGTTGGTAGTGTGTAAAATCTTATTCCCCTACCCCTTCTCTTTGCCTTTTGAAAAAATTATTTTTTTCTTTTCCAGATCACGTCAACACAATTTTAAATTCTCATTTTCTGACATTTTGTAATTCATGTTCTCTCCCTCAAGAAGGCAGGTAATATGATATAGGTTGTATATATGTTATCATACAATACATATTTCCATGTTCTTCATGTGAAACAAAATATTGCTTACACTAGAGAAAAATTAATGGACAAAATAAAGAATTGAATGCTTTGATCTCTTTGCCTTTTTGTTAGCCATGCCTGTGATTCTCCTTCCTTACATCCACTTCCTGTTTTCTCCAGCTAACTTCAAGTTTCAGCTAAATTCCTTCCTGCCACAAGAAGTCTGTTCCCAGTCCTCCTTTATTTTAGTGTCTTCCTCTGAGATTATTTCTAATTTATTGTGTATGTGCATGTGTGTGTGTGTGTGTGTGTGTGTGTGTGTGTGTATTGTTTGTACATCATTGTTTTCAAGTTATCTTCCCCAGAGATCAGAGACTTGGATTCTTCTTTTATTTTTTTATTTTTATTTTTTTTTTTGAAACCTTTACCTTCCACCTTAGAATCAATACATAGTATTGGTTCCAAGGCAGAAGAACAGTAAGGGCTAGGCAATGGGAGTTAAGAGACTTGTCCAGGGTCACATAGCTAGGAAGTATCTGAGGCCAGATTTGATAATGTAACACCATTAACAATAAAATTAAACATAAAAAATTCTTTAAATCCTTACCTTCTGCCTTATTTGTTCTAAAGAGTTTTTAAGGTTAGGCAATGAGGATTAAATGATTTGCCCAGGGTCACATGGCTAGGAAGTATCTGAGGTCAAATTTGAACCCAGGACCTGCCATCTCTAGGTCTGGCTCTCAATCCACTGAACCACCCACCTGCCCCTAGATTCTTCTTTTATTAACTCTGCTTACTAATTAGCTGTGTGGGCTTAAGCAAGCCATTTCTCTGGGTCCCAGTTTTCTTATCTGTGAAGTGAGAGGATTAGACAAGATAAAGTCCAAGCTTTCTTCCTACCAAATATGAAACTAATTAAAACTCATGAAATGCCCTCCCTGCATAGTGTATGGGCACTGGTCATGGAGTCAAGGGGATTTGGGTTTAAATCTCCCATTCAGATCCTTATAGATGAGCAAACCACTTAACTTCTAGATGCCTTGGTTTTCTCATCTATAAAATGGGAGAGGGTGGGGGTCAGATTTGATGGTATTTAACATCTCTTCCAGCTCCAAATCTATGGTCCTTTGATCATGTGTGGAGTCTTGGCTCTTACTGTACTCTCAACTCTGTCCTCCCATTCTCATGTCCCATTTGTGACCCTCCATGGCAAGCTACATGAGGAAATTGTCTAAAGAAATGACAGCTCATGTTAAGGAGGAATAGTAATTGCTGCTGAAACAGTGGCAGATTTAATATTCTTTTAGGGTCATTAAGCTGATTTTTGGTAGGCAGGCTAACTGTTGGGTCCAGTTCTAATTCTTCACATATGTGGTAATATATTTGAAATAATTAATAATAAGAATCATTTATGGAAGCTACACAAATATTATCTTATTTTTCCTTACAGCAATTTGGAAGGTAAATGCTATTATTATCCCCACTTTACAGAAGATGAAACTGAGATAAATAGAAGTCAAGTGATTTGCCTAGAGAAATAGGGCTAGTAAGTGTCTGAAGTCCTATTTGAAGTTGGTCTTCATAGCTCCACTTCTACTCTTATATCAACTTTCTACCTTTCTCAGCTACCCCTACCCCCACATACACACCTGCCGAGGTATCGTGTCATTAGATGTTGACCTAATGATCTGTCTGACTCAAAATATTTCTTCTCTTTGCTCCATCTTCCTTAAAGTTTAAAATTTAGATTCATTCTTTTATATTTTTTTCCCAATTTACATGTAAATGGTTTCCAATGTTTTTCAAAGAATATTGAATCTTGAATTCTCTCCCTCCCTTTTTCCACCCCACTGAGATAGTAAGCAGTCTCATATAGATTTTACATGTGAAATTAAGTAAAATATTTTCCCATATAAGTTCTTTTGTGGAAAGAAACTCAAATTTAAAAAAAGTTAAGAAAGAAAGTGAAAAGAAGTTTTCTTTGGTCTAGATTCAGACACTATCAGTTCTTTTTCTGTGGAAGCAGATGACTTTTTTTTTTTTATCATGAGTCCTTTGGGATGGTTTTGGATCATTGTATTGCTGAGAATAGCTAAGTTATTTACATTTGTTCATTGTACAGTATTCCTGTCACTGTGTGCAATGTTCTCTGATCTGCTTATTTCACTCTGCTTCAGTTAATATAAGTCTTTCCAGGCTTTTCTGAGATCCTCTTGCTTGTCGTTTCTTTACAACACAATCATATACTATAAACTTACTTAGCCATTCCCCAGTTGATAGATATCCCCATACTTTCCAATTCTTTCCCCTTACAAAAAGAGCAGCTTTAAATATTATTGTACAAAAAGGTCCTTTTCTTTTTTTGTTTTTTATCTCTGGGATACAGACATAAAAAAAGGTATTTTTGGGGTCAAAGAGTATATACTGTTTTACAGCCCTTTGGTCATAGGTCCAAATTGCTCTCCAGAACGACTGAATCAGTTCACAACTCCCCCAACAGTGCATTAGTGTCTTAATTTTCCTACATCCCCTCTATGTTTTGTCATTTTCCTTTTCTGTCGAAATAATCAATCTCATAGGTATGAGGTATTAGTTGTTTTATTTTGCTTTAATTTGTCTGAGAATTGCCTGTTTATATCCTTTGACTATCAATTGGAAAAGGACTTTTATTTTTGTATATACCACTCATTTCTCTATGTATTTGAAAATAAAAACTTTATTAGAAAGACTTGCAAAAACAATTTTATATCATTATAATTACTGTGTATTACTCTCTCTTCTATTTCCCCCTAATTAGTTTGTGACCACCACCTCCCCCAATTTGCCCTATTTTCTATTAGCCCTATTCCGATTCTCTTATCCAAGTGATTTTATATGTTCTCCCCTTGTTAAGACACTTCAGATGAGAGCAAAGTTCACATGCAACCTTCCCACCTCCCCCATCTTCCTCTCCACTATAAAAGCTCTTACATGCCTTTTTAATATGAGATAATTTACCCCATTCTATTTTTCTTCCCCCTACCTCCTCCCAATGCATTCCTCATTCTCATGCCTTAATTTTATTTTTATAACATCTCATTATATTCAATTCACACTCATGCCCTCTGTCCATTTATACTCCTTCTAACTGCCCTAATGAATTTCTTTGGAGTTACAAGAATTGTCTCCCCATGTAGGGATGCACAATTTAACCTTATTGAATGTCTTTTGATTTTTCTTTACTGTTTTATCTTTTTATGCTTCTCTTGAATCTTATATTTGAGAATCAAATTTTCCATTCAAGTCTGGTCTTTTCATAAGGAATGTTTGAAAATCCTTTATTTCACTGAATACTCATTTTTTCCCCCAAAAGAGTATGCTTAGTTTTGCTGGGTAAGTGATTCTTAGTTGAAGTCCTAGTTCTTTTGCCCTTGGAATATCATATTCCATGTCATCTAATACTTTAATGTAGAAACAGCTAAATCTTAGGTTATCCTGACTATGGCTCCTTGATATTTAAATTTTTTTTTTTGGCTACTTCCAATTTTTCCTTGATCTGAGAATTCTGAAACTTGGTTATAATGTTCCTGGGAGTTTTCCTTTTGGGATCTCTTTCGGGAGGTGATGGGCAATTCTTTTAATTTCTATTTTGCAGTGAACACAGAATAGTATACTTGTCAGATCTATGGGAAAGGGAAATTCTTAAAACCAAGCAAGAGTTAGAAAAAATTACAAAATGTAAATTAAATGGTTTTGATTATATTAAGCTAAAAAGCTTTTGTACAAACAAAAACAATGTAGTCAAAATCATAAGGGAAACAACAAATTGGGAAAAAATCTTTATAACAAAAAACTCTGACAGATGTCTAATTAGTCAAATATAAAAGGAGTTAAATCAATTGAATAAAAAATCAAGCCATTCCCCAATTGATAAATGGGCAAGGGATATGAATAGGCAATTTTCAGATAAAGAAATCAAAAGTATCAAAAAGCACATGAGAAAGTGTTCTAATTCTCTAATAACTAGAGAAATGCAAATCAAAACAACTCTGAGGTACCACCTCACACCTAGCAGATTGGCTAAAATGATAGCAGGGGAGAGTAATGAATATTGGAGGGGATGTTGCAAAATTGGGACATTAATGCATTGCTTTTGGAGTTGTGAACTGATCCAACCATTCTGGATAGCAATTTGGAGCTATGCCCAAAGAGCTCTAAAAGAATGCCTGCCCTTTGATCCAGCCATTGCTGGGTTTGTACCCCAAAGTGTGTAAATAGAATTAGCCAGATCCCATAAATAGTCAAAAGTCTACTCAACCCAGGCGTGCTAATGATGTCACTCCCACCTCCCTTAGTGGGGAGGGGAGACGAGTTACCCACACGTGACAATAAGTAACAAATCAAGAGTAAGGGACTGCCCTTTGGGCAGTCCAAATCAATGTAGAAACTGCCATTTGTCCATTTGAATTAGAGGTGGACCACAGGAAGTGATGAAAGACACGATCTCTTTAAGTAAGCGAGGGAACTTCCTGTGGGGGCAGTTGTCCTCTGGAACTGGAGGAAGAAGCATCTCCTGAGACCACAGACAGCTTACACTCTGTATTGTCGTGTGGGTAAGTTAGGCTGGCTTCCTTGGCCTAGCTGGGCCAATTCTAAACTCTGCCTATCTGGCTGTTGGGCCTTGTGGCTTACAGCTTCATTTTATTTAGACTTCTAACCTCCCTCTCCTCCTTATCCCTACTTTACCTTCCTGATTGTAAATAAACTCCTCAACCCGATGCTGACTTGGGTCTGATTTAATTACGGAATCAACCTGAATTGTTGATTCCTGGCGGCCACATATTTTTAATATATAGCTATAATAACTAAATTTTATTTCTTACAAAAGAGATCATAGGTAAAAAGATTTGTACAAAAATATGTATAGCCTCACTTTTTGTGGTGGCAAAAAACTGGAAAATTAGAGTATGCCCTTCAATTGGGGAATGGTTGAACAAATTATGGTATATGCTGGTGATGGAATACTATTGTGCTCAAAGGAATAAAGAACTGGAAGAATTCCACATGAATTGGAAAGACCTCCAGGAATTGATGCAGAGTGAAAGGAGCAGAGCCAGAAGAACATTGTACACAGAGACTGATACACTGTGGTAAAATTGAATGTAATGGACTCCAGCAAGTAATTAAGAAGATCATCCACCATGATCAGGTGGGATTTATACCAGGAATGCAAGGATGGTTCAACATTAGGAAAACCATCCACATAATTGACCATATCAACAGTCTAACAAACAAAAATCACATGATTATCTCAATAGATGCTGAAAAAGCCTTTGACAAAATACAGCATCCATTCCTATTGAAAACACTGAAAAGCATAGGAATAGAAGGACCCTTCCTAAAAATAATAAACAGTATATACCTAAAACCATCAACAAGCATTATTTGCAATGGGGATAAATTAGAAGCCTTCCCAATAAGATCAGGAGTAAAACAAGGATGCCCATTATCACCTCTATTATTCAACATAGTACTAGAAACACTAGCAATAGCAATTAAGAAGAAATAGAAATTGAAAGTATCAAAATAGGCAATGAGGAGACTAAGCTATCACTCTTTGCAGATGATATGATGGTATACTAAAAAATCCTAGAGAATCAACTAAGAAGCTTGTAGAAATAATCAACAACTTTAGCAAAGTTGCAGGATACAAAATAAATGCACATAAATCATCAGCATTTCTATACATTTCCAACACATTAGAGCAGCAAGAGGTAGAAAGAGAAACACCATTAAAATCACCCTAGACAATATAAAATACTTGGGAATCTATCTACTAAAACAAACACAACAATTATACGAAAACAACTACAAAACACTTTCCAAACAAATAAAACTGGATGTAAACAATTGGAAAACCATTAATTGTTCATGGGTAGGACGAGCTAACATAATAAAAATGACAATTCTACCCAAATTAATTTACCTATTTAGTGCCATACCTATCAAATTACCAAAAAACTTCTTTACTGAATTAGGAAAAACTATAACAAAGTTCATTTGGAATAACAAAAGATTAAGAATATCAAGGGAAATAATGAAAAAAAAAATGTGAAGGAAGGGGGCCTAGCAGTACCAGATATTAAACTATACTATAAAGCAGCAGTCATTAAAACAATATGGTACTGGCTAAGAGATAGAAGGGAGGATCAGTGGAATAGACATCATTAATTAATTAATAATTAATAATAATTAATTAATTAATAGAATTAATGACATCAGCAAGACAGTGTATGATAAACCCAAAGAGTCCAACTTTTGGGACATGAATCCACTATTTGACAAAAACTGCTGGGAAATTTGGAAAACAATATGGGAGAGATTAGGTCTAGATCAACATCTCACACCCTACACCAAGATAAATTCAGAATGGGTGTACGACTTGAATATAAAGAGGGAAACTATAAATAAGTTAAGTGAACATAAAATAGTATATCTGTCAGATCTCTGGGAAAGGAAAGATTGTAAAACCAAGCAAGAGTTAGAGAAAATTACAAAATGTAAATTAAATGGTTTTGATTATATTAAGCAAAAAGCTTTTGTACAAACAAAAACAATGTAGTCAAAATCATAAGGGAAACAACAAATTGGAAAAAAATCTTTATAACAAAAAACTCTGACAGGGTTCTAATTACTCAAATATACAAGGAGTTAAATCAATTGAATAAAAAATCAAGCCATTCCCCAATTGAAAAACGGGCAAGAGACATGAATAGGCAATTCTCAGGTAAAGAAATCAAAAGTATCAATAAGCACATGAGAAAGTTTTCTAAATCTCTAATAATTAGAGAAATGCAAATCAAAACAACTCTGAGTTATCACCTCACACCTAGCAGATTGGCTAAAATGAAAGAAGGGGAGAGTAATGAATGCTGGAGGGGATGTGGCAAAATTGGGACATTAATGCATTGCTGGTGGAGTTGTGAAATGATAGAACCATTCTGGCTGGCAATTTGGAACTATGCTCAAAGGGCTATAAAAGAATGCCTGCCCTTTGATCCAGCCATACCATTGTTGGGTTTGTACCCCAAACAGATCATAGATAAACAGACTTGTACAAAAATATTTATAGCTGTGCTTTTTGTAGTGGCAAAGAATTGGAAAAGGAGGGTATGTTCTTCAATTGGGGAATGGCTGAACAAATTGTGGTATATGCTGGTGATGGAATACTATTGTGCTAAAAGGAATAATAAACTAGAGGAGTTCCAAGTGAACTGGAAAGACCTTCAGGAAGTGATGCAGAGTGAAAGGAGTAGAGCCAGAAGAACACTGTACACAGAGACTGATATATTACGGTAATTGAATGTAATGGACTTCTGTACTAGCAGCAATGCAATGACACAAGACTGCTCTGAGGGATTTATGATAAAGAATGCTACCCACATTCAGAGGAAGATCTGCAGGAGAGGAAACAGAAGATAAACAACTGCTTGAATGCATGGGCTGAGGCGGACATGATTGGGGATGTGGACTCGAAACTACCACACCAATGCAACTAACAACAATATGGAAATAGGCCCTGAACAAGGACACATGTTACAACCAGTGGAAATGTGCGTTGGCCATGAGGTGGGGGGAGAGCGGAGGGTGAAGGGGAAAGTAGGGGCATAAATATGTAAACAGGTTAAAAATGAATATTAATAAATGTTTAAAAATTTTTTTTAAAAAATTGAATGTAATGGACTTCTGTACTAGCAGCAATGCAGTGACCCAGGACAGTTTATGGAAAAGAACGTTACCCACATTCAGAGGAAGAACTGCAGGAGTGGAAACACAGAAGAAAAACAACTGCTTAAACACATGGGTTGATGCGGACATGGTTAGGGATGTAGACTCTAAAGGATCACACCAATGCAACTATCAATAATATGTAAATAAGTCTTGATTGATGACACATGTTAAAACCAGTGGAAAAGTGCTTTGGATATGGGGGAGACAAAGGGAGGTAAATGGGAAAGTAAAAACATGAATCATGTAACCATGGGGGGGAAAAATAATTTCTATTTTGCCCTCTGCTTCTAGAATATCAGAGCAGTTTTCCTTGATAATTTCTTGAAAGATAATGTCTAAGTTCTTTTTTCCTATAATGGCTTTCAGGCAATTGAATAATTCTTAGATTATCTCTCCTAGATTTATTTTCTGATCAGTTGTTTTTCAAATGAAATATTTCACATTTTCTCCAATTTTTTTTCACTTTTTTGACTTTGATTTTTTTTTTCTTGATGCCTCAAGGAGTCGTTACCTTCTATTTGCCCAATTCCCTTTTAAAGCATGATTTTGTTGAGTAAACTTTTGTACCTGCTTTGGCCAGTTCTACTTTGTAAAGAGTTTTTCCTCAGTGAATTTGTGTATCTTTTTTTCCATATGGCCAATTCTGACTTTTTAGAAGTTCTTCTCTTCAGTGCATTTTTGTGCACTTTTTTTCCATTTGGACAATTCTGCTTTTTAAAGAGTTCTCTTCCCTGGATTTTTGGGCCTCTTTATCAGTTGGCCTGTTCTGTTTTGTTTTTTTTAGGATACTGATTTCTTTAGTATTTTTTTGTGCCTCCTTTACTAAGCTGATGAGTTTTTTTCCTGTATTACTCATTTCTTTCCCCAATTTTTCTTCTACTTCTCTTGCCTTCTGGAACATCATATTCCAAGCCTTCTAATTATTCAATGTGGAGGCTGCCAGATCCTGTGTGAGCCTGACCAGAGCTCCATGATATTTGAATGGTTTCTTTCTGGCTGTTTGTAGTATTTTCTCCTTGACCTGGGAGCTCTTGCACTTGTTTATAACATTCCTGGGAATTGCCATTTGGGGATTTAATGCAGGAGGTTATCAGTGGATTCTTTCCATTCTATTTTAGGATAGACCTGTAAAGACTCTAATCTTACTTTAAGCATTATCATTATTATGGGAAGATGGTGGCTTAGAAGCAACAAGGCTCCAGACCTCTATAAACCCTTCAACACCAATCAAGGATAAAGGGCTTCGAGGGGACAGAAAACTAAATTGAACAACAGAACAGAGCTGGGGGATCCTCCTGTTGAACCCAAATTAAAAGGTACACAGGAAAAAAAAGAGAAAAAAAGCCTGAATTCTTTCAACTGTCTGGTGGGAGGGGAAAGAAAGGAGGAAGATCCCAGGTCCCTTCCCCCACCTAATGTGCTGAGTCTACAGAGAATCCTGGAATCTCGTGGTGGGTGGGGGCACTGGACTGGCACAGTCCAGAGGGAGTGCTGTGCCAGACTCAAGGCTCTGATCACAGATGGCAGTAGGTGGCTGGGGGAAAACCCAGAGAGGGTGAACAAATGCTTCATCTTGCACTGCCCTCCCCCCCTTTTCTCAAGGTTTTGACCTCATGGCACTTCAAGCTCTGCAGATCAACCCCACCCTAACTTAATCCTATCAATATAGCAGATAAGTCTTCAGAGGTCAAGGAAGCTCCAACACCCCTTCCCCAGAGACTGTAGTGAAAATAGCTGAAATAAATTTCTATTTTACCTTCTTGTTCAAGGACATCAGGGCAGTTTTCTTGGATAATTTCCTGTAGTGTGATGTCTAGGCTTTTTTTTTTTTTTTTTGGTCATGACTTTCAGATAGTCTAATAATTCTTAAATTGTCTCTCTTGGATCTATTTTCCAGGTCTGTTGTTTTATCAGTGAGGTATTTCATATTTTCTTCTATTTTTCAGTCTTTTGATTTTGTTTTTATTGTTTTTCAATGTCTCATTAAATCATTAGCTTCTAGTTGTTCAATTCTAATTTTTAAAAACTGAATTTCTTCCATGATCTTTTGCTCCTCCTTTTCCTTTTGGTTCATTCTTCTTTTCAAGTCATTCTTTTCAACCTTTAACTTTTTTGCCTCATTTTCCAGTTGGTCAATTCTGGCTTTTAAGACACTATTTTCTTGTTTTAATTCATGTGCTTCGGTTTCCAGATAACATATTTTGTTTTTTGAACTGTCAATTTCCTTTTCCTATTTTTCTTCAACCTGTTTTATTTGATTTTTAAATTCTTTTTTGAGCTTTTCCAGAGCCTGAGTCCAATTCCCTAGATTTTTTGAGGGTTCACTTGGAGTTCCTTGGATCCTGTCCTCCTCTATTGGTTCTGCTTGTTCTTTATCCCCATAGAAGCTTTCAATCTTACTTCCTCCTATTTCTTCTGTTGTTTACTCATATTTTCTCCAATCTGTGTACTGTAAACTCACTCCTTTGTTTGTTTTTCTAGACCTGGGTGTTTGAGCTGCTCTGCCCTGGAGGGAATCTTCAGTCTTCTCTCTCCTCTTTTGGTATACTGCATTAGACAAGTTAAGCTAGCTTGTTGAGTTAATCTGTCCTGAGGCCAAATCTTTAGCATAGCCAACCTATATGGAGGCCAAAATTGCCCAGTCTGATGCACCACCCCTCCCCCAAGTTCCTCCCTGCTAGCTGCTGTCATAGCCTTGAACCTCATGTGGTAGAGCTTAGGTATTCTGGTGACGGTGCAGCTTTTGCTCCAGAATCCCAGTCAGCCTGTGTCTAATCTCAGGTCTCCATGTAGTAGGTGGGGAAGGGGGTTTGACTAGCCCAGTCTCATTTCTGGTCTTTCCCTTATACCAGTGATGGGCAAACTATGGCCCGCAGGCCAGATGTGGCCCCCTGAAATGTTCTCTCTGACTGAGGGACATTATTCCTAATCTGAGGAATACAATGAGTAGGATACAATACAATGAAACTTCGAAAGAGTTGCCTCAGAAACAGACTGACAGATAAGCATTTCCTTTCCTTTGGCCCCCTCTTTAAAAAGTTTGCCCATCATTGCCTTATATCATGGAAATCAACATTCTCTGTCTACTTTTCAAGTTGTGTTCAGCAGGAGAGTCCCATGGCTCTGTGTTGTTGTTGGGTTTGGATTTCTGTTCTTTTGTGAAGCACTTTTTAAAGATTGATATGGAAGGATAGTGAAAGAGATTTTGGTTTTTGCTTCTCCTAAGCCACTATCTTGACTCCACCTCTCTCTTCTACTTTTCTTATTTGATTAAAAAAAAACAAAACTTTTTGAGCACCTTCACTAATTCTTTTTGGGCTTGAGAGCAATTCATATTTTTCACAGAGGCAATGGATGGAGCACTATTGACTTTGTGATCTTTTTTTGAATTTGTGTTTTGGTCCTGTCAGCAAAATAACTTTGTTGAGTTTCTTTTTTTGTTGTTTGCTCATTTTCCAGGCTTTTTCATTTCTTTTCATTTTAAAACCTGTTAAAATTGAGCTCTGCAATTGATGTGAAGGGAGAGCTATTCCAAGCTTTAGGTTCTTTGTGCAGTTGCTTTCAGAACTGACTCTGGGAATCCATCTGCTTTCAGTTCTTCCAAGTTGGTATGATGTAAGGAAAGGGTGTGTTTAATACTCTCCAGGGTTTTGTTCTGGGCTGGGGGTAATCGCAATCACTTTTTTCCACCTTGGCATTATGTCCAGGGTCCCCAGCTCCCCTGGGGCTACAAGAGCTGGTGTAAGTTGATGCTCTTCCTTCCTCTGAGAGCATGACCCAGGACTGGTTCCTGTATGTATAATGCAATAAGAGTCTTATACCCAGAACCAGCAAAGGGACCTCACTACTATCTTTCTGAGCAGTTGCCTGACACTCTCCTCACACCCCCCCCCCTCCCCACCAGCCTCCACCATAAGTATGTGGCTGAGAGCTTTGGAAGCATTTGCTGTTGCTTTAGCTGTGACCAGGCCCCTTGTAGGGGGTAGGACCTGCCCAGACATGCTGCTTAGCACTCCACCTCCACCCTGGTGTACTACATCCCTTGTGACAGCCTTCTAAGTTGTTTGGGGCTGAAAAATTACTTTACTTTGTTTTTTGGTGGGTTGTGCTGCTCCACATTTAATTCTGAGGCATCATACCATAGTTTTTTAGCAGATAATTTGGTAGAGATCAGATTGGTTCATATGCCTTCTCCTCCATCTTGGCCATAAAAATTATTTTTTAAAAATGTTACTGATGTACTCTTTTTATGTTACAAACATTAGTTGCTTGACTTTGTGGGAGGTTTCTTGTAACAAAGTAAAATAATTAAGTAAAACTAATAATACAGTGACCTTCTCTGAAATTTCATGAACATTCTAAAACAGTACCACCTCTATCTTTCTATTTTTTTTTTTAAACCCTTGTACTTCGGTGTATTGTCTCATAGGTGGAAGAGTGGTAAGGGTGGGCAATGGGGGTCAAGTGACTTGCCCAGGGTCACACAGCTGGGAAGTGGCTGAGGCCGGGTTTGAACCTAGGACCTCCTGTCTCTAGGCCTGACTCTCACTCCACTGAGCTACCCAGCTGCCCCTCTATTTTTTAAATTAACAGAAATCTATTTTCTCTCCATCTACTCTCTACCTCAGTGAAAAGGAAAAAAATAAATTTCTTATAACAAATATGCATAGTCAAATAAAATAGATTCCTTCAATGGCTGTATACAAATATATACATATATATGTAAAATACACACATTAATGTATAAGATTATGTGCAATATACACATGTATACAATATACACACAAAGTTATTTATATGTGTTTTATATATGTATATATAAATTTATATACAGCCATCAAGGGAATTTATACCTTGTATATGTCTCATTATGCATCCTAAATCTATTACTTCTCTGTCATATATAACATGTTTCATCATCAATCTTCTGGAATGATGAATGGTCATTATATTGATCAAATTTCTCACATCTTTCAAAGTTAATTATTTTTACAGTGTTATGATTACTGTATAGATTATTCTCCTGATTCTGTTCATTTCATTCTTTGTCAGTTTTTAAAGGTTTTCAATATTGCCCACTTTTGTAACATTGATATTATAGTATATTCTTCTGGTTCTGCTTATTTCACTCTGCATTAGTTCATGACAGTCTTTACATGTCTTTTTGAAATCACCTGTTTCCTTACAGCATAACAATATTCCATAAAATTCACATACTACATTTATTCAGCTATTTCTAAATTGATGGACATCCATGCCCTCAATTTTCAAATTGTTTTTGTCCCATGAAAAAGCTGCCATAAATATTTTTGTGCATCTAAGATAGTTTCTTTTTTTCTTCAGTCTCTTTTAAGTAGAGATTTAGCAGTGTTATATATAGTTAGGCCAAAGAGCAGTGCTATATAATAACTTTTTGTGTATAATTCCAAATCACTGTTGACAATGGTTATACCCAATGACAGATCCAACAGCAACCCCTCCAGCATTTATCATTTTCCCTTTTTTCATCCTTGCCACTTGACAAGTGTGAGGTAGAATCCAAATTTATAAGAATAAGAACCTTCTCTCAACTGATGCATAATCTAAAGACATGATTAGGCAGTTTTCAAGGGAAGAAATCCAGACTATATATAGCTATATATATATATATATATATTTAATGTTCTAAATCACCACTAATTAGATTCTTTATGGATCTACTGCATACTTGTGCACTTCATTTTACATAGGAATAATTAGCTAAGACATTGGCAGTTTGGAGTAATACATGGAGGTCTTAGAGTCAGGAACTAGGTTCAAGTCATGTCTCTTAGCTCTGACTCATAATAGTTATGTGACCAAAGAAAAAACCTCTCTAGGTAACTCTCTAAAATTAAATTATAGGAGGCAGCTGGGTGGCTCAGTAGATTGAGAGCAAGGTCTAGAGACAGGAGGTCCTGGGTTCAAATGTGACCTCAGACACTTCCTAGCTGTGTGACTTAAGTCACTTAACCCCCATTGCTTAGCTCTTATCCCTCTTCTGTCTTAGAACCAATACACAGTATTGATTCTAAGCGGAAGGTAAGGGTTTTAAAAAATAAATAAACTAAATTAAATTAAATTATGGATGAGGTTGTAGAGAGGAGATGTAAAGTCAGACTAGGAGTCAGAAAGATGGAGCTTGGGGTCCAGCTTCACTTACTAGCTGTGTGATCCTCAGCAAGTTACTTAACTTCTCTGTGCCTGTTTCTGCAGTAAAAAAGAGAGGACTAGAATTAATAGCCCGTGAGATTAGATCTATAATTCTGTAAGTTGCTGCTCTGGGTATTCCCAACACTAATGAAACTATAGTTGGGTGTAAAATAAACAAGCATCATTTCATGTACTCATCAGCACATATCACCTAGCCCCTAGTCAAGGTCGTAGGAACCGTGAAATAGGGAGAATTAAATTTGATGGGAGAGAAGATGGAGAAAAGCCCAGAGATTAGGGTGCTCCAATAGTATAACATGGAGGAGAGATTTGGGCAGATAGAATGTACTTTGGGGTATGGAAGCACCAAAAAAGAGCTGAAGAAAGGTAAGAAAGAAAAAATTATGTTCTGCCAAATAGCTGGACTTAGTACCATCTCTGCCTGTATTTGTACCCTGTGGCAGTCTTTTGATGGGAGTTGCAAAGGAGAAAGACAATTGTATAAGTATATGTGGGTTTGGGGGGTTTTATTGAGAATATGGTAGGGACATGATGTCATGTTTGCTGCTTTAACCTTACTAGACTCCTTTTGCGGAATACCTGGGTCCTAACTTGAAGACCCTACTATCCCCTCCCTCAGGTTATTTCTGTTTTTACGGGTGCCCCATCACTTTCTGGGGCCCCATCAGTTCAAAATTCCTGCATATGGCCTTGATTCTCTCCATCTGTGTAAGGCTACAGTAGACTAGGGATCTCCCGAGACTTGATCTCATTGTGGGGGAGGAAGTCAACAGGGCTATGCTGTCATCCTCGGAATGTCATGAAGGGCTAACATGTTGTGATGACAAGAGACCTGTAAGGTGCTCAGAGCTCCCTAGAGAAGAGTATTTGTTCTCTAGCAAATAGCACGTCTCAGGATTCCTCCCTCAAGAAAGGGCCAAGTCTAGCCAAATCCAAGGGAGGAGGACAATAAATCAGAGAGCGAATGCAGAGTCAGCACTTGGGAAACAAGTCATCCTGCTGGTAAGAACACACAGAAAGAAGGAAAGGATCAGCTGTGCAAAAGACACTTTCCCCTCCTCCCACTCCCAATATGGGTTCCAGCTCTCCATTGTTGGCCAGTGAGAATCCAAGGATTTTCCAGGGGAGTAAAAAGATTCTGGACTCAAACCCTGAGCATATTACAGGTTTATTTAATGTCACATAGCCATATGGGTGGAGCTGGACTCCTGGCCCTCTTCATTATCTCACATTGTTTTCCCAGTGCATATAATCAGGGAAAGAACAATAGTAACATGTACATATGGTCCTTTAAGATGGACAAAGATCCTCACAAGAGCCAGAAAGCTTTTATTCCCATTGTGTAAATGCAGAAATTGAGTCTTAGAGAAGGTTAAGTAATTTGCCCATAGCTAAGGGGATGGCCAGGACCCCAGGACACATATCCAGGAACTTTTTTCCTTCTTGTGATGGTTCTCTGGCCTTCTGTCTCCTTTGACTATTCCAGCTCCCTTGCTGGCCCCTGAGTCACCATTCCCAGACTGCCTCTGTCTTCCAGCATGAGAGGACTGGAGGGGAAAAACTTTCCTTTGTTTACATCCAGCTTTCTAAACTGAATTTGCCCTAAGTGCCAGAAATTCTAGTTATGACCTATATGGACATCAGCAACCTGATTTTTGCGTTTTAACATCCTCTCCCCTAATTTTTATTCAGGTAACATCAAGTTAAAATGAAGATGGAGATTAGCTTTGAAGGAGAAAGGAAATCACTAAAGAGCAATAATGCAGGGAGTAGCTAGGTGACTCAGTGGATTAAGAGACAGGCCTGGAGACTGGAGATAGGAGGTCCTGGGTTCAAATCTGTCTTTAGATATTCCCTAGCTGCATGACCTTGGGCAAGTCACTTAAATCTCCATTGTCTAGCTTTCATTGCTCTTTTGCCTTAGAACCAATACACAGTACTGATTCTAAGATGGAAAGCTAAGGGTTAAAAAAACAACAGAGCTATACCTATAATGTAGCCTGAGGGGTATAAGCCAGGAGGGTAGTTACAATCTGTCTCTAGCCTACTTTTCCAGACTTAGATACTATATGAAACTTTTTTTTTAAACCTTTACCTTCTATCTTAGAGCCAATACTATCTATTGGTTCCATGGCAAATGAGTGGTAAGGGCTAGGTAGGCAATATGGGTTAAGTGACTTGCCCAGGGTCACACAGCCATATTTGAAACTAGGATGTCCCATCTCTATGCCTGGCTCTCAATCCACTGAGTCACCTTGCTGCCCCCTTATAACTCCTCATATTCTCTTTGTTCAAGTCAAACTGGCCTTCTTACTATTCTATTCATTCCTATCTCCATTCTTCCATAAAGTCTGTTGATCTTGCCTGGAACTCTTTCCATCCTCTTAAATTCCAAAGTTTTGTCAGAGCAGCTCAAGTGCCACCTCCTACAGGAAACCTTTCTGGATCTCCTCAGCCTCTAGTGCCTCTCCCTGAAAGGACCTTGTTTTGACTTTATATATATTTTGTAGCATGAGAGGCAACATTGCTCAGTAGTTAGAGAATCAGCTTCAGACCCAGGAAGACCCGTGACACATACTAGACATATGACCCTTGGCAAGTCACAACTCCTGCAGTAGCCAATTCTCTAAGACCATAAACTGTAGGAAGGTGCCAACCTACTCTGACAGAAGGAGTTTCCTCATCTGAGAATTCTCAGCATCAATGAAATCCCAGGCCCAGTCCCTATATTTTATGTATACTTATATGTGTATATATTGTTTCCTATGATAAAATCAGAGCTTTTTTAGAGTAGGGACCTTTTCCTTTTTTGATCTTGTATTCCTGGTGCTTAGTAGAGTATGTGGTACACAGTAGGTGCTTAATAAACACTTGTCGATCAATGGGTAAGAGTGGAAGAATTCATGGGCTGGCAGAGACATTTCCTTCTCTCCTCTCAACTGGTTCCCTGAGTCACTGCCCAGCTGCCAGTGGCATGGTAGAGGATATCTCAAAGCCAGGGACTGAGGGCAATAATAATAGTTAGGAAGCATTAGCATTTTGTGGTCATAAAACAGGGGCAGATGCTTTGGAGAGCTTTCTGCCTCAGAGATGTGAATTCAAAGTGAGCAGCGCCAAATGATGACTGACTTTCAGGAGACCTTATGCTTTTTGGGAAACGAATTTGGAAGCCAGAAGAAGGAATGGATCGGGTCTCTGGTGGCCTCTGGAAGCTAGGGAGAAGACATAGGATAGGGAGTTATTGGCTTCCTTGTATACTTTTTAGTGTCCATCTTCCAAAACCAGTTGCCCAAATAGTGGTGCTGTGGGCTGATTAAAAAGCATAAAATGTGCAAAAAGGTTCAATTAAGTCTTACAAATGGCAGGTTATGAGATATTTACGTTGACAAGGATTTTGCAATTCCTTTGTTAAAGCTTGTGAGTCTAAACCAAGCATCAGAGATCTGGTGGATTTCCAGACAAGAGGAGAGTCATTTCTTATCCTGGTCTTCCCAAATGATAGCTGGACCTAAATGTAATCTTGTAATTGAAAAAATTGGGGGGGGGGTATTTTTTTTTCTAGTAAATTAAAAACTCAAATGATAATTTTTATTTATTCCCTCCACAATCTGGCCCCAATGAACTTCCTGTCATGGACTACCCTGAAGAAGCCATATTGCCACTTATGTTTAAAAAAAGGCATAGTGTGGTAGGGGAGAAAAAGCATGGCATTTAGTGTCAAAAGACCTGGATTCAGTCTTGGCCTCTGCCACTTAGTAGATATGTGACCCTGGGTAAGTCACTACCTCTTTACATCTCAGTTTCTTAATTTTATCATCATTTTTGTTGGTCAGTTGTTTCCACTGAGTTTGACTTTTCATGATTGTGTGGACCTCTGTCCATGGGGGTTTTCTTAGCGGAGATATTGGAGTGGTTTGTTATTTCCTTCTCCACTGACTTTATAGATGAGGAAACTGAAGCAAAGAGGGCTAAGTGACTTGCCCAGGGACATACAGTTAGTAAGTACGACAAATTTGAACTCAGGAACATGAGTTTTCCTGATTCTTCAGTTTCTTAATTTAAAAAATGAGAGGGTTGGACTAAGTGATCTCTAAGGTTGTTTCCAGATAGGAATTCTATGATCTTCTGAGGAAGAATAAGACAAAAGTCCTCACACTTTCTGGGGAATCTATCGTCCCTCCAACTTAAACAGGAGCTCAACTTCCCTGAGAGGCATCCATTGTCCCTCCTGCTGGACTCCTTGCTGTAGTCAAGTGTTAGGCACTGAGCAATACACACAATTGAAGGAAAGATAGTCCCTGCTTTTTAGGAATATCTCAGTGTTACCTCCACAAGCCTCCTGTCCTCTTCTCTCCGCAAGGAAAAACATTTTTTTGACATTCTACTCAGTCGTGCTGGAGACACCATCAATTAATTAATTAATTAATTAATTAATTAGCTTTCCAGTGAATGACATTCATTGGGAAAGTGGAGCATGGCTTCCAGATGATAATTATTGGCCCCTTTATGAAACTGAAACAGTTACCGTAAATCACTGCAGGATCCAAGAGAAATTGGCACCGACTCTGCAAGGAAGCTGCGATCCTCATTTGTACTGGCCGTGGATGCCAGTTGGTATCTAGTGAGATTAATTAGTACTTTTAGATGTGCAAGTTAGAGCCATAAAATATTAACATATGTGTCTTTGGTAGTCTCTGAGCCTGCTGAAACAGCCCCCAGCCACTTGGGTGTACGGGCTCATTGACTAGAATGTAAAAGTTAAATTCTCATCACCTGTAAGTAATATGGCTCAGCGGCAGCCCGCTGGGCAGAAAACCATCTGAAATCTGGGGCTGGGCGGGCTCCCGAGCAGCAGACACCCATACGGATGGACCCCAGCGCTAGAAACGATGGGCAGCGCCACCACGGAGGGACGGATTCCTTGTATCCTTGCAGCGCTTTCCTCCTCTGGGACTGCCTCTCCCTCACTGTCCTCTCCAGCTTTTGAAGTCCGACCTCCTTCCAGGACTACCTCAAGGGCTTACTCCTTAAGGAAGCTCTCTGACATCTCTACCTCCACGTCAGGGCTGAGCTTTCCTTCTTCGGACCCGATTTCGTCTTGTCTTCTGTAGCCAAAGGCCATATATTTCTACTCTCTTCTGTTTTGCATTATCATTATTGCATAGTATAACACATGTAGAAGTAACCAGATGGCTCAGCCTCGGTATTGGATCTGGAGTCAATGAGACCCGAGTTCAAATTCAGACTCAGACACTTACTAGCTGTGTGACCAGGGGGCAAGTCACTTAATGTATGTTTGCTTTAATTCACCGGAGAAGGAAACGGCCATACTCCGGCTATCTTGGTCAAGAAAATGCCATGGAGAGTGTGGTCAGACATGACTCAACAACGATTACAAAGTTATGTGAAATCCGCCATATATAGTGTAAGTTCCATGGAGGCAGAGCCTTTGTCTTAATTTTCTTTCTGCCTTTGTATATAAATGTTTTGCCCTTAAGAGGTACTTAATAAATATTAAATAAATGAATATTGACTTCTCCATTCTTTAAATTCCTATAATAATTGAAGAAGGAACCACATAACTTAGCTTTCTAATTCCCTTCTTTTCTTTTTTTAATCTCATACTTTTTGTTTAGTGACAACTCTAAGTCAGAAGGGCAAACAGGGTTAAATGACTTGCCCAGGGTCACATAGCTAGGGTGGTCTGAGACCAGATTTGAATCCAAGTCCTCCTGATTTCAGGTCTGGCTCTCTGTCCACTGAGATTCCTCGTTGCCCTTCAAATTATTTTCTGATTATTACACATGTAGTCCTCTAATCCCCTTAACTAGATGGCAAGCTCTCTGAAGACAAAAAGCATTTATTTTCAAACCTATGAGCAATGTTGTTGACAAACAGGAATATAACTTTGGTTTTTTAATGGAGCTTAAGAAACTCCAAACAAAATAAACATTTCCATTTGCAAAGCAGATCAGAAAAAGAGAAGTGTTTATGAAGCTATGAATCTCTATTAAGTATAACTTGCTTTTCTTTTTTTTTTTTTACAGGGTTGTTGTTGAGGATCAAATGAGATAATATTTGTAAAGCACTTAGCTCAGTGCCTGGCACAGAGAAAGTGCTATATAAATGCATATTATCTTCTTTTCAAATATAGCAAGGTCTCAGGACAAATAATGAATCCCCCAAAGTGGTTACATATATTCAAATATGAACTATTCAAAGCTAGTTGGTTTCATTTTGGTCTAATTAGATTTAATCTATTAGATCACCAACCTACTTTTAAAAATCAAGAGTTCCTAAGTTTTTCAAAGCTACATTTCTTTATAATTATGTAAAATAGAGTCATTGGTTCTAGTCCAGTGGAAATATACATTTCAAATTCAAATTAAGTGGCCACTTCAGGAGATTCATTGTTTGCACTAATTGGGACCTACACAAACACATAAATTCGACATGTAACTTACCAAATAGCCCAGCTTGTTGGTGATTATTTCCGGGTTTCCTTTTGTTCTCTTCTGCACATTAATAAAAGTGAACCAACTTTTTTTCTTTCTTTTTTTCCTCCTAATCTATACTTAGCTCTCCCTTTTCCCTTCCATCTTCCAAAGTGGAAAAAGAAAAGACAAGAAAAAGAAAGCCCTTATAACACATATGCAAAGTCAGGCAAAAATACCCTACATTAGGCATGTCTGAAAATGAATGTCTCATTCTACAGTGAGAACCTATGATCTCTCCCTTAGAATGTCAGTAGCATGCTTCATCATCATTCCTCTGGAATCAAGACTGGAGATCAAGTTGATTAGAGTTCTTAGGTTTTTTCCAAAGCTGTTTTTCTCGATAACATTATTCTGTAAACAATTCTGGTTCTGCTTTTTTCACTCTGTCTCAGTTCACATGTTTCCCCAGGTTTTTCAGAAACTCTCTCTTTAGTAAAGAGTTATTCATTGAAAGTACTAGATTAAATAAATGGAAAAACATTTATTAAGCAGTTACTAGGTGCCAGCCCCTGGTTTAAGAGCTGGAAGTACAAAAAACAAGGAAGTAAGACAGTCTCAGCCCTCCAGGTGCAGACTTTTTCTAATGGGGAAAGAAATAAGAAGGAGAACTAGAAAGGGATGAGGGAGGGAGGGAGGGAGGATGTAAAGATCGGTTTGGAATAAGACAAGGCTAGAGTTCATTTATGGGAACCCCCAAGTTCCCAGGACAGTACTGGTGGGAGGGGAAGAAGGAAAACAAGACTAGGATAGCTGGAGCTCCAGCCTCCTGGTCATTTCCTGGTCATTCCTAAACAATGCTGTGTTTGTTCCAGCTATCTTTCTCTTTCTCTTTCTCTTTCTCCCCCTCCAACCAGAACCTGGACTCTGTCCCTGGGAGGTAGTGCTCTATCTGATAGGTGAGCTTTTGACTTAACTTCCTGACAACTAAGTCTCCATTCACTTCTCAGACATTTCAGAGGACAAGATTCACTTTCCTACATCCCTAGAATGGACATGCCAAACTCAAATAGAACTAGGGACCACTACAGTGTACATAAGGACCTCTTTGGGTTGCATATTGACTTAGTTTTAAAATGTAACATAATCTATATTTTATTCTATTTTTATTTTTAAATTAATTTTGTTAAAGATTTCCCAATTATATTTTAATCTGGTTCTGGAGGGAGACTGTGTTGGGCCTGTATTTGACACCTCTCTCTGCCTTAGACCACTTTTAAAAAATATATATATACTCTCCCATTTAACCTCTTACTATCATTTTAACTCCTTTCAGCAAATTCATTCTTGGGCCAGAGTCCAAATGAGCTGATTTTTCTCTTCTCCATAATTGTCCCTAGGTTTGGTAGTCTATTCCAGCTTAAAACTTACCTATCTACTCCAGCATGAAAATTGGCAAGTGTAAGGCAGTAGAAAGTGCTTGATTTGGAATCAAGAATGTGAGTTCAAATCTTAGGTATCTTACTATGGATGTGGCCTGAAGCTCAGGTCCCTATCTATAAGATGAGGGGTTTGGATTGGATGGCCTGTGAGTTGTCTTCCAGTTTTACATCCATGATCCTAGGACTCTTTCTGTTCCAACAGGAAATCTCCCCTGACTAACTGGGCAAAGAATATTCATTTTTTCCTAATTCGTAACTCATTCTTTCTATAGTGAATATACTTTCCAAACCTCACTGCCAACACCATTATGATTTGTTTTATATTTAATTGAATTAATTTAAATTATATTTATTTATATGTCTATTCATTTAATTTGGTTATTTAATTATATTAATAAAGTTAAATTTTAGTAAAATTAAATTTAAATTAATTAAAAATTTAAGAAATAATTTAATAAAGAAATTTTTGCCTTAGCAGAAAGTATATGCAGCTGCAGTCAGGCTATGGGCATTTTAGTCCAAGTTGTCCCCAGACCACCTGTGTGATTTTCGCTAGTCCAAATTATAAGAGAGGCCATCCTGTGCAACCTAAATCATGAAGCCTCTCTGCAACATCTCCAGTCAGGGGATCTCCCTCTCACTGAAGACCTCTATCAACTAGGAATTCAGTATTATCCTCTTCTTTCTCTTTTTCCTCATAGCTAGTTAGCCAGCTGCACTTTACAAATATTTAATCCTGAGAACAACCCGAGGAAATAGGTATTATTATAATCCTAATTTTACACTGAGGAAACTGAGGCAAACAAAGGTTTAGTGACTTGCTTAAGGTCATTCAAATTATCTGAGGCTGAATATGAACTCGGGACTTGCTGACTCTCCATTAAAATACCTAACTGCTTACTAAAGAAGTTTATTCTATTTTTGTACTCTCCAAACTGTTAGGAAATATTCCCTTATGTTGAGTGGAAACCTTCCTTAAATGTCAGAGTATCAAAGGATTACAGCTAGAAGAGGGTGTAAAGGTAGTACAACCCCTTCATTCTACAGGTGAAAAAACTGAGGTCCAGACTTATAAAGTGACTGGCCCATATCACACAGGAAGTGTTTTGGAGCCAGAATTCCAAACAATGTCCTCTGACTCAGAAGACTCCAAAGTCAATGGCCATTACAGAATCATGGCTCTCATTGTTTCTAGTTGTGGCCTTTGTGGACGCAAGCAGAAAAAATTTAATCCCTCCCCTAGTTAGTATTCAAATACAGAAATTATGAACTCTCTATCAAAGACTCTTGTCCAGGTTAAATATTTGCATTTCCCTCAACCAAACCTGATGTGGCATGATTTAAAGAACCCTCACTGTTTTGCTGTCTCTCCTCTGGTACACTCCAGCTTCTCATTATCCCCTGTAAAATGTGGTACACAGGGTCAGCTGGGTAGCTCAGTGGACTGAGAGTCAGGCCTAGAGATATGAGGTCCTGGGTTTTAAATTTGACCTTGGACACATCCTTGCTGAGTGACCCTGGACAAGTCACTTAACCTCCATTGCCTAGTCCTTACCGCTCTTCTGCCTTTGAACCAACACAGTGTCAATTCTAAGACAGAAAATAAGGGTTTTAAAAATAAGTAAATAAAACGTGGCACAACCAGAATTGGACACAGTATTCCAGGTATGTTATGATCAATCAGCCCAGTTGGTCAGTCAATAAGCATTTATTAAGCAGTTACTATATATAAGTTTTTATCTTTGAGCAATATGATTTTATGAATGTACTCTGAAGTCACATTAGTTTTTTCGGCTGCTGATTCATTGGGTAGCTCATTAGAACCTCTAAGTCTTTTTCACATAAACTGCTCTGTAGCCAATTTTTTTTTCCATCCTGTATATGTTTATTTTTTGAACCAAAGTACAGGACTTCATTAAATTTGATGCTGTTAGTTTCAACTCGCTACTTCAGCCTGTCAAGATTTGTCCAGATTCTGTCGTTAAGAGCATTAGCTATCCCTAAATCTTAGTGTCAACCACAAATTTTCAGAAGCATGTCTTTTATCCCTTTTATCCACGTTGATAATAAAAACGTTGAACTAAACAGGGCCTCAGACAGAAAGGGCAACACTCCTGGAGTAGAATCCTCTCCCTTTCCCCTATACGGCCCTCTGGGCCCCAGATTGAATTCCACTAATTATCACACTCTGGATCCAGCCAGGCAGCCCCTTTCCAAAGCCATCCCACCTCACTGCACACTGGTGCAGCCCACATCCGTCCATCTTTTCGACAAGGTATTAGGAGAGATTTTGTCAAATGCCTTACTCAAATCCAGGCAAATCCTAGGCATTTACTGTTAAGAAAGAAATTATATTAGTCTGGCATGATTTGTTTTTAATGAATACTCTCTAGTTCCTAGTAACCACCTCTACTTCTTCTGTGAACTCTCAAACATTCCCAGAATTTTAGTGAGGATCCGTGGCTGTATTTGAAAGTATCTGCTGCCGACCACCTGCTCCCTATGGCTGATGGGGATGTCAGGAAGAACAAATGGAATACTAGATAGGAAAGTGCTTGGAAAAGTTTTAAAAAGTCATGGGTAAATGCAGGGAATCACTATTTAATAGTTCAGTGCTAAGGTGGATCCTCATCGTGGGTACCACTTCCCAAGATGCAGATTGTTTTCAGAGAGCGGCAGTATGAGCTAGTAGAGGGAGTCTGGAACCCGTGGCCAGGGAGTCCTGCTTCCAAATGGCATTTCCCACAGCTTTGACCTTTATGCAACTCCCTAAGACTTTGACTATAAGAGTTATAGGTTGGTTACAATCTACAAAGGGAGAGAGTGGCTTTTCACATTGACTAGAAATCAGAGGTCCCTAATGTATTAACATAATATTTTAAAATTTAATTTGATTCTAAATATCCCAGTTGACTTGATAAGTAGTAGAAATACTGCCTGGATAGACTGGCTTTAGGAATATCAGGCATATGCCCTGGAGTTCTAGTGGGCAGAGAAAACAGAGACATCGTGACTGGTGGGGTGAGAAGGAATCAAAAATGATTATTATTATTAAAATCAATACGAGGAATTCTAGTTGCGGGTGAAAGCTGTAGAAATGGCTCTGTCTCTCTGTGGTTTTTGAGCTTTTTCTTCTGAATCATGCTGATAAATCATGCTGATTCATACCAGCAAGACCCATGTGCCCCAGGAGGAGGCTAGAACATAAGACCCCTCTGTGAGTGATGCTACCATCATGTATGACGTTGGGCAAGTCACATTTCTATTTGAGGATCTCACTGTCATTATTTGAAAAAGAGATTGAATATGATTATCTCTAAGTTCCTTTTGAGTTTCTGGAATGTCTCATATTCTGTCAGTTCACAGGAAGAAAGAAAATGGCAGTATAACACTAGAACTAAATTCTTTATTTTACACAGAGAGAAAATGAGACCCAGAAATTAGTATAGCATAATAGGTAGAAAGATGAAGTTGAATAATTCTGCTTCACACACTGAGGTCATATAATCTCTCTCAGCCTGAGTTTCTTCATTTGTAAAAGAAAAATAATACAATTGTGGTATTTATCTCACAGGATAGTAGAGTACCAGAAGTCAGGAAGACTCATCTCCAGGAATCCAAATTTGGCCTCAGACACTTACCTGGCTGTGTGACCCTGGGCCAGTCACTTAATTCTACCTCAGTTCCTCATCTGTAAAATGAGCTGGAGAAGGAAATGGCAAATCACTTCAGAATCTTTACCAAACAAAAAGACCCAATTGGGGTCAGGAAGAGTCAGTAGGCTTGAAAAAAGACTGAACCACAAAATTGTTGTTACCACTATTATTATGACAAGTCCCTGGAGAAATAGATAGATTTGTGGCAGAAATTAGGGACTAGATAGGTCTATTCACTACACTACAATTGCCTGAATTGCATAAGAATGGGCTGACCAATTCACATTTTCCCCATTCTCTTCTCTCCAGAGAGGACAGGATTTGACTATCTAGGAGATAGGAGAGTAGGAGGAAGAAGGAATCACTCCACATCTTTTTTCCCCTCTAAGTACCACAAGTCTTGCCTGCTGTGGAAATTTTGTGCTGCCTATTCTTGTGTAATTGAAGGCTTAATAACTTGAACGAGGCAATTGTTGTGTAGTGAAAAGACCAATCTGGTCCCATTTTCCCAGGGGCATGTCAGAATAATTCCAATTTATATGCCAGTCTTCTTATATGTAGATGGGGTTGAACTAGTCCATATTAACCCCTATTCGTGCCCATTGCCTTCAACCAATAAATTGGAGGGCAGGAAAGGAAAGGGGTCATTGAAGAAGTATCCCTGAAAAGTTTGGGTAAGAAAAAAGATAAGCTGTTGACTCTCCAGTTTTGCCTGGGTCTGTCCCTATCACTCTGTAAAGAATAAATCCAGAAAGCAACAGAACATGAAATCTTCTGCCAGTTTTCTTAAGAAACAAGTCGATTGGCTTGTTTCTTGGCCAAAGTCCAACATGGGTTATTTTATTCATTTGTTCAATTCCCTCTTTAGTTTTAGTTGGAGAGGTGGAGTGGATTGGATCCTGATTTTGTGGAAGGGCTGCCATGCTCCACTTTAGAGCAATTCCTTTTTCTAAGCATGGATGAGGTCATCCCTAAACATTGTTGACATCTCTCTTGGTTGAGGATTCAGGGAAGATGAAGCATCCAATACAAACATGAGATCCTGGGAATTGTAATGATGATGAGTGCCAATGCTTTACAATACTTGTGGGCTTTCTTGAGGTGATCGGAGACCATGAACGCTGCATGATTCCATCCATCATTTGCCATGTCTTAGCAAGATATTTGCCTGCCTTCTTTATGCATCTGGAAACTTGTGTAATTTTTTTTTCTGAAAATGAGTGAGTAATATTGGGCTGCCTGCCTGCATGGCTTTCACTTGGTGAGATGCCAAATTTGCATTGGCAAAGCTCAAGTTTCCCATGCACCCTCATGCAGGGATCATACTGAGGCATCCATCTAAAGTCCTAAGTTTAGATGTGCGATTCCCTGGATGTCTTTATAATATCCCTTTATAATAGAGAACTGTGGTCAGGCCTGAGCAAAATATCAAGTAGAGGAATTTCTTTTCAATACCTATCTTCTTTTTGAGGCCCCCTTTTCCTTTTAGTCACTGTTTCTCCCTCTATATGTACTTTGCTTCCTTATGTAACACAAGGTCCCCTTAAGTGTTGATTCCCTAGGTTTGCTCTAAAGAATGGGATGCTAGATTTTATCTTTATAAAATCCCTTTCCATTCTATCAAAACTTACTCATCTTCTTTCCCATTTCTTCTAGAACTTAGCTAATTTGATAAATATATTTTGAGTCATGTTAGTATTATCAACTAATGGCTGGCATTTCTTAAATTACCATTATTGATGGCTGGTAATAATAATGTTACTCTTGCCTGATAATATTTGTATTTAAAGTGCTTTTCAGCATCTTATCACAAGTAACCATTATAATAGATAAGGAATTGGGCTTAGAGTTAGGAAAGCCTGGGGTTAAAATCAAGCCTCTGATATAGGGATATGACCTTGGGCAGGTCACTTAAATTCTGTGTCTCAGGCAACTTCTTAGGACCTGTGCACCAAGTCAAAGAGAAATTGTGAGTTGGCTTAGTCAATTAATCAAAAAAGAGTTTAATATGGGATAAACATTGGGGATACCAAAAAAAGGAGACTATCCTGGTACTCAGGGGAACTTACATTCTAAGGTAGGAGAAACTAGCACACACATGCATAGACCAGTGATTCCCAAAGTGGGTGCTGCAGCAATCCAGGGGGGTGGTGATGGCCACTAGTGCATTTATCTTTCCTATTAATTGCTATTAAAATTTAAAGAAAAATTAATTTCCAGGGGACTAAGTAATATTTTTTCTGGAAAGGGGGCGGTAGGCCAAAAAAGTTTGGGAACCATTGGCATAGACAAAGACACAGATATATATATACATACATACATACATACACACATACAGTAACTTCGAGGTCGCTTTTTGGTCCTTGCACAAGTAACTAGAAGGATCAGGAAAGGTTTAATGAAGGTGGTCCTAAAGTTGAGTCTTTTAAAAATATTTTTTAAAATTTCTTTTGTTAAATATTCCCACTTACATTAAAAACTTTTTAAACATACTTCAAAAAAGTCAAGTTCCAAGTTCTCTCCCTTTTACCTATTCCTTCTCTACCTCTTAAGAAGGAAAGAAATATATCAATTATGCATGAAAGTCACACAAAACATATTTTCATATTAGTCATGTCCCAAAAGAAAACACCTCCTACCCCTAAAAACCAAGAAAAGTAAAGTGAAAAAGAATGCCTCAATTTGGATCCAGAGTTCATTCTCTTTCTGGAGATAAACAGCATTTTTCATTGTAGATCTTTCTAAATCGTCTTGGATCATTGTTTTGATCAAAGTACTTGAAATGTCTTTTTTTTTAAGCCTTTACTTTCTGTATTAAAATCAATACTTTTTAGTGGTTCCAAGATAGAAGAGCGTTAAAGGCTAAGGAATAGAGTTTAAGTGACCTGCTCAGAGTTACACAGCTAGGAAGTGTCTGAGGTCAGATTTGAACCCAAGACCTCCCATCTCAGGATCTGGCTCTCAGTCCATTGAGTCACCTGGCTGCTTTGAGCTGAGTCTTGAAAAAAACACAAGAATTTCAAAAGGCAGAGGCGAGAAGCAAATGTATTGCAAGCATAGTGAATGCCCAGTGCAAAGGATAGAGAGAGGAGATGGAGTACATGAGTGGAGAATATCTAGGAACCTATTGTGGCAGGATATGGGAAGGGAATAATGTTTTCTATTGTTCGTTTGTTTTTCAATTTACATTTTATTTCAGTTCTGAATTCTCTCCCTCCTGTTCCCCCTTCTCCACCCACCAAGAAGGCAAAAGAAACAAAACTCACTACAAATACTTAGTTATATAAAACAAATTCCTATATTAGTCACATCCAAAAGAGAAAAAGAAAGAAAAGAAAATATGCTTCAATCTATACTCCTCAGTCTATCAGTTCTCTGTCTCTAAGATGATAGTATGTTTCACCATGAATCCTTTGGGTCTGTAGTTGGTCATTGTGTTTATCAGTATTCCTACAAAGCTGATTATCTTTACAATATTGTTACCATTTTATAAGTTGTTCTCTTTGTTCTGCTCACTTCACTTTGTATTCCCATGTTTTTCTTCCCATGTTTTTTCTGAAATCATGGAAAGAAGGAGCATGTAAGATGACTGGGAAGGTAGAAAGGTGCCAGGGTGTAAAAAGATTTAAATGCTAAACAGAGGCATTTGATCCTAGAAGTAATAGTTAGCCACTAGAGTCTGTTGAGTGGAGAACAGGGAGAGGAAGGGTGGAGATAGATGTTGACATGATCAGAATTGGAAATTAAGAGTTCTTTGGTAACTTTGAGGAGAGCAATTTCAGTTGAGTGATGAAGTTGGAAGTCAAATTGGATGGGGTTGAACAGTGAGTGAAAGTATAGGAAGTACTGGCAGTAAGTAGAGATAGCTTTTTCTAGGAGTTGGGAATAGGAGAAAGAATTGTTATAGATTTAGGCATCTTTGAAAGCAGTAGGGAATGAATGAATGGAAAAACATTATTAAGTGCTTTCTATGTGCAAAGCATTTGGGATACAAATAGAAATACAAGATAGTCCCTGCTCCCCATGGAGCTTGCACTCTTATAGGAAGAGACACAACACAAAACAAGATTTCAGCTGTAAGTCAGATGGAAAGGCTTGGTGTTTCTTAAAGCGCTGCAGTTAAACAGATGGCAATTCATCTTCTTTAATGTCATTTCCATTGAACAAACCATATCTGTTTTTGTTGTTGAGCCATTTAATAGTGCCAAGGACATTAGCGGAAAGAACTATTTTTTTTTTTTTTTGGGTCTTCAGCCCTGATGAATCTGAGTCATGGTCATATAGTTAGTACATATCAGAATAGAGATCTCAACTCAGAGATGAAAAATGGATAATGAGCTGAATATAAAATTGAAGAGGGAAAAAGGAGATTAGATTGTCTTTGGGAAACTTTGGAGATCTTTTTATAAAATAATTTTTATCAATGTCTTTTTACATTACCTACATTTCCGGTTGTATTCCTTCTCCTTCCCTTTTCCAGAAAGCCATTCATATGATAAAAGATTTTTTTAAAGGGAAAAAACCAACAAACCAATCAATATGTTGAAAATTCTGACCACATTGCATTCCACTTCTATGAACCTCACCCCCCAGCTCTTCAAAGTAGTGAAAGAGAGGTGACTTCCAATATCTCCTCTTTGGGGCCATCGGGTAGTTCTTTTAATGACATCAAGCCTCTCTAGAAACAAAAAAAGTTTCCTGCAATGAGGAAATTAGGGAATTAGCACCCAGGCTGTCAGGCTGACTCTAAAGACCTGAGAGTTCCATAATGGAATGAAGCTGGGGGGGGTTGAAAAAGAGTGGGTGGTTTGGCCAAGCTGAAAAGAGGAGGTATTGGCTGTGTGGTCCAGCTTTGCCAGGTATCCAAGGAGCTGATAAAGTGGGATTTGGATTTCACTGAGAAGATATTTCAAGCAACTATCATGGCCTAGGTTGAAGAAAGGTCTGGATTATCTGTTTATGGACAGCAGATTTATCTACTTTACTCCCTAGAGCAGTTTTTGGATTGACTGGCTGTGTATTGGACTTGTTCCTGGTTCCCGTGACATCTAAGATCATCTTGGAGCACTGTGAACCAGTGCAGTGAGAAACCCACCTCTCCAGCCCCTCTTATTCTATTTAGCTTAGTTTTGAACTTAGTTTAGTTAAATCATTAGGGCTATTCCATAGTATAGAAAACCCCTCTCTTCCACTTCCCTCACATCTTATAAATTAACATCTTCAGTAATGTTATTATAGTTCTGAAGATCATCCAAAGAGTGGGGATGGTTGATACAAATAGATTTTCGACTAGAAGAAGGGGCTGGGGATAGGAAGGTAGAGATCAAGAACAGCTTCTCCTGGAACCAGCAGTTATATCAGGCTTAGAAAAGAGTCTTCCCCTCATCAGCTGAGCATATATGTGAGGTTTATAGTATATTATCCCTTCATGGCCACTGTCTAAACAGTTCCTGACAATCATTGGCTTTTGAAACTCAAGCTCTTCTTTCTCAAGCTCAAAGGAAGCTTCTGTTCCCAACTTGTAGAACATGACTGATATTTCCATCACTTTCTCCTGTGGAGTATCTACCTCTGTGATAGGTAACTACACTGAAAGTTCTAGAGAGGGGCAAAACTGAGTCATATTCTGGGCAGAAATCTGAATCTGACTGGAAGCTGGAGAATACATAGAGGAGAGGAGTGCTGGTAGAGTCCATGTCATGAAGTATACTTTGTTACTTGACATATTAATCCACCATCAAACTGTGGCTCTAAGGTGAGGCAAAAAAGGTTAGTGCAAGTGGGTGGCAGGAGGGAATGACAGATCTGAGCAATGTGAAAGATAATCTAAGCAACTTCAATTTATATTCACTATTTTAGGCCTTTGGATAGCTGTATATTTTCTGGATGTAATCCTATTAGATAATCAGTATTTTAGTAATAAGTTGTAAGGAATAATCACAATTATTAATTGATTGAATAATTGTGTATGATAACCAATAATCATATTGTAAATAAAATAACAAATTAGTCTCTTGAAATGACTTGGAAAAATACCTTTGCCAAGGAGAGTTGGCACAATCTTTTAAATCTTGAGATATATCCAGACTTCTTAAGACAACGGTATCTCTTTTGACTCTGAAACTGTGTAATGCAACTAGCCTCTCCCTCTCTCTATTTCCTTGCCTTCTACCTTCCTAATTGTAAATAAACTACCATAAAACCCATCCTGACTTGGGTCTATTTTAATTATGGAATCAATCTGAATTATTGATTCCTGGCGACCACACCTTAAAATATATATCTATATAATATCTAATTTCTAAATATTACAAAACTATGGAATAACCTTTGCTGGTTACTATTTTGGGTCAGGGGGACTACATGATTACCACCTTCATAAGAAGATAAGGAATCAATCTGACCTTCTGCAAGAAAGAAAACTTCTAAAATGAGAAACTTGGATTTTCCCCTTCTGAAGAAATATTCAGCTGATGTTTGTGTAATTTGATTGGTTTTTGTAGACTATTATAATAATAGAGCCAATAATCAATGTTTGACAGAAGGGGAGATAGAGAGAGAGTCTATGAGGTGAGACTCTCTTCTAGCTCTCCCCTCCTGCCAAATATGCACTGGGAGACTTTGAGGGGGTGTTACCCTGAAACTGGGTGACCTGGAGGGTTGTGCTGCCCCACAGGAGTTGGGGGCGAGGCTTCCCTATAAGATGAGGTATGTGCAACCCTAATCCAATTCTGAAAGAGGGCAGAGTTCACACAAGCCTCCCTGGAGGTCAGTCAACTTCACAGCGGGTGGTCTGGCTCCAAGATGGAGGCAGCCAGACCAAACCGTGGTTCTCCTCTCCCTTGTTGTCTCTCAGGCACTCCAGAATGCTATCTGACTAATGAATGGCTTTTATTATTCACAATCAGGGATTGGGGAAAGGGGTGAAGGGCAGAGGGATTTGGGGGTGCCCTCTTCTCTATTTCTATGGGGTCTGTTACTCGGGTGGGAACCTTAGGGGTTCCCACTCCCAAGCTTCTTCTCCCTCCCTTCTCCATCTGATTCTATTTCTATCCCTATCTATAATTGTAAGTTTTGACTGAAAGGGGACCTCTCAGCAAGGTTGGGTAATGGGAGAAGGAAACTAAGAGATTGCTCTGAAAATGGAGTCCCAAAACTTAGCTGACTCTATGGTTGAAGTCTTGATGGGTGAGGTGTGATCAGGCTTTGATCAGGGAATCAGAGTTTCAGTTTCCACTAGAAGACCCTCAGGAAGTCCTCAGGACCATATCTGAGCTGGGTTGTCCACCTCTTCTCTCCTCCCTCAGTCCTCTGCAGGAAGCGTTCGACTCCTTCCTCCTCTGGAGAATCTCCCAGAATCGTCTCTGGTCTCAACTGTCAATAACTGTCACCAACTCCTTCTCTGGCTCCTTTTGTCCCATCCCCCTTGCACAAACCCCATCCTTACACTATTAAAGGTTTGGGCAGTTTAAATCTTGGGTCTTTTGCTGAGCTGGGATGGACCTAGACCCTGACATTTTGTAATTTACAACTTTCAGCAACAAAATGGCAGCATGACTAAGATAATTGCTTCCCAGCAATATTTTTATTTAATAGTAAGGAAGTCAAGTGTCTACTTTGGAATTGGCTATAGGCTCACAACTAACATGTGATTTGTACCAAAAACCAGTAGATAAAGATAGAATATCAGAGATGGGGGGATAATTACACATTTTTTTGGTTGGATCTCTGATTTCATTGGTAATGTATAAGGAACTCGAAGTGACGAAACTTCTACCAATGAAGACCGGCACCTCTTTTATAACTTATATTTGTGGAGAGTTGCCTAGGTTAAATAACTTGTCCAGTCACATCTAACCAATATGTGTCTACCTCCCCAGTCCTCTAACAATTTATTGTATCTTCTATGTAACTAACTACTCTACCATCCGGTGACATAGGGGCTTCTTAGTGTTCCTTGCATTCGCTACTCCCTGTCAGGACTCCATACCTTTTCCCTGGCTGTCTCTTATTCCTGGAATGCTTTGTCTCCCTCACAGCCTGGCTTCTTTCAAGACTAATCTCAAATCTTACTTTCTGCACAGGGTCTTTCCTAGTCTCTATTATCAGTTCTTTCCCTCTGAGATTATTTCCAATTTGCCATGTAAACATGTTTTGTATGTATGTACTTGTTTATATCTTGTCTCCCTCATTAGAATGTATACTCTTTGAAGGCAGGGAATATTTTTTGGTATTCCCAGTGCTCAGAACAATGCCTAGAACACTATAAAAGCTTAATAAAATTTTCTTTACTTGATATGACAAATCTCTTTATTCAGACTATTGGACTATGTTTTGTCTTACCTTTAGGCAGTAAAAAAAAAAGTACCTCAAAGCCACTGTCTGCAGAAATAACTGTTTTAACATTAATGGGGATATCAGTCATTAAAAAAAAATAAGTCAAAGCCACTTCCCAGCTGTGTGACCCTGGGCAAGTCACTTGACCCCCATTGCCCACCCTTACCAATCTTCCACCTATGAGACAATACACCGAAGTACAAGGGTTTAAAAAAAAAAAATAAGTCAAATCAGAGAGTTTAGTCTGAAAAGCTTGTCTTGGTACCATTTAATGGAAATAGTGATGCTTGAAAATTCTTGATTGGGCATATGGAATTAGTAATAAAAATTTTAGGAATATCAGAGGTTTCTGGGTACCATCTGTGACTTGAATGGAAAAGGACTGTTATTCTTTAGGAATGTATGTATTAGCTAGTGCTGGTCCATTTACTAGAGATACTAATGGAGAACCGTCATCAGCCAATGTGCTTGTAACCTAGAGATGACCCTTTAATGAGGTTATGGGGGAACCATAGAGCAAGATTTAGACACTCATTTCAGAGATGTCCTTAGGAGTCAATAAAAATGGGATGGAGAAAGGGTCTTCAACACTTTCTTTTGAGATCTTTGGGAATTCTATTTTCCATTTTTTTTTCCAGTTATACTCCTAGAGAAGAATAAAGAACATTGTTCCCTTTGTCTGACTCTTCTTCTTGTTTTTAATTTTTGATATTTTATTTTCTCAATTATAGTTTCAATATATGTTTTCCAAAATTATAAGATCCACATTTTCTCCTTCCTTCCTTCCCCTCCTCCTATCTCAGGGTTATACATGTATGTATCTTGCAAAACTTACTTACATATTGGTCAGCATTGTAAAAGAATATTAATATAAAACCAAACTCCCCAAATACAAATACAAATAAACTAAAAAATAGAATTCTGCATTCTGATTCCAATAGTTCTTTCTCTGGAAGTGGATAGCATTCTTTGTCATAAGTCCTTCAGAATTCTTTTTGGTTAATATCCGCTTTTGGGGGGAGAATACTGGCAGCTATTGTAGCTTTGACATCATTTAGCTGGCTCTTTCATGCAGGCTTTATTTATCAAGAGCTTTTAAGTTGCCTACCTTGGTTAATGTAGGAACCTCATTAAGATCTCTTTATTGTCTATCATCTTTTTAATACTTAATTTAAACTCTTCAAATTGTCAGTACTGATTGTTTGGACAGCTATGGAGCTGATGCGGATTGTCAAAGAATAAGGACAGTAATAAATAAAATGCCACAGGCACTCAGGAAGAGATTGATTAGGGAGAAACAGAATGGTGGGTTTGGGCATTTGAGAAGAGTCAATATCCTGTTGGTGTTCCCCTTTTAGGACTTCTGCTCCCTTGCTGTGATAAAGTAAAACAAAAAGGAAGTCACTACCTGCCACTACTTGAGAACAAATCTTTCCTTAGTAGGCAATGTTGCCACAGGCAGGAGAAACAGCATAGCTTCAAGTAATTTAGAGAATGGTGAAAGTCTGGGGTGGAACATATTTGGTCAAGCATAGAAACATGTATTCACCTTCTGGAATCTAAATATGGCAAATTATATGAACTCTTTGATGGGATTGAAGCTTTTCATTCATTATCAAAACCTTCGACCTGATAATTGAATCTATTTTGATTTTGGTACCATCTATTTTTAGATAGATAGATAGATAGATAGATTAGATATAGATAGATATCTTTCTACCTCTCTTTATATTTGTCTATCACAAAGAGGGGTAAGTAGATAATATTACAAAGTAAAATGAGTTAAAGTTTTTTAAAAAGTAAGAATGACAGTCAAAATCTCAAGAAAAGAAATACTAAAAGAGAGACACAGAAATTATGTTATAGAATTCCTTCCCAACCCCTTGCCAGTGGTTTTGCTTTCCATGGTTTGGTTTCAGTTATTTGTGGTCAACCACGAAGTGCTGGACCACAAAGCTTTTTGGTGGTCTGCCCCCTCAGGCTCTTCTGCTTTTGTTTTCACTTTTTAAAAAGTTTTTTTTTGGGGGAGGGGTGGGGAGCCATGGTATGCAGAGCAAAGGGGCAGGAGTTGGATGGTAGGAGTGAGGAGAAAGAGAAAGCATGTGTAAGCATGGGCACACACGCACACACACACACACACATATACATATAGGGTCAGCAGTTATTTTCTTATATCCATGATTTTAGCTACCTGCTATTTAAGTCTTGGAATGGATCCCCCATAGATAAGGGGTCTTACTGTACTTGATGGTATTATGGATAATGAAACAATATCAGTATTGAAGACATATATACTGAATGGCAGTACTAAATAATATCTCAGTACTTAAAACAAAAATTAACTTGCTAGTAGAAAATAATCATCGATGGGGAAGCTGGGTAGCTCAGTGAATTGAGAGCCAGGCTTAGAGACGGGGGAGGTCCTAGGTTCAAATCTGGCCTCAGACACTTCCCAGCTGTGTGACCCTGGGCAAGTCACTTGACCCCCATTGCCTACCCTTACCACTCTTCTCCCTTGAAGCCAATACTCAGTATTGACTCCAAGACGGAAGGAAAGGGTTTAAAAAAAGAAAAAGAAAAAAGAAAGAAAATAATTATTGGGGCAGCTGGGTGGCTCAGTGGATTGAGAGCCAGGTCCAGAGATGGGAGGTCCTAAGTTCAAATCTGACCTCAGACACTTCCTAGATGTGTGACCCTGGGCAAGTCACTTGACCCCCATTGGCTAGCCCTTACCATTGTTCTGCTCTAGAACTAATACATAGTATTGATTCTAAGATGGAAGGTAAGGTCTTAAAAACAAACAAACAAATGATAACTAGAATTCCTAGATAGTAAGACAATAATTAAAAGTGACTTTGACATGCTTCTCTCAGACTTAGATGAATATAACAGAAAGATAAGCCAAAAAAGACACTAAGGATCAGAATAATATGATGGAGAAACTAGATAAAACGGATCTTTGATTATTATTGAGTTGGAACTTAAAGAGCATATCTATTTTTCAGGATTTTAGGGTACCTGTACAAACAGTGATCATATGCGAAGG
Source organism: Gracilinanus agilis (assembly GCF_016433145.1). NCBI lineage: Eukaryota > Metazoa > Chordata > Mammalia > Didelphimorphia > Didelphidae > Gracilinanus > Gracilinanus agilis. The sequence goes on along the minus strand of NC_058134.1, from coordinate 95,241,449 downwards.
CCCAAAAGAACTCAGAAATAAATCGTGTTAGAATATAAAATACTCTACAAGCCCATAATATGACAAAAATGGTGATTAATAAGGGAAACACAAACTAAGTGATACTTAATTTCTAACCAATAAGTAAATCAAAGAACAAATTACAAAGTACTATTTCCTCTCTAATAGTGAATTTTTATGTTTTGGCAACACGGTTTTCTTGACTCTTTTTTGAATCAAAGTAATGACATAAATTTTATTCTTTTTAAAATAGCTCTTTGTTTATCAGTTCAAAAAACTTTTTGTTTTTAATTTTGATCACTTTGGTTCAAACTTTTACTTTTGAATTTATTCAGTGGTTTTTAATTTCTTGATTTTCCAATCTTTTTAATTCTCTACACAAATCACTGGATTTTAAGTGTTCAATTTAGAGATAAAAATTTATCTATATATTATTTTTACTATATTTATAAAAATTATAGCCTTATAAAAATTATGGCCTATTGTTTCATTCTTACTCCTTTAATATAATTATTTGTTGTTGCACCATTAGAAATTATGAATATGAAGAATTCAGAGAAACATAGAAAGACTTGATTGAACTAATAAGTATGGAGTGAATGGAACAAGGAGAACAATTTACACAATGACCATCATAAAGGGAAAGAAAATAGTACTAGAAAACTTCAGAAGTCAGATTAATGCAGTACAGAGTCATTTACTTCAGAGCCTTTAAGATGAAGCATGCCTTCTGTCTCCCAACAAAGAAGCATTTGACAGAAGGTGCAAAACAATTTGTGCATTTTCACACATAGCTAATATGTCAATCTGTTTCACTTGATTATACTTCATTATAAGGGGACGGTCTATATTGGGGGGGGGGTTGTAGGGAGTTATGGGAAAGTTATAATGATACGTGATATTAAGAAAAAGGGAGAATCAATGAAACATAACAAAAACCGTTTTTAAAAAAGATTTAAGTTGAAACTAGTAAAACTTTGGTCAGTTAAGAGAGTCTAGACATAATTCTTGAGCTTCAAAAACCAAGCAAGTGAGGTTTGATATTAGATCTCTGATCATCTCTCTGTAGTGGTCCAAAGAGTGTCCCAGCTCTCCTCTGTTGTTCCTTAGATACTCCATGTTCTATGCAATGAGGATACTGCTTTGTGTTTATCAGGTGCTCAAGGGCTGTCAGCTGTTAGACTGATGGTTGGATGTGTGAGTTCCTCTCTTAAGAGTCTCTCCTCCTCACTGCCTTGCTACCTCTGTGTGATGTACCGGGCAGTGCTCTGGCTTTGTGTTTCTTAGCTATGTGACCCATGACAAGTTTCTTCTGAGTTTGCTTCCTCATCTGTAATAAAGGGATGTTACTTGTCATCTGCCATACAGAGTTTTTGTGAAGAAATGTGTTTCTTCATATTAAAAGTTAACGTTTCAAAGAAATATGACATCATTATTTGAAGATATAATTAGAAGATGTGAGGAAAGATTGATACTAAGTTACTTCTGAGCAACAGATAAACCAGTAGAGAATTTTCCTGGTTCCTCTTTGGCTTTTGCCAGCATTTCCTAGTTCCATAGCTCAAATGTGCTATAAGTGAAGCTTTTGTCATTAAATGAGTCCTTCCCCAAAGGCTTGACCTCTCTTCCTGCACTGTTTATGGTAAGGATAATAATGAAGCTGATGGTCAGGAAAAACACAATTTCTTTTCCTTCTTGCATTGACTCTTTGGATAAGGGAAAATTCTTTTTATTTTCTTCTAAGTCTGAAAATCGGGCCATGGAAAGAACCTTATGTTGATAGTTCATATTGATATAATGTTTTATAATTTACAAAGCTCTTCACATTCATTATCTCATTAAAAAAAAATCCTTGCTTCCATCTTAGAATTGATGGTGGATTTTGTTTCCAAGGTAGAAGAATGGTAAGGGTTAGGCAGTTGGGGTCAAGTGACTTGCCTGGGATCATTACACAGCTAAGGAAGTCTCTGAGGTCAAATTTGAACCCAGGACTTCCCATTTCCAAGCCTGGTTCTTCATCCCTGGAGTCACTTAGCTACCCCTACATTATAAAATTTAATATTCATGACCTATGAGGTGGAGGTGGTTATTATTTTTATTTTACAGAGAAGAAAGCTAGGTTCAGAAAGAGTAAGTGATTTGCCCAGTCAGGTTCTAAAGCAGGATTCAAACTCAGTTCTCCCTGACTCTCAGGGGGTCTATCTATTATTGTACCAGGTTGTCTTTCAGTCAAAAGATTGATGGCTCTCTGCTTCTGGAAAGAGAAGAGCCTGGCCTGGGTGCGTCAGGAAATGGTGGTTTACAGTTGAGGTTAACACCACCCTCCCAGTCACTACCTCAAAATCACCCTCAACTGCACTCACCACAGATATCCTAGCTGCTGTCAAATCTTTTTGTTTTCCCCTTAATATCTCTCTTTTTCTCTATTTACACAGCTGTCAACCTTGTTTCAAAGAAGCCTTCATCAACTCTTCCCTCAACAACTGCAAAACCCTTCTAACTGGTCTCTCTTTCTGAAGTCTCCTTCCAATATCTCCCATCTATCCTCCACTAAGTCCAAAATTATTTTCTTAAAGTATTTATCTACGTTACTGCTTCCCCCACCCCATTCAATAAACTCCTGTGACATCTTTAATCTCTAGGATCAAATATCAAATGCTCTGTTTGGCATTTAGAACCCTTCACAACTTCACCCTTTCCTACCTTTTTAGTCTTCTCTTTTTTTAAAACTTTACCTTCTGGGGCAGCTGGGTAGCTCAGTGGATTGAGAGCCAGGCCTAGAGACGGGAGGTCCTAGGTTCAAATCCGGCCTCAGACACTTCCCAGCTGTGTGACCCTGGGCAAGTCACTTGACCCCCATTGCCTACCCTTACCACTCTTCCACCTATAAGTCAATACACAGAAGTTAAGGGTTTAAAATTAAAAAAAAACAAAACAAAAAAAAAAACTTTACCTTCTGTCTTAGAATCATATAAGTAGGGAACAACTGGCTGGTTGGCTGGCTCAGTGGATTAAGAGTCAGGCTGGGAGACAGGAGGTCCTGGGTTCAAGGCTTCAGACATTCCTAGCTGTGTGACCCTGGGCAAGTCACTTAACCCCCATTCCCTAACCCTTACTGCTCTTCTGCCTTAGAACCAGTACCCAGTATTGATTCTATGATGGAAGGTAAGGGTTAAATTTTTTTTTTTTAAAGAATCATATAAGTATCAGTTCCAAGACTAGGCAATTGGGGTTAAATGACTTGCCCAGGGTCACACAGCTGGGAAGTGTCTGAGGTTATATTTGAACCTAAGACCTCCCCTCTACAGGCCTGGCTCTCTATCCACTGAGTCTCCTAACTGCCTCCTTTTCTAGTCTTTTTGTATTTTATTACCCTAACACACATTTCATGATCTAATGGTATTGGTCAACTTATTTTTCTTCACATCTAGGCACAGTATCTTTCTAGATGCAATTGCACTGGCTATTCCCCTTTATCTGCCAGATTTCTCCTCCTTATCTCTCCCTCCAAGCTTTTCCAGCTTTACGTGCATCTTGTATATATCTTATCTCCCTCACTAGAATGTGAGCTTCTTAAGGGCAGACCAGGATTTTTCATTTCTTAGAATTCCCAGTGCCTCCTATATAAAGAAGTAGGAGGGTAGGAACTGATTAAATCAATGAAGTCACCCCACTCCAGGATTTTAAAGTAATTGATATAAAAGATACAAAAGACAATTACAAAGAATGCTTCTTAAAGCAATACACAACCTGAATAGCAGGAGGATTATTCAGTTATGGGTCAAGCCAATATAATAAAAATGACAATATTATCAAAGCTAATTTACACTTTAATACTATATCAAACAAATTACCTAGGAGATATTTTACAGAACCAGATAGAATAATGACAAAATAAAAATCAAAAGAAGAAAGGTAAGAAATGGGATTGAAGAAGAAATGGTACTTCCAAACCTCACACTATATTATGAAGCAGCAGTCATCAATACTAGCTAGTATTGCTTAAAGAAGTAGACATAGATCAATGGAAGAAATTAGACAAGGAAGAATCAGGAAAATAGATTTCAGTAACACAGTGTTTGACAAAGTTGAAAATATAAATTACCTAAGAAAAAACTCCTTATTTAACAAGAAATGTTGGAAAAATAGAAAGCAGTCTGGCAAAAATTAGGCTATAATACCTTAATGTCATTTTCTACAATATATTCTAACTGGATACCTTAATATTAAAGATTTTTTTTAAAAAAAAGGAAAATAGCAGACCATATACCTCTCATAGCTATGGGTAGGAGATTTTCTTTTTAAATCCTTACCTTCTGTCCTAGAATCCATACTAAGTATCAGTTCCAAGGCAGAAGAGCAGTAAAGGCAAGGCAAATGGGTTTAGGTGACTAGTCCAACATCACATAGCTAGGAAATATGAGGTCAGATTTTAATTTGGGTCCTCCTGATACCAGGCCTGGCACTCTATTCACTGTGCCGCCTAGCTGGCCCCAAGGAGGTATATTTTTTTATTTTTATTTTTTAATTGATTAATTAATTTAGAATATTTTCCCATGGTTACATGATTCATTTTCTTTCTTGCTCCTCTCTCCTCCCCCCTCCCAGAGCTGAGGAGCAATTCCACTGGGTTTTACATGTGTCCTTGATCAAGACCTATTTCCATATTATTAATATTTGCACTGGGGTGATCATTTAGAGTCTGTATCCCCAATCATATTCCCATCAACCCATGTGATCAAGCATTTGTTTTTCTTCTGTGGTTCTACTCCCACAGTTCTTTCTCTGAATGTGGATAGCCTTCTTTCTCATAAGTCCCTCAGAATTGTCCTGGGTCATTGCTTTGCTGCTATAAAGAAGTTCATTACATTTGATAGTGCCTCAGTGTATCAGTCTCTGTGTACACCAGGAGATATTTTCTTAACAAAACAAAGGATAAAGACAATTACAAAAGATAAAATTATCAATTCTGATTACTTGAAACTGAAAAGTTTCTGTACTGATAAGATTAATACAGAATTAAAGGATAAAGAGAGCAGTGAAATAGGAAAAAATCTTGATATCAAATTCCACTGTGTTTGATATCCAAGATCTATAAACAATATATTCACAATAATATATAAATTTAACTAATAGCCATTCCCCCCCAAAAGTAAATGATCAAAAGATTTGAAGAAAGCTCTTTAAAAAAGAATTGCAATAACCATATGAAAGTATGCTCCAAAGTAGTAAAAGAAATGCAAATCTAAACAACCCTCATTTTGCACCTTGAAAAAATTACAATAATCAATAATGGTGGGGTTATAAGATGATGGACACAATAATACGTTGATGGTGGAATTGTGAAATAGTACGACCATTTTGGAAAGCAATTTGGAATTCTGTAAATAAAGTAACTAAAATGTCCAAACCTTTTGAATCAGATTCCATTTCTAGGCTTATACTCCAAGGAAGCAATCAATAAGAAGAAAGTCTCCATATATATCAAAATATTTTTAGCAGCACTTTTTGTGACAACAAAAGATTGGAAAAAAAAGTAGATGCCTATCATTTGGGGAATAGTTAAGCAACTTATGATACATAGTTTAATGGAATAGTACTGGGCTATGAATACAGAGAAGTTTGGGAAGATCCACATGAATTGATGCTCAATGAAGTAAGTGAAACCTCCTGCCCCTTTTTATGATTATAATAGTATTAGCCTTTATGATTATTTTAATAATATAATCATTAGTTTTGAGTGAATAGTCAAAGTGTTACCGTTTGCTTTATAAAATTATAGGGATTAGCTAAAAAAGTTACAGTTTAGGGTGGTATCAAATCTTGTTTACATCTTTTGACTTTAAGCCTAGAACTAAAAATTACTACCAAGCACACCACACCCTGTTGGATGCGAGCTCAAGATGATCAGGAAGGAGGGGAAGCCTTGCCTTAGGTAAAGAGGTGGAGGACCACTTTGGGTGCAAGCTCCAGACTATCACACAGCTGCTGACTCCTAATATTGTCAATAAAAGACACCAATAATGCAAAGGCCTTTAAAAGGTCTGCAACAATAATAGACTTAAGCTACCACCCAAAGTGATCTTCTTTTGCATTCACTAGCTCAATCAGCACTTGTGTCACTAATTAAGAATGGCCTGGGGGCAGCTGGATAGCTCAGTGGATTGAGAGCCAAGCCTAGAGATGGGAGGTCCTAGGTTCAAATGTGACCTCAGCCACTTCCCAGCTGTGTGACCCTGGGCAAGTCACTTGACCCCCCATTGCCCACCCTTACCAATCTTCCACCTATAAGTCAATACACAGAAGTTAAGGGTTTAAAATAAAAAAAAAAAAAAAAAAAAAAAAGAATGGCCTGTGTGAAAGATATAAGTATCTTTTTCTTTTTTTTTTTTTTATCATTGTCACTCTGTCATTTTCTTTTTTAATTTTTTTTAATCCCTTAACTTCTGTGTATTGGTTCATAGGTGGAAGAGTGGTAAGGGTGGGCAATGGGGGGGTCAAGTGACTTGCCCAGGGTCACACAGCTGGGAAGTGTCTGAGGCCCGAGGATTTGAACTCAATCCACTGAGCTACCCAGCTGCCCCAACTCTGTCATTTTCTAAGGCTTGTTATCTCTGGTTCTGATGAAACTAGGGTCCAGCTTTATTGTGAGGTAGGCCTCCTCTCAATAATCCTATTATTTATCTTGGAGTTCTGTATTAGTGTGATAAATTTTCACCACATTTGTAGAGCCAAGAAAACAATATTCACAATATATACAACATAAATGGAAAAAACAACAAAGTACAAAAAAAATTTTTTTAAATGAATATAACAAAATTATAAAGATCAAGCATGACTTGAAGAGATATGAGAATATACCAACAACACACCACTTTTGTAGACAGAAGGTCCACAGTGTCACATATTACACAGCTTTAGGCTTTTTTAACACATTGATCAATGTACTGAGTTTCCCTCTTTTTTTCATTTTTGTCTTTAAAAAATATAGACATAAAAGGATATCATAAGCAAATTTGGAAAACAGGGAATATATTGCTTAGATTTATGGATAAGAAAGGAATTTATAAGTAAAGAAGAAAAGGAGAGCTTTCTGAGATTAAAATGGATAATTTTGATTACATTAAGTGTAAAAGATTTTATACAAATAAAACTAGCATAGTGCATAGTATAGTGTAGAAGGAAACCAAAAAATTGGGAGAAAATTTTATAGACAGTTTTTCAGAGGCCTCAAACTGAAAATATAAGGAGAACTTTGTCAAATTTCTAAGAATAAGAGCCATCCTCCAACTGATAAGTAGTCAAAAGTTATGAACAGATGGTTTTTGGATAAAGAAACCAAAGCCATAAAAAAATACATTAAAAATGATCTAAATCACCATGGATTAGAAAAATTCAAATCAAAACAATTCTGAGATATCATCTCATACCTATCAGACTGGTTAAAATGGCAAAATGACAAATGTTGGAGGGGATATGGGAAAGTGGAGATACTAATACATTATTGGTAGAACTGTGAACTGCTCTGACCATGACCATTTTGGAGAGCAATTCAGAATTATGCCCAGAGAGTTATAAACTTGTGTATATACCCTTAGACCCAGCAATGGTCTGTTTCCCTAGGAGATCAGAGAAATAAAGAAAAGAATCTATTTATCGCAGCTTTCTTTGTAGTAGCAAAGAACTAGAAATTGAGGGAATGTTCATCAATTGGGGAATGACTAAACAAATTGGGATATGTAATTGTGATGGAATACCACTGCACCATAAGAAACAATGAGCAGGTGAATTTTTAAAAAACTTGGAAAGACCTACATGAAGTAGAAAAGAATGAAATGACATTTTGGAAGCATATACACCTTGCTGAAGTGCTATGAAACCTATATATTTAAGAGAAGCTCTGCAAAATTGGCTCCAGTCAATTGACAGCTTTTTATATCACCTTCCTCTAGTAAATCTAACACTTGCATTAAGTCTCTCATGTTTTTCTAGTCTTTCCAGATACAATGAGGTTATAAGGTATAAGTTCAAGTTGGTAAAAAATAATTATGAAGATGAAAGCAGTCTTCTCTTTGACTTTATCAGCCATAGGAATCTGATAAAATCCAGAATGTGTAACAGATGAAATTCTCTGAAGGATATATTTACAGTTTAAGTTAATTTGTTAATAGGATGCTCAAGAAAATTTAACTAGCCAGTGGATTCCCTCCAAAGTCTTAATAGATGCCAAAGGAACTCGAGCAGCTAGGCAAGAGAGATGGGAAAGAGAAAACTCTAGGGATGATACCACTGACCAGTAGTTCTTTCAGATAATTTCAAAGGTCTTCCAACACAGAAAAAGGAATCTTCTTGTCTCAGTCAAGAGTCAGGGAGATGGATCCTGTGGGCTACTTCTCAGGTTCATTCCACATTTTACTCAGCAAGAACATGGCTGCCCTCTTCTTGAGGGTCTACTACAATTGAACTTTAATACATCCAACATAGATATAGGCATCACACCCACAATTATAACAGATCATGGTTCTGCTTCTCTGATTACATACTGATAGAGGTATTCTTTATCAGATCATCATGGCCTTCATTCCTTTGGCTCTCTTCCCAAGAAAAATAATTTTGTTTATTGTTTCTTCTTACAACCAATCCACTGTAGGATTCTGCCTTCAAATCTATACCTGCAGTTGGGTTCCCTTGCTTTGCTTTTTTTTTTTTTTTTTTTTTTTTTTTTTTAACCCTTACCTTCTGTCTTAGAATTGAAACTAAGTACTGGTTCCAAGGCAGAAGAATGATAAGGGTTAGGCAACTGGGGTTAAGTGATTTACCCAGGGTTGCACAGCTAGGAAGTGTCTGAGGTCAAATTTGAATCCAAGACCTCCTGTCTCAAGGTCTGACTCTCTCTCCATTGAGCTGCCTCTCTCCACTGCTTTGCTTTTTGGCTCACATGCAAAAATATGCTCTTCAGCTAGATGAGGTTAAGTCCTTTTGTGGTTCTCCATGTCCATTAGTAATTTCTTCACCTTGGCTAAATGGGGAGATGGCAGCCATGATTCAACACCAGTGATGACCAGGTATCTCTCTGGGTTTATGTGAGTCTTCTGTGTATTTTGTTGCACTCTGAATTTACTCCCTTAGCCAAATTTTACTGAATCCCTCTGAATTCTTCTCCATAATCAAAAATTCACTTTGACTAGGGAATCAGATTAGCAAGTTTCCTTTATACTAAACAAGAGAACCGATTAATGTATTCTCTTCTTCCTGAGGAGCCTCACCACTACCACAAGACAACTCTAGGTTTTGCAAGTGTGCTTGCTATGTAATGCTAGGCTGTGTTGCCTTTAGGCCCTGCCCAAAGGCAAGGATTATTTTTTTAAAGACTTTCCATCAATCTACTTCTCATTTCTGATCTCAGTAGCTGCTTGTTCTATAATATATTTCACACCTGACTAATTCAAGCTTCCAGTGATTTTTCCCCCATAGGACATGGCTCTTACCTGAAAAAAAATATTCCTAGTTACCCTACAGATCCCTATATTCTGAGGATGTCTGATTTTGGCCTTTCCTCCAATTTCAGACTTAAATATAGCTCTTAATTTCACTGTAGGAATGTTATCTTTGCTTAAAAGAGGACTCAGTTTTCAAAGTAGTTCCTCCTTGTCAGAAGTACCCTATTTTCTTTTTCTTTTTCAAACTATTACCTTCTGTCTTAAAACTAATATTAAGTATCCATCCTTAGGCAGAAGAGTGGTAAGGGCTAGGCAACTGGAGTTAAGACACTTGCCTAGGATTATATAGCTAAGAAGGGTCTGAGGCTACATTTGAACACAAGACCTCCAGTCTCCAGCCCTGGCTCTCTATCCACTAGCTGCCCTGGTACTATTTTCTACTCTCAGTACAATGGTATCATAAGCTCAAATGGGTTAGATGACTAATAGAGCACCTCCTGAATAAACTCATATAGCTTTATGTTACTAGATACTACTTTATACTCTTCCAAGACTTTCACCTTCCTTTATAATGGGAATAGTCTCAAAATGAGATTCGGGACACCCTATATTCTTTACCATATCTTTAGTCTATTCATCTTCATCAACTTCATATGGTAGGAGGCTTCTAGGATTTTCAAAATCTACAACATGGCATTAAATTTCAATTAATTCAGCATCCATTTTTTTAAGAGATTGTTTCATTTTTAAGGGATTCAATAAAATTAATAATTCTAACTTAAGCAGTAAACATATGATAGCATAATAAGAATATTATTATACATATGTGCTAATAATTGCATTCAATTGATACATGGCATACAAATAGTAGGCAAATATGCAAATGTATATCAATGCAACAGAAATAAATTCAAGATCACAAAATAGTACAAGTCAAAACACTTGATCGTGCTTATTCTGTATAAAACTAATGCCTCATGATCATAAGTATATTAATTAATAGCATCAATACATTTTGTATAAGAGTATTAGCAGCAATATTAAAGAAAGGATTATCTCTAAAAGACTGAGGATAATATCCAACAAAATTGAAAATAAAATCAGGAATAAAATAGGACTTTCTTGGAATAAAGAGCATAAAAATTACAGTGTAAAACCAGAAATTATATTCAAAAATGAAGGTGGAAAATGCATCTAAAATGAGCTTGAACAGCCTGTTCAAAGTACAGAAAAGAAAACCTAAGAAAAAATGTTCATAGTAGGAAGGTTAAGATCTCAGAGACCAAAAAACCCCCCAACAAAAGGAAATATAAAACGAGATAATAACTAAAATAGTATTTTAAATGTCACAATAGAAAAAATAAATTACTAACTACAGATTTAAAATTAAACACCTGAGACATCAAAGTACAAGAAAAATAAGACAATTTCTTCCAACTGATATCAATAAAGACTGAAAACTGCCATTAAACTCCTAGTCATAAGAGAGGATTAAAAGAACAAAAATATATTCCAATAATAGAAGAGAGAACAAAAATAGAAAGGAAACTAACCCTTTAAAAATTAATTTCTTGATGATCCTCATAAGGAAATAAATGAGAGTGTTCCATGTGTAACATGACTGTAATATGTGAAAGGGTATGAGGGGTTGTCTCAGTTCCATGGAGGATGATTATCTTATGGAAGGCTAGTATGGACCAGACTATTCACATTTGCCTCAAAAGATGGGTTTATCTCACTCAATTAAGTATATTTGTATATATGTCAAATTGTGGTTTTCTATAGGTTCTCCTGATTAGGAGACATTGCTGGCCTAAGGAGATCTATAATGTTAGTGTGCTTCCCTTGCTTGTAGGATTTCAATACAGGATCAGTGACCCTTCTACTGGTGTCTCAGCCCACATAGGAAGTAGAGATATTCTGTTCCTTGTCTCTCTAAAGTCATCAAAATCTCTTTCTAAATCTCTACCTGGATCAGAATTAAATATTCCAAACAAAGATTTGCTGGCTGCCAGGTTTTCTTTGTTTATAATCAGACATAGGGCATGCATGACAATTCAAGGGAGAGATAGAGAAAACAAACAGCACAAATGAACAGCGGTTGCTTTGGCTGCAATTCATGGAGTGGGCTATCCTGATTCTCCTTCTGTCTCTTTTGTGTATAAGTGAGCAGTAAGCAGAACGACTAGTAGGGAGCATCTCCTCAGTTCTGAGTGCCACCTTTCTGCCAAAGGACACCAGATTCCTAGAGGAGAAGCCAAGGCAGACAGTGTCTAGAAATCAGATGAAGTTTAATCTTGCCTAGGGTAATTCTCCTCACATCCCTGCAGATGGAGAAGATTGTCCCCATTCCTCTTCTCAGAAACCTCCAAAGGGAAAACCAAAGACACATCTCCAAACCTGAGAATTTGGGGAGAGTATCTCCCTGAGTTTCCTATCTCCATAGCAACACTATTCAGGAGGTGAGTCCAGGGATCCAGGGATCTATGTGCCAGACACTGTGTGAAGCACTTTATAATTAACATCTCGTTTGACCCTCACAACAACTCTGGGAGGTAGATGCTTATTATCATCATTTTATAGATGAGGAAAATGATGAAATGAGCACTTTATTAACCAACAGGCAGTGTATACTTAGCCAATGTAGAAAAGCAACCTCTTGGACTAGTAATACCATCTGCAGCAACATCTCTGAATATGGAAGATTTGGAATGGCTGTTAATGAAAGGCTCTAAATCAGCTGATGGAGTGGAACTCAGGACACAGCAAGGCATGCCAGCTCCACATCTAACTTATGATAAATCCCAATACACATGTACTTGGTTCCTTCTTCTATCCTCTCCTTCCATCTATGTGAATGACGTTTTCTTACCACCATCACCATGATCACCATCATCAATCAAAGATTTACTGTGTGTAGCAATGTATTAAGCCTTTGGAATGGATATGAAGAAGATTAAGATGTGATCTGTGCACTAACAATGTTACAAAGCATTGTTTGCTAAGTGCGCAGTGGCACAAGTAACCACTAAAGGAGTTCAAAGGAAAGAGGGATGGTTTCTATATGAGGTAAAAAAATGAAATTTAGGTCTGGCCTTACTCATTCATAATTTTTGAAAGCAACATGTTGGACTCTGAACAATAAAGTTAAAAAGGGGGCCCTGTCTGAAACAGGTCCCTTGGTCTTAGAAAAATTATCAAATCAAAGAAGGGCTCAACTTCCTACATATGGCCCATCTCTTAAATATTTTCTTATTTTATGATTAAAGTAGTTTGATATCATAGTCAAACTCTGTACTTGATACCAGGTTTATGCCTGTCCACCACCTGAAATACCTTTCTGGGAGTACTTTATAATTCTATTCATTATTCAAAATCTTATTTAAATGAAATCTTCCACTGTGTTTTCCCTATGGCTCTAGCTCCTAGAGAACTTATTGTTTACATCACTCATTTAGACATTTAATCATCTGCTTTTTAAAAGATTTTTCTAATAGTTAAATATGTATGCTGGGAAATAGGACCTCTGTGCTATGTTTTGAGTTAAGTTAGAAGTGTTCCAGAGAGGTTTTGTTGTTTATAGTATTTGCATAAGAAAAGTCAGTAAGATGAAAGGTACTGGCCCTAACTTTATTTGTATGCCAACCTAATAGGATGTTGGGCATAAGGCTCTCCTGTGGATTTAAACTTTCACATAGCTCTTCTGGGTTTTTAATTGTTTTAGAGACTTTTAATAGTCTCTAAAATAGTTATGGGGAACACAGTATTACAAATAGGAATATAATAGAAATTATGAGGAATTAACTAACTACGTAAGAGAATTATCTGGGACTATAGACATGAAATCACCACCAGTCAGAGGTAGTTAAAAGAACATATTTAATCTGAAGTGGGAAGATTCTGCTAGCTTTTGTTGGCTTATCATAGCATTCGAGTTATGAAATAGGTCCTCTAACTGGCTCTGTCAGGGAGAGGCTTTCTAGTCATTACATGTCCATATCTAGTAGTCGAGAAAATGGCAAATGGCCAGAAAGAAGCTAGAGAGAGAGCTGAAGCACAGGAGATGGTACCTGACAATAGATTGGTGACCAACAGACCACCTTAGATAATGTGACCTAGCAGAAACATCCTCCTAGGGGGCAGCTGGGTAGCTCAGTGGATTGGGAGCCAGGCCTAGAGACAGGAGGTCCTAGGTTCAAATCTGGCCTCAGACACTTCCTAGCTGTGTGACCCTGGGCAAGTCACTTGACCCTGATTGCCTACCCTTACCTGTCTTCTGCTGTGGAGCCAATACACAGTATTGACCCCAAGATGGAAGGTAAGGGTTTAAAAAAAAAAAAGAAAGAAACACGACATCCTCAATATATATCAGCCACTCTGCAGCATCATATGTGTATGTTTTCCTTGATGCATCCCTATGTATAAGCCCTTTGTGTGTCTGGTCTTTCCCTACTGGTATATCAAATGTGTGCCTGGGGGAAGGAATGGGGAAATCTTTTTTCATTACTTTATTTGCTAGGTAATTTTATTATAAATTTTAGCTTGCTCTACTAAATCCTCTATTTGGTAAATGTAAGGACTTAAAAGCTTATAAGCTGTGATAGTTATTTCTGAGGGCCTACAGGTAGGTGCCTCAGGTGCTGCTCAGGTTATCTGTCCCCAGTGAAAATATAAACTCCTGGATAGTTAGAATCATAACCTACTCTTCTTTTAGATCACCCTCATATTCTATCACAATTAGGTACATAGTAGTTCTTCTATACTTGTCGAATGAGTGAAGATACCAGTAAATCAGTACTGTGTCTTTGGGGACTAATAATGTGAAGGAGGTAAAGTATAATAACTACATTTCGTTGTAATGATTATCCTTGGTGAGATGAAGGGGAGCCCATGAAATCCTGTGTGGCCCGGAGTTAGATCTAGAAATCAACATTTGACTTTTAAAATTAGAGAAGTGGAAAGCAGACGTGATAGTCATTTTAAAGTTCACTTCAAAATTTACAAAAGTATTTCTCATATTGCAGCAAATAAAAGGGACTTCTTAGCCCATACAATACACAACAGCAGGTATTAATTAAGGGCATCAATGATGCTGTCATTGAGACATACTAGAAAATACCCATCATTTGGTGGCAACAAAAAACATACAGGATAAACATAAACAAAAATATTTTTCTATGTGCATATATATAACATGAACTGATCATTATTCACATATATCGCATATATTTGAGCTAAATACATAGATATATTAATAGAAAACATGATTAGATGTCAAACATTGAAGTCTGCAAGAAACAAGTTTCGAGTCCTTCCTTCTCTCTGACATAGACTCCTCTCAGACTTCTCAGAACCCAAAACAATTCTGTAAGATCATAAGTTTTAGGCTGGCTGCTACTCTGCAACAGGTAAAAGAGTTTCCATACTCAGTAATCTTCCACATTGATGAAATCACTATTTAGGACCTTTGCAAACACACACATTCACATATACCGACACTACATTTAAGATTCACACACACAGAGTCAGTTCTTTTTCATTGGAGACTTGCAAAATTTCCCTTATTTTGTCTATTTAATTTCTCTAATGGTGCCAATAAGGCTTTAGATTTCTAACTGAAATCAGAACTCAGCTAAGTCGTGGCCAACTTTCCATTTTGGGGTAGAGGGAGAGAGAAGGAGGGGGACTAAGCAGGCATCTTGCTCATCCTTTATTTCACCTCCTGAGAGTTGTCACGTAATCATTTTGTTGCCCAAAGGGCATTAAAAAGAGTGCTCATGAGACAGCATTTGCTGGTAGTGTGATAAAGTTGAAAGTATCTGTTTAAAGAAGGTTTTGTGACTATTCATAGATGCTGTCTGACCCTACCTTCTACCTCTATCCTAATCGCCACAACCACCCTCAGTCCCCCTTCCTCCTCTACAAGATCCAAAAGAATATTAAGAGTTGACGATAATTGTAAAACCTACCAAAGTCAGCCATTAGGTCTTTCATTTGAAATAGCCCTTACAGAGAAAGCAGTCATTCAAAAGGAGGAGGAAATATCCACTGAACTCCTCTACCTTGCAATGGAGTGTTGTTTCTTGGTTAAAAATTCTACCCGGAGCCTGGCAAAGTGGGGGTTAAAAGTCTGTGCCCAACAGCCAGAGGCCCCACAGCTGCCAGCAATTAGGCAAGTCCAGGGTCCCATTAGGATACTCCTGCTGATTTATTAAGACTAATTGCCAGCAAGCATCTGAGTCCCTGATAGGAAGAGATGGAAATCCATTAGGAAAAAAGGCTTTGTGTGAAGAACCATGTGAGTGCATACGTGTGTATAGCCCCCTGAACAGCCCGAGCCTGTAACTTCCCTATATTACTGGAAAAATAAACATGTAACAGGTTTTTTTAAAGTTTCACAACAAGGTCTTTTAAGGTGATAAACTACTATAGGAATGGTCGGATCTTATGGAGCTCCCAGAACTCCCTATCCAGATTACTTGTAAAGATGAAAGAAAACCATCTTGGCCAAAGAAGTCTGTGCTTCGTCTTGCCATCAAACATTAGTTTCAGTTCTCAAGTTGTGAACTGGTTGCTCTAGAGATAACAGTTTACAGAGATGAGGAACAACAGATTGAATCAGGCAGGAGAAATAACACAGGGCTGAGAGGGAGGAGAGCTGCCTTCTAGTCCCAGCTCTGGCTCTAACTAGTTATGTGATCTCGAACCCAGCACTTAGCCTCAGGAGGCTTCGGTTTCCTCAGCTGAGAGAGAACTAGATAAGGATGGCCTAGATGATCATTAAATCCCCTTCAAGATGACAAACTCTGTTGTCTATTATCTATTTGCAAGAGCAGAGAAGGCAGGACAATATGAGTGGAATGGGGGCTGGATTTACACTCAGAATGCGGGCTTAAATATGGGGTCTACTACATGCTGTCTTAAAGCAAAGTGTGCTAGAACTCTCACCTGGCCAGCTCTTGTTAAATTCCCAGGGTGAGTATTTACACCTTGGAAAGGAGCAAATACCAGGGCTTGATCTATCAGTCTGTTTATTGTCTAGAGTTAAAAGTGATAAAGAAAATGTTAATAAGTCAAATGAAACTTGAGAGTGTGCTGTGCCTTTTCAGAGAGCTGGTTATTAACATTTCCCTACAACCACCTGCTTTTAAGTCACTTAATTTCTCTGGGCCTCAGTTTCCTCATTCAAAAAATGAGGGTATTGAACTATATCTCTAAGGTCCCTTCCATCTCTGGATTCTATGGTCCCTATGATTTAAGCTAAAACAACCTTAGAAAATCTGGCGCATAGTAGGTGATCAATAAATGCTAGTTGACTGACTTAGGAACATTCATTTGTATTAAGTCCCTTTATAGTAAATTGTAAAGTCATTTGAGGGCAGGAGCTATATCTTACTCTTTTCAATATCTCCCCAGGCTTAACCAGTTCTCTAGACATAGTGGGTGTTTAGCATATGTTTGCTAAATTTTTCATTGCACAGCACCATCTATTCATTAAGTCTTGTGGTACCTCTATCTGCTGGGTGACCTCTTGGTAGCAATTGATTTATGCAACTGTTATTAAACAATGAATAACTAAACTGCATTTCTTTGTAATTGTTCTGTCAGACCTTTCTGAGATTTTACTCCTTCAGTTCAGATTTATAAATAAAAGCAAATGCTGCAACCATATTAGAGGCAATCTTTAACGTACCTAAGCTAGGGTCCTAAAAGAGCCTTCCTGAGGGCAAATAATACTATTGGTTGGAAAGAAAAACATCCCAGATACACTTAATTGGAGTATGAGCTCTAAGTATGAGTATAGCTCTAAGTAATCGGATATCGGATCCCGTTTGGTTTAAAGCCCAATGTGAGCTTTCATGAGGAAAAGTAGGGACAAAAGAATTTGATGGGCATGTAGCTTGCCGGGAAAAGGGAATTTCTTAGACACTAGGAAAGAGGTAACAGTGTTGATTGATTGATTGCTCTAGTCAGGGCTGCCCCTAGGGTGTGTGAGGCCCCAGGCAAAATTTTTTGGAGGGGCTGGGGGTTATTTAATTAATTCGATTTTTAAAATGTATTACAAAATTATGGGCCCATGTGAAACATACTGGTTTTTTTTTCCAAGAAGATTTATAATAATTAGCTTATGACATTCACCTTTTCAAGGACTATTATTGTGATTTAAAACACTGAACTATACAGAGCTGAAATATCAGCCTAAATTTGGATTACTAATATAATCCATTCAAACACTCACTTACAATTTCATATAGTGAATGAAACTACTGAGAGTTAAGTAGTGTGTCTAAAGTTGTACTGGTAAAGCTTTAACAGCTGGCTCTCTGGAAAAATGAATGTATACCAGCATACTTTTAAGTTTTGTATTACTAACATTTTCTCCATCACTTTTTTCCTCCAGTAATATTTTATTGTATTTTTTCCCCAATTGCCAGTAGAAACAACTTTTAACATTTGTTTTCTGATATTTTTGTAACCCAAAATCCTTTCCTTTGCTCCCTTTCTTCCTCCCTCTCTAAATGGCAAATAATCTGATGTAGAGTTATCCATGTGCTATTGTGCAATACATATTTCCTTATGGACACACAAGAAAAAACTCATGAAGGAAATAAAGTGAAAAATGATATGCTCTGATCTGCATTCAGACTCCATCAGGTCCTTCTCTTGCAGTGGATAGTATTTTTCATAATAGGTTCCTTGAAATTATCTTAGATCCTTGCATTGCTGCTAATAGTTAAGTCATTCACAATAGATCATCATATATTATTGCCATTACTATGTAAAATGTTCTCTTGTTTTGCTGATTTCATTTTGCATCAGTTCATATAAACCTTTCCAGGTTTTTCTGAATTCATTCTGTTTGTCATTTCTTATGGCACAATAGTATTCCATTGCAATCATATACCACAGCTTGGTCAGCCATTTCCCAATTGATGAACCCAGTTCCCAGTTCTTTAATATCACAAAAAGGGCTGCTATAAATATTTTTGTACAGATAGGTCCTTTCCCTGTGTTTTAAAAATCCCTTTGGAAAACAAAGCATTAGTATTGCTCAGCCAGAGGGTATACACAGTTTTATAACCCTCATCAATTTTTAACATCTAGATAATCAACAGAACAATAAAACAAACCTTAATTTGTAGAGTTTGCTGATTTCTGAGGTATAAATGCTTGGAAAATTTAAGAGTGGCTCTTGGGAGCTGGTTCACCCCTGCCTTCACCCACATTCCCAGCTATTTAAAACATTGTCAGATGCTCTAGGAAAATGTTTTATACCGTGAAGGTTGACCTCACTCATATGCTGTCCAGAGTCCCGCATCGTCTGACCATCTCATTCCTTTCTTTAAGGAACTTCCCTGGCCCTCATTCCCTATAGGATCATTGACATTTAAAGTCCTTCACAATTTGGGCTTTTAGGATGCAGCTAGGTAGCACTAATGGATACATGACCAGGTCTGGAGATGGGAGGACCTAACTTCAAATCTGACTTCAGACACTTCCTATCTGGGTGACCCTGGACAAATCAGTTAACCCCAGTTGCCTAACCCTTACTGCACTTTTGCCTTAGAATCAATTCTTAGTATTAAAAAGAGGCAAGGGTTAAAAAAAAAGAAGAAGAAGAAGACTTTTGCCAGGTTTGAGATGAAGAGGAAACAAATTCTAGGCTTAGGTGATAGACTATACCCAAATGCACAAAGGTAGGAGAAAGCAGACAGCTTGGAGACTAGCTCCTAGCCCTGTCTGGATGGAATATGATTGTATAATGATGCAAACAAACGCTGCAATAGTAGCAACACACAATATCAAATAAAGTCCAGAATGAAATAATTTCACCAAAGAAACCATGTAAAAAGCAGTAAAAGTGATGATAGTGCAGCATAGTAAATAGAGAGCTGGTTCCAGAGCCAGGAAAACATGGGTTGTCCAGTCTTGTCTCTGACACATACAAGCTGCAGGACTCTGATCAAGGCAAAAACCTTCCAGTAGGCAACTAACTCTCTAAGCCAAGAAATTGGGGAGGAGAGCTGCAGGCTCCTTTAGAGGCAGTGTTTAATGTGCTTAAGTCAGGGTCCTAAAAGACCCTTCTTTAGGGTAAGCTGCACTACTGGCTGTAAATAAAAACATCCCAGATCCTTCATTGGAGTATGAGCTGCAGGTCCTTATTGGTTGAGGCCATTTCCTCCCCTTGGATTTCCCATTGCACTCAGAGGTTCTTTCCCTAACCTAAAAGGAATTACTCTCATTCTAAAAATATTCACTGACTTAAGAAGTCTCCTTGTTATCCTGAGGATCTTTCAGTAAAGTAGCTTAAATATTCACACACCTGACCTGGGAGAACACCGTACACAGGAACAGTGATATTGTGCGACGAGCAACTATAAAAACTTGGCTTCTCTTGGCAGTGCCATAATCTGGGACAATCCTGAAAGACTTAGGATGAGGGATACTCTCCGCCTCTACAGAAAGGACTGTTGGAGTTGGATGGATGTGGATCAAAGCATACTCTCTTTCCCATCAGTGTATTTTTGGTTTTATTTGGAGGTTTTGGTTTTGTCAGTGTGCTCTGACAGTAATGACCAACGTGGAAGTGTGTTTTGCATGATAAAAATAAAACTAAAAAAAATTCACAGGCTTAATAAACAAAATACATCAAATTAACTGAATAATTAATTACTAAAATAATTATTATGGGCAGTCAGGGATCATAGTGGATAGAGTGCCTGGCCTGGAGTTAGGAAGACTTATCTTTGGGAGTTCAAATCTAGCATCAGACACTAACTAGCTGTGTGACTCTGGGCAAGTCATTTAATCTTATTTGCCTCGGTTTCCTCATTTGTAAAATGAGCTGGAGAAGGAAATAGCAAACCACTTCTGTATCATTATCAGGACATCCAAAAAAACGAGGTCATGGAGAGTGGACACAAATGACCAAACAACAAAAATTATGATCTGGAAGTCTGTCCTACCTACCCAGATATACACAGGGTTTAAAAATAATAATAACACATCTTTAATCATACTGTTATTACAGAAAAATTAATATTTCAGTGAGAACAAAAAAGATTTTTATATAGTTAGTCAATAAAATAAAATACCTATTTTCTATTTCATCTTTATCTCCTCTTTAATATTTATATATGTTTCATAATATAACATTAGTATAGTAGTACAGGCATATAATTTATAAATAGACAATTTTTTTTACTGATGGGTATATTGTTAAAATACTTTAAAGAACACTACCCTAGGCCACTGAGCATTGAAATAACTTGTCACATGGTTGGCATGTATGGGGGGGGGGGGGGTTGGCCTGCTACAAGCCAAGCTGCTTTGAAACAGCTCCTTATATTAAGCTGAAATTCGCTTCCTTGCCAATTATCTTGACTCTTTCTAGGCCTCCACTAACCTCCGCACCAACTCATAGCAATAGAGGAAAATCTTGCTTCCAAAATCCAATTTCCTTATTTCCCAGGCTTCAAGACTGAGATGTCTAGGGGCTCCTGTGGAGATTCCTGCCTCAGCTGCTTATTGTCTGGGTGATCCTGGGCAAGTCACTTACCCTTTTTTACCCTCAGTTTTCTCACCTATAAAATTGGCTATCATTGTAGCACTTACCTCTAAGAGTTGTTTTGAGGATTAAATAATAAATGCAAGGCACTTTACAGACCTTAAAGGGTTATGTAAATGCCAATTGCTATGATATTGTTGATGATGTCTTTACTTTATACTTGGCCCAACAATGGCATTTAGGAATGGGAGGGAAAGAGGCACTTTGAGCTGAAGGATGACCCTGAGGGGCTACTCTTGTACTTACCTGCCTTGCCCTGCTATAGAAGAGATCTAAGATTCCTTTAGCCTTGTCATTTTTTCCCCTGCTCTATGTTGAGGACTTTGCGGATCTCAAGGAAAGCTTCTCCTATAGCATCCTGGGAGACGATCGCCCCAACTCCTCAGCCAAGGCAGCCCCAAATAGTCTAGCAAAGGAGGCTTCAAGAAGGCCAGAAGAACCCTGCTGAGGCAGCTGGACCACAAACCTACCCATAGGGCATAATCCTGCTCCCAGAGCTGGTTCCCACACTTCAAACTGAGCCACGTAACACTCATGGGGTCCAAGTCTGGTCCATCCCAGCTGGAGGGCTGGGACAGTTCCAGGGTGTCCTCTCCCTCCTTCCATCCCCACCTAGAGTTCAGGCAGTGGCTACAAATGCAGAGGGAAGAGAATTCAAGTACCTTGACAAGTCCTAACTGAGGGAGCAGGGACCCCAGCCTCAGCTCCCCATCCAGGGGGCATTTCACAAGGGTCCTTAGCTTTTCTCATGCCTCACTTCTTCCTGTATCTTGGGAGCTGGCTTAATTTGGATATATTCAGACATTCCTAAATCTCATACAATTTTTCTCCTATTATGTAATTTTTGGTTGTACAGGCTATTTATAATTATTGTTTTATTTTGCATATCTCACTCTTATCTTAATAAAATATTTGACCTCCCAGGAGCAGAGACCTCCAAAGTCCTAGCACCCTGAGGTGGGGGGGTCTAACTTGCCAGAGCCTAAGGGCAGTACTGAGTCTAGTAATTGTAAGCTATTGAATTTATAGAAAGAACTTGCTCATTGTATTGGAAAGTGCGCAGGATATAAAGTCAGGGGTTAGGGGTTGGAATCCTGCTTCCAAAAGTCACCTGAGAATCACCAAGGCCCTCTGAGTATTTGTTAGCTTCCTTCTAGAAAATGGCAAGGATTGTACTTGTGAGTGATGATAGCTAGTTTATACAGCATCTTAAGTTTTGCAATGTGCTTTATAAATATCATCTCATTTGAGCCACACAAAAACTCTGGGAGGAAGGTCCTATTATTCTCCTCATTTTACAGATGAGGAAACTGAGACAGACAGAAGTTAAGTTGTCTAGGGTCACACAGCTAGCAAGTGCCTGAATCCAGATTTGAATTTAAGTCTTCCTGTACTTTATTGACTGTGCCACATGGTTGCCTATTTGTACAGAACTCCCAGTATCCTTAATACTTCATTAAATTTATTTTTCTTAAAACTTATTTTCCATATTAGTAACAGCTCAATGACAAGAGGGCAAAAGCTAGGCAAACAGGGTTAAATGACTTTCTCAGGGTCACACAACTAGGAAGTATCTGAGGCCAAATTTGGACCAGGTTCTCTTGATTCCTGTCCTGACTCTATCCACTGTGCTACTCAGCTGCCCCAATATGTCATAAAATTTAAAGGGCTATCTGGTCTCAGATACTTCCTAGCTGTGTGACCTTAGCAAGTCACTTAACCCCTATTGCCTAATCCTCACCACTCTTCTGCCATAGAACCAATAAGCAGTATTAATTCTAAGATGGAAGATAAGGATTTAGCTTTTTTTTTTTTAAGGGGCTATAATTAAAAGTACTTTTTTGAAGCATCTGGACATAGTCCGGCAAAATGGCTATAAATTAATGGGGCTAAGTTCCACAAATAGGATAAATCCCCAAAAAAGACTCATCTGTGACAGCTAGAGTGAATCTTCAAGATTCTCTGATAAAATCCTCTCATTTTTACAGATGAGAAAACTGAGACTTCAAGTGATAAAGTAGGGTTTTCTTAAGTATTTTGGTGTCATGGACCCCTTCCTGGAACAGTGCTTTTAATGCATAAAATAAGATACTTAGGATTATCAAAGAAACAAATTATATTGAAATACACTTATAAAAACACATATTTCAAAAACCAAGTTCACGGGCTCTAAGAGCCCGGGAGTCTTGGTTTCTCTCTCTCTCTCTCTCTCTCTCTCTCTCTCTCTCTCTCTCTCTCTCTCTCTCTCTCTCTCTCTCTCTCTCTCTATCTATCTATCTATCTATCTATCTATCTCTCAATCTCTCTTGCTCGCTCACTTTTTGCCCTGCTTCCTGTCTCATTACTTCATAAGCATACTTTATACCTTATAATCTAATCATACCTTATACATTATTCTGCTTGATACCAGGAAGGGCAAATTTCATTTTCATTTGACAGATGTGAAAACTAAGACACGGGGTAGGAAGATAACTTGATAAAGGTCACAGAGATCACGTCAAAGCTGGAACTTGAACTCCCAGGTCTCCAGACCCCAGATAACACCATACCCATAGGAGGTTTTAGCCTTCTAATCATCTTTTTGACCCCTGATAATTTCTTCTTCTTATCCTTCTTCCCCTTTTCTCTTATTTGCTATTTTTAAATCTTTTTATTATTATTTTGAACTTTAATACCAAATAAAATACAGAGAGTAAACAGAACAAGAAGAATATCTAGGAAATTGTATCTTTGCCATGAAGAGCTTTTTTCTTGTTTTGTTTTGTTCCCCCCCCCCAATTTCCTAGATGCTTTTCTTCTTATGGCACTGCTTCTTCCTGTTTCTGTTTTAGCCCTGCATATTTTGGGGGATCCTAAGGGCCATGGAGCTAGGTCCCTGCCAGATGAGGAAATCATGGCTTAGAGAGATTGCTGGAACATAGAAACATCTACACAGATTTGATTTTAAGAGTACAGGATGAAGGAGGCTTGGTTAGGCAACAACTGTTTCTATGAAAAAGAACTGAAGAATTTTGTGGATGACTGTCTAAATCTACGTGAATTAGTATCCTAACATGGCAGCTGACTCTTGGGATTCTAGACTGCTTGAAGAAGTAGCTCCATGTATTGGAAAAGACATGGGACTTAGAGTCAGCGAATGAGGTTTTAAATCCTGCATGGCAGTGCTAACCTGTGATCCCTACTACCTGGAGAGGCTGAGGCTCATGAATTGCTTGATCTCAAGAATTCTGAGCTATAGTGAGCTAAGCTGATTGGTTGTCCCAACTTAGTCCGGAACAATATGGTGAGACTTAGGTGGAGAGGAAGATTACAAATGAGACTTGAGGCTACCTGACTGCCTAAGGAAAGGCCAACACACTGAGGGTGGAAATAAAGTCGGAGGAGGTTTCTTTCTCGGGCATCAATGCAACTGGCCCAGTTTATGGCCATTATACCTCAAGCCTGAGCAATATAGGGGAGATGCAGGATGTAAGGGAGAGGAAGAAAAGGAGAGAGGCAAAAATGAGAAGAGAAAGGAGGCCAGAGGGAGATGGGAAGAGAAGAGAGAATGTCCAAAATGAAGGCAGGGATAGTTCCATTGTCCTTGGGTGTCTGGAGACTTAACTAGGAATTCTGACAGGACAAAGTTGGCAAGAGGCAGGGGGGATAAATGAATGAAAAAGCTGAGCACCTACTATGTGCTTGCCACTGTAGGAAATGGAGATACAAATAGAAAAGTGAGAAAGTCACTTCCCTTAATTAACTCACATTCTAGTGGAGGGAATGGAGGGGAGGATAAAACATCTCCAGAAGAACAGTGGCCAGAGAAGAAAGCTTCAGTTTAGTCTGGAGAGTCAAAAGAATTGTGAGCGGCACCATAGTGCGGTCAATTCTCACACCTATTACAGTAGAAATGATAGTATTTAATTTCATTACTGTTCCCAGAATAAGGGGTGGAAAGTGGAGTGGGGGAGGTAGGGAACACACGTGGAACAGGGCAGATGGTAAAACAGTTTGCCCTTATTTGGTGTAGTCCCACTGGGGAAATTCCTAAAGAAGGTAGAGATTAAGAAAGGATGCAAGTTAGAGGCACAGTAGTGAGACAGGGGAAAGGGAGGGGATAGAGGTGAAAATCCTGATGGGGAAGTGTCCTCAGGGGACAAGGAAGTGGTGGTGGTGTTGAAAGGAGGGGAACTTGCCCAATACAGGAACTTGGCCCCTTGGGACAAACCTCTCATTGCTCTAGCCAAGTGTTCTGGATCAGTCCTAAGCTAGATCAATACCAGCATTCAGGCTCAGTTAAAATGCAATGAGGAATTCCAGGACCATAAAAAGCAATAAAAACTATTTTACTTTTTAAAAAAATCCTTATTTTCTGTCCTATTATTGTTTCTAAGACAGAACAACAATAAGGAAGGGCTAGACAATTGGAGTTAAGTGACTTGCCCAGGATCACACACCCAAGAAGTGTCTGAGGTCAGATTTGAATCCAGGACCTCCCAACTCCCAACTCTATCCATTGTACCACCTAGCTGCCTCAAAACTACTTTACATAATTAAGAGATTAAAAGAACAACAGCTGGAGTACTGTGTTAAATTCTAGATACTTTATTTTGGGAAGAACATTCCATAATAAAGTGATGAAGATTTTAAGAGAATTAGAGATTGTGCCCTATGAGGATGGATTGAGTACTTTGAAAAGAAAATTCAGTAAAAAAGTAATCAGGCCATGATCACTCAGCTCTATGTTTTTTTTACAGGTTTTCCAGACTGATAGAACAAGGGAATATGGGACACATTAGATCTGGGTTATTTTGAAACATTTGATAGTCATAAGGTAAAATAGATTTAGAGCTAGAAGGGATCTAGCGGCATTTAATCCAACTTCTTCATTTTACAGATGAGGAAATTGAGGTCCAGGGAGATTAAGTGATTTTCACAAAGTCACACAGCTGGGACTTGTACTATGCTGGCCCCCCATGTTCTCAAACAATCCTTGTGCATAGGAAAAGGCATATTGCATAGATGATTGTAGATTTGGTGAATACAGAACTGTCTGAATCATCATATTCATTCATGGGTTCCTGTCAACTTGGAAGAAGTCTCTAGGAGAGTGTCTCAGGGTCCTGTGCTATAATCTGTTCAGCCAATCCCCAAGAGATGTCCATCACCTTAGTTTCTGCTTTTTTGCCACTATTAAAAAGAACTGTTTGCCATAAATATTTTTGTACATATGCATCCTTTTCCTTTGATCTCTTTAGGATATTGACCTACTAGTGGTATTGTTGGGTTGAATGATACATACAATTTAATACAATTTTTAATTCAATAGTTTTTTGGGCATAGCTTTGAATTGCTTTCCAGAGAGGTTGAACCAAATCATAGCTCTCCCAGTGGTGCATTGATGTGTCTGTTTTCCCTCATGCTCTCCAACATTTATCATTTTCTTAACTGCCAGTCTGAGGAGTGTGAAGTTGAACCTCAAAGTTGCTTTAATATGTACTTTCTAATTACTAGTAATTTTGAGCAGTTTAAAAATGTGGCTATTGATAGCTTGGAAAATGGCTTTCATAAATATCATAAATTTGAATTCGTACTTCATATATCTTGGATATGAGATCTTGATCAAAGAAACTGTATTTGTGGTTCCTTTAGCTTCATGAAGAAAGGGGCTCAGAGTCAGGAAGACAGTTTAGATTTGTTTAACACTTACAAACTGTGTGACCCTGACATTTAACTTCTCTTATTCCCAGTGACCTTGTCTATAAAATGGGAATCTGAACAGCTCCCCTTAGAAGGTTATTATGAGGATCAAATGAAATAACAGACCCTTACAAACCTTAAAGTGCTATAAGTATAAATATTAGATATGTACATATGCATAAATATATTATATAATAAGATATTATATAAATATTTATATGTTACATAATCAACATTACATGTTAAATATTATAAATATTAGCTATTAGGAGGAAGGGAAAAAGCATTTGTATAATATCTACCAAGAGCCAAGAACTGTATCTGAGACCAAATTTGAACTTGGGTCTTCTTGACTACAAGCCCAGCATTCTACCCACTGTACCTCTAGCTGCTATTATCTTTTTCATTATACACATATAGTTAGTTGACCCTTAGTGAATTCTTTACAACAGCCATCTCTTTTTCTTTTCTCTTCACTCTAAAGTCCTTAACTCAGCTTTTACCAGAGCTCTCCTTTCATTTATTTAGTCCTAGAAAATAGGACACTTGATTTTTAAAATGTTCTAATTCCCAACTAAGGTTCAAAGATAGGCAGGGAAGGAAGGGTTAATGGGAGATTAATTTATGCCTTCTACAAAATCAGGTGTTCTTAACTTTTTATTGCTTCATGGATCTCTTTGGCAGTCTGGGAAACCTATGCAGGACCCCTTCTCAGAATAATATTTCATAATGCACAGAATAAAATATATAGGTTTACAAAGGAAACCAATTATTTTGAAATACATTTATAAAAAATATTTTTAAAAAACAATTTCACGTACTCTAACTTGAGAACCTCCATACCCTTCAAATCTCTGAAAACAACTAATTTCTCCCCAGTTTTCTCATCCCTGAAACAGCAATATTATAATGATGATCAACTGTAAAAGACTTTATTTAGCTACTCTGATGAATAAAATGATCCAAGACAATTCCAAAGGCCTCATGATGAAATGTACTATCCATTTTCAGAGATAGAACTAATAAACTCTGAGTGCATATTGAAATATATTTTTTCAGTTTCTTTTCTTCAAGCTTTATTTTTTTGGCAACATAGCTAATGTAATATGTTTTGCATGATTTCAAATGTAAAACTGATATAAGATTGCTAGTAAGATTAGATCACTAGAGCAGTGATGGTGAACTTTTTAGAGACCAAGTATCCAAACTGCACCCTCACTTTGCATGTGAGCCACCCCTTTACCCCAGACAGGAGTGTGAGGAAGCACTCCCATTAGGATGTTAGGCAGAGAAGTGGGTGATGTGAGAAATGTCCTCAGGCATGGTGGAAAGTGAGAAGGGAGCAGCCCCCTCTGGCAAATGTGCCATAGGTTCACCAACAGGGAACTAGAGGGAGAGAATTTAGATCTCAAACATTTTTAAAAAGGAATGCTAAAAATAAATAAATAATGCTTTAAAATTTTTTATAAAAGTATAATAGAACATTAAAAAATAAAAATAAAACAAGATAGTTCATGCACCATGTTAGTAGACTTCTTTTTAGTTTGTCAACTAATTTGTGTCCCTAACAAATAAGTAATTGGAAAGAAAATAAAAATTTTAAAAATAAGCAAGTTGGACAATATGGGCACCTGTTTTGATTAACTATACATATTTGTTACAAGGGTTTTGTTTTCATCTGAAATCGAGTTGGATGGGAAGGAGAGAAAATAAAATGATTGCTAATTGAAAAATAAAATGAAAGGTTAAAAAAACCCGAGTTAACTATCACTGAAGTAGACTACACACTGATTGAGGGCAGGAACTACATTTTCATTTTTACACATCTCATTGGAGAGCAGACCAGACTATTGTCTGCAGCAGCATCTCAATAAACATATGGTTTGATGGTAGTTAGCTTCATATTCCAGCTGTTCCCTTCCCTTCAGAGCAGTACAACAGAGCTATTGCTTCCTGTATATATATTTGTTCCTGGAGAATAATAAAATTGTTGAAGCCAAGGGAGGAGTGACTCTGACTCTGGGCTAATAGCTAGTCTGGACTCTGAGCAAAGGTCATAGCACCACAAGTCAGTCTTTCAGGTAGCAGCAGTCTTTCAGGTAGCAGCTGTGTAAACTGAATGTGGCTCTCGTTCCCTGGAGGCAGAAGTATGGCCACAGGTCACTGGCGCTGGGGGCAGAATAGTCTTCCTGCGCCACCTGCTCAGTTCTGCCTCTGACTTATTTTCCTGGGTTGGCACCCCAACCTTAGCCGAAGGCTGGGACACTGAGAGGACACAATCTTACCCTATTCCGCTCTCCAGATTTCTGTTCTTGATGACCATCTCCACAGGGCTCTGGAAGGGTCTGTGGGCTCTGATTTGGGAAAAGACCCTGTCTGTGTCTCCTATGGGAATTCTCAACATTTTTATGATGCAGATCCCTTTAGCAATCTGATGAAACCTATGGAACGCTTCTCAGAATGTTTCATTACTCCCACTCTATGGGCTAGCCAAACTAGCCTCTCTGTTCTTCACTGGAACTCTCTCTGTCTTGGTGTCTTCTTTGCATTGGCTGGCCCTTTCATGTAGAGTCCAAATCCTCCTTTCATGTAGAGTCCTACCTCTGTACTTTTTCCTCCAAGAATCCCTGGCTTCCTTCAAGACATAGTTCAAGCAACACTTTCTACTGTTTGTACCAACTGCCAATGCCCTTCTTCCCAAATCTGCTTCTGTACTCTTGTATGTATGTGTCATCTCCCTTCTTAGAATGTAAGTTCCTTGACTTCAGGGTCTGGTGCATTTTTGTCTCTGTGTCTCCTGCATGACAAAATGCATTGCCGTTGTAGGTACATAAAATATTTGTTTAGTTAGTTGAGATTTTACAATTTCTGCCTTTCTCTTAGCAGAAGCCAGATCTCTGGAGAGCTTCCCAACTCTCACTCAGTTGGGTTCTTAACAATAGAACAAGAAAGCTCTTGGTCCTTTCCTGGGGCACTTGAAATCCTGGGAGGAAAAAGGGTGGGATTCCATGAGTGGGCTGCAGAACTCTCTAGGGCTTAGGCAATCAGAGAAGAACATAAGGAGGCATAAAATTAGACTACCACAAAGATTTCCAATACATGTGTTGGACTCTGTGTTTAGCTGAGGGCTATTTCTTGTTTGTTTTGCTTTTCTGAAATGTTTCTCTTGATGATCTGGCCTTTAAAATGAAATTTGGCAGTTGAAGCCAAATCTCTAAAGGGCATCAATGGGATTTCTATTTGCATCTTTTTTGAAACATGTTTGGAGTTACATGTCTAAATAGAAATAGTAGATTGACTCTTCAATTTTACTATCCAACAAGGATTACGATTTACAGTTAAATAAAATCCCTTTCTGAGAATAGATTTTTCAGGCTTGTGTCTCATCCATTAATGCAAATTACTTGAGAGTTATAGAATAAATACTATGTAAAAAAAAAAAAAAAGATCTGACTCCAGATGGCATAAAGACAAAATTCTGAAGGTGCTATTCATGAGGAGCTTGGAGGTACCTCCACTACCAGACTTCTTCCCCCACACCATTCCTGTGCTTGTGATTTAGAGGGAAAATAATAGATTCCAACTTCTTGTTTTCAGTTGGTCATGGTTGGCTATGTCTTCTGGCAGAAAGAAAGAACCCAAAAGGAAGCTTTAGAAGATGGATTAATTCTAGGTCAGCACTAGGTTTAGCATCTAGAGAAAATCTCATACCTTGTTCTGATGTATTAGAATGAGTGAAGCTATTTCTTATATGCCAAGGAAAGGTGAGAAGGTTCTAGTCTCTTCACATTAGTTTTCTTTTTTTTACTTATACTTCTTTTTAAAAAAAAAATTTTAAACCCTCAACTTCTCTGTATTGGCTCTTTGGTGGACGAGTGGTAAGGGTGGGCAATGGGAGTCAAGTGACTTGCCCAGGGTCACACAGCTGGGAAGTGTCTGAGGTCAGATTTGAACCTAGGACCTCTCGTCTCTAGATCTGGCTCTCAATCCACTGAGCTACCCAGCTGCCCCCTCTTCACATTAATTTTCATTTAGAACCCTTGGAACAGACCCAAATCCCCACAGTGACTTTGAAGTGAACTTGGACTTTAGAAGTCCTTTGGATAGGTTCATGAACAAACAGGACCAGTATTCATCTGCTGCCACTTTGTAAAACCTAATATATCCAAGGTCCTATGTTAGACATTGGCATGAGATAAAAATAGAACTAAGCTGCTGTCTGGGGTTGGAGAATAAGCCATTTTTGCAAATGGCAATGATCCAGATCATATTTCACTGGCTTAGCATTCCCATTGCTCTAAGACCTTTAAATTCTATAGTGTATTAACACTATTTGTTGATACGAGAAATAAGCCATAGTATTTAAAATATGGTTCTTGAAAACCAGTAGTAACCCAGGGCTTTACCTAGAGTAGGTGATTTATACATGTTCATCCTCATGGGACTGGATTAGGCTGTTCTACCTTAAGTATTATATTGGAAGTTCCAAAGAATTTGTAGAATTTTAATGATAAAATCACCAATGTTTTATAGGATAAAAAGAAAATTAAAATAGGGGATATAGAGTTAATTTAAAAATCTTGTAAAAAGATTTTTTGAAGATCATCAACAGAGACAAATCAAATCATTGCTCTAATGAATTAGTAAAGCAAGTGATGCTATTGTTATAACCTATAGTGATAAATTGTAATCTACTTGTAGATATCCAGGATTCCTTTCAATATGGTTTCTTTTCATCTATGTCCAGTTTGGTGAAAACATGTCAATAGATATTTGTCTGTAAAAATTAAAATTAGGTTTGACTCAATATGAGATTTATAAAAGTGAGATTGTGGTCACCGCTTGCTGATTGATTACAAAAAATAAACTAAGAGAGTTCGATTCTCTCTCCACATGTCTAAAGCCCTCTTGTCTGCTGGGGCAGGGGACTATGGATGCAGAACACACGATATGACATCAGGTAGGTTTTGCTGATTTTTTTGGTCATGATTAATAATAAAATGTAAGAGAAAGAGAAGGCTATATTGGGAAATGCAGATGATGTTAAAACAAGTAATCAATAAATATTTTTTAAAACTTACTACTAGTGGGCCTTCAGTGATGCTTCTTTTATTAAAATGAACCCTATTACCATAACTTCAAAGCAAACATTTAATAAAACGGAATAACATCTCATTACGTGGAATTAAATCAGGTATTACTCCTAGCATCCAATCCCAAATGGTTACTGTCCATCCTTACACATATGTCTCCAGGGGAGTATATGTCTCATTTCTAATTAACAAGATAAGATAGACCCACAAATGAAATATAAGACAGTAGATGTTAAATGACAAATGAGTGCTACAGATAATAAATGCTTGGCCAGCTTGAAGGAATATGGCCCAGGATTGGTGAGGGATTGTTTTAGGCAGACAGGATTTGAGCTGGGCTATGACAGATGGATAGGATTTAGGTACACCTTTAGAGCTTTTGGGAAATGATAGCATTGAAATAGTTTTGAGTGAAATGTTCTCTGTATTTAAAAGATAAGTGAGTATTTTTCCTGAGAGAATAATTTTCTTGTTCCTTGACTCTAAAAGTCTGAGTCTGTCTTCCCACTATTTTCCCCTTACTCATTCTTAAAGCTAAACCTGCTCTAATTTTATTTATCTCTCTTGGATAGTAATGCAGTTGGTGGTATGTTTAGCTTTGTCTGTTTGCCTGGAAAAAAAAAACCCTATATAGTAATTACATTTCATTACCCCTGTGGATCTATTCTCTCCCTAATTTGGCCAGGCAGACCTCGTGATTAGCAGTAATATGGAGCCTTGCCACTATATTCCTATTCCTTTGTATGTCTACCTGCAGCTCCTGGCATAGAACACAAGTACACAGCCAGTATTTAATACGTGTTGTTGAGTGAGTGACTAAAAGAAGTATCCTGGCATATACTTGTCTAACTCATCTTTCCCAGGATGCCAACAAAGCACTCCAGGCAGGTGAAGGGGAAAAGGATGGAATATGGTTACCTCTTGGCTTAATACAATCAAGGATTTGTAAGGGAGGATGAGGAAGGAAAAAAGACTTTCAGTATTCTTTGAGGTTTTTCAGGAAGACTCAAAAAGTGTCTGAAATTACAGTGCACTGAAATTCCTCTAAAATGTATGTGACTGGGGGCAGCTAGGTGGGTTTAGTGGTTTGAGAGCCAAGTCTATAAATGAGAGGTCCTGTCTCAGATACTTCCTAGCCGTGTGACCCTGGGCAAGTCACTTAACCCCCATTGCCTGGTCCTTACTACTCTTCTGCCTTGGAACCAATACACAGTATAGATTCTAAGATGGAAGGTAAGGGTTTAAAAAAATTAAATAAAATGCTTGTGGCTGGCGAGAAAGTGAAAGGAATCCTTAAGATAATAATTGGTTGGATTTGTTCAAGCCTCTGTTTTTTTCCGGGGGGTTTCTGAAACATAACAATAATCTTTTGCAACTATAAGCTAAGCTTGAGAAACTGGAACCTACCAACTGAACCCTTCCCTAACTACACCAATTCTGTGCCTGGACTGAGAACAGTCCTAGGAACCTTTTCTAATAAGATGTTCATTATCTTACCAGGAAGGACTCAGGAGATTTCCAGATAAGATAACTGTTATCAGCCCATCTCAAGACCCCAAAAGTCACTCCAAGGAGTTACTGACCAGAATCTGCTGTTACATCCCATCCCTAAAGCAATAATCTTATTTTTTTTCCTTTTCTCCTCCTCATCTTTCAAACAATAAAAGCTGGCTGTTTTCTGTATCTAATGAGCTCCTCTCTGCTGAGAAGAATACATTAAAATACCCTTTGCTTCTTCCTCAGTTTCTAGTGTCTTTCATTCAGTTCGACTCCAGTTCAGTGGGGTCAGATGCTCAGGAAGATAGTGAGTTGATACTGGGATAAAATAAACAATGATTATTGATGAATATTATGAAAGAGAGAGAGAGAGAGAGAGAGAGAGAGAGAGAGAGAGAGAGCGCTTTGTTTTAGGAGTTATAGTTTGATGCATGGTATAGCCAAACAGTAAATTTTGTTTAAAAGATTTCTTTTTTAAATTTAAAATTTTCAGTTACATGTAGAAGTTATTTTTGACAATTGTTTTTTAACATTTTAGAATTCAAAATTTCCCCCTCTCTACTCTCTCCCTCTTCCTGAGGCCATGAATCATCTGATACAGTTTATATCCCTACTTTCATGTGATACATATTTCCATATTGCTCATGTTATGACTGTGAAAAGGAATTTTTTTATTTTTGTTCAATTAAGTTCATTTATTTATTTAATTAATTTAGACTATTTTTCCATGGTTACCTGATTCATGTTCTTTTCCTCCCTTCCTCCCATCCCCTTCCTGTGGCCAATGAGAAATTCCACTGGGTTTTACATGTGTCATTGATCAAGACCTATTTCCATATTATTAATATTTGCACTAGAGTGATCATTTAGAGTCTACATCCCCAATCATATTTCCATCAACCCATGTGATCAAGCATTTGTTTTTCTTCTGTGTTTCTACTCCCACAGTTCTTCCTCTGAATGTGGATAATGTTCTTTCTCATAAGTCCCTCAGAACTGTTCTGGATCACTGCATTGTTGCTAGTAGAGAAGTCTATTACATTCGATTATGCCACAGTGTATCCATCTCTGTATAAGGTTTTCCTGTTCTGCTCTCTTCACTCTGCATCAATTCCTGGAGATCTTTCCAGTTCACATGGAATTCCTCCAGTTTATTATTCCTTTGAGCACAATAGTATTCCATCACCAACAGATACCACAATTTGTTCAGCCATTCCCCAATTGAAGGGCATCTCCTCATTTTCCAGTTTTTTGCCACCATAAAGAGTGCAGCTATAAATATTTTTGTACAAGTATTTTTCCTTATTATCTGAAAGGGAATTTTTTGTTCCCTTTGTCTATTTTAAGTTAAAGTACCTCTATTTAACACTTAGTAAGTCAGTGATAAAGAGAGTTCACATTTACTTAGTCATTAACACTTAGTCCTAAAAGACCACAAACATTGCCCTCCTCCCCCAGCCCAGCAGTGCTAGGCAAATTGAGAAACTTTTTATTGGTTCCTGAGATGTGATATACCAGCCCACAGTAAAAGGAAGGAGAAATCAGAGAGACAGGATTTGACATGGAGAAAAACTGCTTATTTTAGCCAGTCGAAGGCATTCTGATTCATTCTACTGCCTTGGTGGTTCTAGCTGAAGGAAGACTTTTGTGTTGGTGTCTCTGCAATGAAGGGTCTTCTGTGTTGTAGGGTATTTTGTGTTGGAGGGATTCTTCTGCCTTGGACTTCTGCGTTGGAGATTGCTTCTGCGCTGGTGAGACTCTTGCTGAAGAAACTACTGTGACTCCTGATTGGAGATGTGGACCTGAGGGAGCCTTTGTTGGAGCTGAGCTGGATTTCTTCAGATAGGCAATTACAAGGCATTTAGCTAGGCAATATTTTCTACCTCCTTTCTCCATTTCCCTCTTTACTGTCTCTGCCCCACTGTAATAAAGCTACTAACATATTCATAGTTTAATTTTTAATTTTTATGAACAGTGACCACAATAATTCTTTTTAACTTATAAATTTAGTCAAGCCATTTTTAACTCTTATATGACAAAAGATACATATTACACATACAATAGAAATCTCATGAAGGAAATATAGTGAAAGATGGTGTGCTTTGATCTGCACTCAGATTCTAAAAGTAGATAGCATTTTCATCATGAGTCCCTTATATTTTGGACATTTGCTTTTCTGATAATGGTTTAGCCTATCACAGTTGATCATCACATAATATTTCTGTTACTGTATACACTGTTCTCCTGGTTCTGCTCACTTCACTTTGTACCAGTTCATATAAGTCTTTCCAGGTTTTTTTGACTCATCTTTGTTCATCATTGCTTATGGCACATGTAGTATACAGAATTGGGGTGATATAGTTTTTTCTAGCTTTGGCTGAGTTCCAAAAGCTGTTAGGGGTTTGGAATCTTGAGGAAAAGGCAGTAGGCTGGATCTTCCGTGGAGGGAGGTTGTCAGTCAGCCAAGCTGCCTTGATTACCTAGCTTTAATATTGAAATTTAGCCTAGCTTTGACATATTTATTAAGAAATTATTATTTTAGATAAACCCTTTATATCTTCCTTTCCTAATACCATCCCTGCCTTCTCTCCCTTACCTTATATGTCTGTGGAGTTAATAAGGAGAGTAATTAGAGAGGAGTTAAATCTGTGAAGGGTTACCTAATTGATAGCATTAGTTATAGTTAGTCAGTCATCATTTATTCCCTTTAGATAGCAATAGCACTTTGTAAAGCTGAGTTTAAAGGCAGGTCCTTACTCAGACTCCATCTTTGCTTCCCTTCCCCCACCTGAGGTTCCTGAGACAACTGATAGGGCTTTCCTTTGATCCACCTTCCTAACAAACATCCTTCAAAGAAAATAAACCCTTTTGTGTTTCAACAGCCCTATTAATATAATTTGTCTGTTAATTATCAAGAAGGAAGAAGAGGGAAAGAAACAACATACTCTGGGCTTAGAGGGAAGCTGGAGCATCCATCTTGAAGGAAGGTGTTACTTCAAAACAAGTCCCTTCCTGTGAAATTAACTAAAGCCTGTTTGTTAATTTCAGTCTAGTCTATTTCCCTCAGCTTGTGTTTGAGTCTAAGTCCCAGTCTGTAAGCCTGCTGTGTTTGTCTGTTTAGTTTAATTTCTCTTCTCCCTGAAGATCTCTGTTTCCCTTCTGTGTTATACTCCTGACTTCAGTCCTATTATACCCTGAATCTCCTTTAATCCCAGCCTACCTGTAACTGAGATTACCCATTTAGCAAGTCTCCAACATCCTCCTTTCAAATTCCCTTATAAGGTTCCAGGTTAAGATGGCGGCAGAGTAAAAAGCAGCTCTTAACCTCTCCTGACCGAAACACACAAAACTCCTCAAGGGGACATAAAAACAAGTCCAGACGAACGGAGGAACCCCACAACAGGGCACAGCGTGGAAGGTACGTGGAATCGGGACATTTCCATGCTATAAAGGGGTGAAACAGCTCTCACTAAATCGTGGGCTGAGCAACCACCCCACCCCCACCTCCTCCACGCACACCACCTATAGCGCTGAAGCCAGTTAAAAAGAAATAGAGCAAGTTTGGGGCACCCATCGAGTCATTGGCAGCTCCAGGGCCTGTTCCTGAGAGCAGCAAGATTTGGGACCCCAATAAGCCAAAGAACGTACGCGAAATCTGAGCGCGGGAGCAGAGCGCAGGAGCGGCGGAGGCGTGGGTGGAGGCAGACACAACCACGAGCTAAAGCTCTGAAACCCTGAGTGGGGAACCACAGTAGGCGGGTATAGGACTGTGGAAGCAGCGCCCTGAGACTTGTAAAGGAACCTCCGGCAGAGGATCAAGCAAGGGGGTCCACCAGGGGGCTTGACCTTGGAAAAATCCAGAACTCAGACCTCAGGAGCCAAAAGACCAGAGGACAGACCCCGAGCGCGAGGATAAAGCTAAGAAGCTGCTGGGCTAATGATGGCTACCCAGACTCAGGAAGTTCAGAAGAGAAAGATTAACAACAAGAAAAAGAAGTCTTTAACACTCGACAACTTTTACACAGAGAAAATCCAGACAACCGAGCAAACAGAGGAGGAGAACAAACAAGCATCTGGACCCTCCTCAAATAAGGAAAACTCCTCACAAGCTATGGAAGAGTTCAAAACTGAGATTCTGAGGAAGATGGAAGAGATCTGGCAAGAAAATAACAGTTTAAAAGGTAGAATCTTGCAATTGGAAAGTGAGGCTCAGAAATCAAATGAACTGATAAGCAAAGTGAACCAGATTGAAAAAGAAAACCAAAAGATCATAGCTGAAAACAAAAAGTTTAGAGCCGAAAACCAGTCCCTAAAGGCTAGAATTGAGCAATTAGAAGCTAATGATCTCTCAAGACAACAAGAACAAATAAAACAAAGTCAGATTCCCTTATACCAAACACCTTTCCTCAATTACCCACATAACACACATTACAACCATATACCACAACATGTTCA
Source organism: Gracilinanus agilis (assembly GCF_016433145.1). Classification (NCBI taxonomy): domain Eukaryota; kingdom Metazoa; phylum Chordata; class Mammalia; order Didelphimorphia; family Didelphidae; genus Gracilinanus; species Gracilinanus agilis. The sequence continues at coordinate 95,203,713 of NC_058134.1, read as the reverse complement.
TCCATTCCCCAAGTGATGGACAACCCCTCAGTTTCCAAATATTTGCCACCACAAAAACAGCTGCTAAAAATATTTTGGTACAGCTAGGAACTTTTCCTTTGCCCCTGATCTCTTTGGGATAGAGACCTAATAGTGATCTCTCTGGGTTAAAGGATATGCATAACTTTGTGGCCCTTTGAGCTTGGTTCTGTACTGTTCTCCAGAATGGTTGTATTGATTCACAGTTCCACCAACAGTGTATTAGTGTCTCAATTTTCCCACATCCCCTACAACATTTATTATTTTCCTTTTTGGTCATATCTGATAGATGTGAGGTAGTATCTCAGAGAGTCTTTTTAACTTGAATTTCTCTAATCAATAGTGTTTTGGAGCACTTTTTTCATATACCTATGAATAGTTTTAATTTCTTCCTCTGAGAACTGCCTGTTCATATCCCTTGACCATTTTTGGATTTGGGAATGCTTTGATTTCTTATAAATTTGACTCAGTTCTCTGTATATTTGAGAGATGAGTCTTTTGTCAGAGATACTTGATATAAAAATTTTTCCCCCAAATTTGTTGTTTCTCTTCTAATTTTGGTTGCATTGGTTTTATTTGTACAAACTCTTTTTAATTTAATACAATCAAAATTATCTATTTCATTTTTCATAGTGTTCCCTATGTCTTATTTGGTCATAAATTCTTTCCTATTCACAAGTCTGACTAGTAAATTTTTCCATATTCCTCTAATTTGTTTATAGTGTCACTCTTTATTTCTAGATCAAATATCTGTTTTGGCTTTATCTTGGGGTATAGTGGGAGATGTTGGTTCATGCCTAGTCTCTGCCATTCTGCTTTCCAGCTTTCCTAGAAGTTTTTGTAAAATAGTGAGGTTTGCAGCTGTTTTGTCCAGCTATATTTAGCACCCTGTGTTAATTGTTCCCCTGATATTTCATAGACTGAACTGGTCCCCGCTCTTCTGCTTTCTTGTCCCTGCCACCAAGTGACTTGGGCTGAGCAGGTCCCCTGCTCTGGTTCTGCTGCCTCAGGCCCTCCACTGCCACATAGAAGTGTAGGGGTTTCCTGCAGTTTAGCCAGTCCCTTTCTCTTCTCCCTCATAGCCTCTAGGCTTTACTGCCATATGGAAATGTAATATTTTCTGCCTTCTCTGCCTTCTATACCCGAGTAGGGTGGCTTGAGCTGGGCTCCTATCCATTCTGCAGCTTCGTAGCCTCTGGCAGAGCTGTGTCATGTTAGGCTGTTCCACATTCTGCCAGCTCTTAAGATGCTGTGCTGCCTGGGCTACTCTCTCTTCTTACCCAGTAAGATGTGCTCTTCCAATTTTCTTTTATTTATTCATTCTCTCTCTCTCTTTTTCTCTCTCTCTGAATGGGGGAGTGGAGCATCCTTTATTCCACTATCTTAGCTCCCAGCATGCAGTTCCTTTTATCTCTCTTATCTGGAGACCCCTTACCTCATTCTTGTTTTGTTTTTGTTTTTACCCTTAACTTCTGTGTATTGGCTCCTAGGTGGAAGAGTGGTAAGGGTGGGCAATGGGGGGGGGGGGGGTCACACAGCTGGGTCACACAGCTGGGAAGTGTCTGAGGCTGGATTTGAACCTAGGACCTTGGGTCTCTAGGCCTGATTCTCAATCCACTGAGCTACCCAGCTGCCCCTCCCTTACCTCATTCTTACAAACACTCCTAATGAAAAGTGCTGAATCAAGAGACTGATTCCCAATCCTGCCTCCCATACTTACTAACTGTCATAGTGGAGCATAATAATTAATGTCTGTGCAGGTGAAACAAAATTTATATTCTGAAACTTGTGAATGAAAAATTACAGCCCTGTTTCTCAATAAGAAAATTTCACCATTCTTCTCCAGCAAGAAGCACATAGTAAACAGAGTACTACTGAACCCTGGAAAGTAGATCTTAAACATGGAAGGAAGCTCTGGCTGCTATATATTTAGCTATGGCATGTTAACTAAATGGCAGTTTTCTGAAAAATTAACTTATGTGGAACAACTAATTTCCTGACATTGATAAATAAATGACTACATTGTTTTGTGTGTGTGTGTTTTTTAAATCAGGACAAGACTTATTAGGCAGAATACGAAACCTGAACTTACTATCTCTTAAATAATTGGTTTGAAAATTTGCTTTGCTACTGCTTTCCCTTTATCTGTGGTAGAAATAATGGCTATCCAAGAATATGGAAAAGTTCAATTTGGGGTTTTATTTTTGATGTTAGTAATTGGAATTTTTTTCTCGTAAAAATGTTAGATAAAAAATAGGTTGCCTATTTCCTTCTTTGAAGATTTTTTGAGACAGGAATAGATAATCATCTCGGCATTAGCCCTTCAACCTCTAGGATTTATATTCTTTGAGGTGAATTCTATTTTTATGGAATTTTTAATCAACAGAAAAGGTTAAGATAACTTAGTTTATCTATTCTGATTAAAGAAATATGGATTCATCCTTTCTCCTATCTTTTCTGTCTGCCCTCACCCTCTATTCCTTCCTACTGCTTTCATGTTAGTCTTTTGCTTATTAAAATCCTTTCCAGGCTGTGGATTGCAAAGGAAATGGGAAACAAAACAAAACTAGTCAAATTTGCAACTTAGTAACAATTAGGATACATGAAAAATACTTCTCTTCAAGTAGTCAGAAAATGGAAACAATTAGTTAAAATGTGGTTTTGGCTAAACTATATTTCAATTTTTGCCTTGGATTTAGAGCTAGAAGGGACCTCAGACATCACCTAATATGACCTATTCTTTTTCCAGAAGAAGAAAGATCTAGAACCACATATGCTAAGTTTCAAATAAAGCAGAATTTTCAGATTAACTGAATTCCTTCATTATTGTGCAATCAGCCTAGAAAATAAGCTATCTTCTCCAAAATGAAAAATCTGCTTCAGTAACAAAGAAATATCTACTAGTATATAATTTTAAGATATATAGACTTTAGGTGATCAGTTTATCTCACATTTACAGAGGAGTAGTCTGAAAAGGAAGAATCAGAAAATCTTTTAGAGACCTCAGAAATTATTTAAGTGTTTTAATTTACAGATTAGGAAACTGATTTGGAGAAGTCAAATAACTCACCCAGAGTTGCTGCTAGCCAGTTCAGATTCAGAATTCAAATTCAGATTGGGAGACAGCAAGGTGAAGTGGGGGAAAAAAAACCCCAAAACTCCTTAACTCTGGGGTCAGAAGACATGGATTCAAATCATCATCCTTCTGATACTAGCTCTGTGACTTGGAGCAAATCTCCTTAGAGATCAGCTGTTTTTGTTTTTCTGTGAAATAAGGACATTATACTGAGGGTATCTGTAGTCCCTTCCAGCTCCAAATGGAAGATTGTGGTTTTACCAATTGCATGTTTAACAAGGAACTGCTCAAGGAGGGTCCAATCCTTTGAGCATCCTCAGTCTGCTCTGACTCGTGCCAACCCATGTAGATACTCAGTATGCATGCTTTTAGAAATGTATGATAACATGAATGGAGAGGGACCCTCCTGCCCATTTCAGAGCACATGCAAGTAGTCCGTAACTGCTTCCTAGATTTCTTCTACATGACAAAGGTTGAAGACCAATTCTCAGAGCCCTGGTGGACAGGAACCCCCTTCCCTCAACAGGCCATTCCGCGAGTACCAAGCCTCTTAGGCAAGCCTATTTCTAGAAGAAGGTTGCATTGTCTTTCTTCTTTTAAAAAAATAATTTTATTGGGACAATTAGATAGCACCTGGCCTGGAGTCAGAAGGACCTGGATTAGAATCAGGCTTCAGCCATTTTATAATTATGTGATCCTGGGCAAGTCACTTAACCTTGATTGTCTAGTCTTTATTGCTTTTCCTATCCTAGAATTGATAATAAGGCTGAAGGTAAGGATTCTTTTTAAAAAATTATTTTTTTTTAAATTTCTGAACTTAAATTTCCAAAAAAGAAATGTGTACACAGTAAAATGCAAAAGAGGATAGTATATGAAAGTCAATCTCCATTTCATACCATTTGGGTTTTTTTAAGTATACAATGTTACACATTAGTTTCTGAACTGTCTTGCTTGTCTGTGCTTCATTCTAAAATTCATTCTATTCTCTTTTACAGGATTTGTCAATACTACCATCTCTTTTTTTTTGTTTTGTTTTGAAACTACCCTTTAGCCCTCAGTCTTTCTCCTGACTAAAAACAAATGGAATAAAGGCAGCTAGGTGGCTCAGTAGATAGAGAGCCAGGCCTAGAGATGGAAAGTCCTGGGTTCAAATCTTACCTCAGACACTTCCTAGTTGTGTGACCCTGTACAAGTCACTTAACCCCAATTGCCTAGTCTTTATTGCTCTTCTACCTTGCAATCGATACTAAGTATCAATTATAAGACCAAAGACCAATGTAAGAAAAACATTGTAATGAATAAGCATGGTCAAGCAAAATGAATTAATAATCCAAAAATGTGTGTGTGTGTGTGTGTGTGTGTGTGTGTGTGTGTGTGTGTGTGTCTTCTGAGACCGCCTTGAGTCCATCTGTCGGTCAGGAGAGGGGTAACATACTTCATCATATGCATTCTAGAGGAGCTGGTCATTACTTTAATCATATTTCAAAAATTTGCAAAATTGTTTCCTTATATTGTTGTCTTTGACTAAATTGTTCTCCTAGTTCTTCTTACTACACTTTACACTTTTTTATTCCACCTAGGATTCTCTAAAATCATCTTTCATTATATCTTAAGGAACAAAGTATTCAGTTATATTAATATACCATAGTTTTTTCAGCTATTCTCCAAATGATGGGTACCCCCTCATATTCTTTTTTTTTTTAAACCCTTACCTTCTGTCTTAGAATCAATATTAGGTATTGTTTCTAAGACAGAAAAGTGATAAGGGCTAGGCAATGGGGATCAAGTGACTTGCCAAGGGTCACACAACTGGGAAGTGTCTGAGGCCAGATTTGAACTCAGTCTACTGAGCCACCCAGCTGCCTCCCCTCCACTCATATTCTACTTTTCTTTTTTCTTTTAATCCCCCAATTAAGGATCAGAAAGTTAATTTTCCTTATGACTATTCAGTCTCTGGTATTATTCTCCCTCTTAGTTCTTCCCCCTCCCATTCCCACTTATTTCTTGAGTGATTTGAATGTATTTCTATACCAGAAACTGTGCACATGTGCTCAAATCTCCTTTTTCTGGTTTGGATAAGAGTAGTGGTAAACTTTACCCAAGAAATAGTATCCTCGAGTGACTAGAATAGGCCAAACAGACATCAGTGATTCCATAAGACATCAATGAATATTAGAACAACAACAACAAAAAATGATTAAACATTAGAAGAAAATATATTTGGTATATAAAAAAACAATTAATTAGCTAATATGATCAAAAAGGAAAATGATAAATGTTGGAGGGGATGTGGGAAAATTCACTAATACACTGCTGGTGGACTTGTGAACTGATACAACCATTCTAGAGAGCAATATGGAACCTCATCCAAAGGGTCATAAAACTATGTATATCCTTTGACCCAGCACTATTGGGTCTGATCCCAAAGAAATCAAAGATAGGGGAAAAGGACCTACTTGCATTAAAATATTTTTATCAGCTCTTTTTTTGTGGTGGCAAAGAATTGGAAACTGAAGGGGTATATTCATCAATGAGGGAATGGCTGAACAAGTTGTGGTATATGGTTGTTATGAAATACAGTTGTGTCATAAGAAATGATGAACAGGATGAATTCAGAAAAACTGGAGAGATTTAAAGGATCTGATGCAAAGTGAAGTGAGCAGAACCAGAACTATGTAAATAGTATCAGAAATGTTGTACAATAATCAACTGTGAAGTACTAAACTATTATCAGCAAAACAAAGTTCCAAGAAAACCCCAAAGGACTCATAAAAAAATGATCACAATCAAAGAAGGAATCTGACTGGAGATAAAAGCATGACATCTTTTACTTAATTTCCTTCATGAGTTTTTTATTGTATGTGTGATATGTGTCTTCTGTCATAGCATTAGGAATATGGAAATATGTATTGCATGAAAGCACTAGTATCAGACTATTTACCACCTTGGGGAGGCAGAAGAGAGAGGGAAGGAGAGAATTTGAATAGCAAAATGTCAGAAAACAATTGTCAAAAATTGTTTCTATGGGTAATTTTAAAAAATTAAAGAACGTTTTAAAAAACTGACCTGGAAAACAGATAAAAAATAATTTAATTTGGACTCCTAAATACCATATAAAAGAATGCCTGAGCACTATACTTCAAGAAAGCAAATAAAAACTGCCCAGATCTATTAGAACCAAAGGGCAAAGTAAAGATAACAAAGAATCTAATTAAGAAAGAAACCCAAAATATTTCTGGAATGCCATAGTCAAAATGCATAATTTTCACATCAAAGAAAAATGATGCAAATAGCCAGAAAGGAATTCAAGTACCAAGTACTCATAGTCATGATTACTATGAGATGAGACCTGGCAGCTCTATAATAAATGAGAGGATATATGGGAATATAATATTCTAAAAGGTAAAAGATAGGACCTTAAAACCAAGAATAATACCCTACAACATTAACTATAATCCGAATTAGGTGGAGCTGGGGGTGTAGTGGTGGTGGTGTGGGGGTTGGACCTTTCATGCAAAAGACTTACAAATGTTTCTGATAAAATAAATGATCAGACTTGAGTAGAAATTTTGAAATTCAAATATAAAAGCCAAGAGCAAATATTATATGTAATTGAAAAAAGCCTTTTCCATAAGAGAGTAGGTAGGGTAAGGCAAAGATGCCCATTATTGCCACTACTATTTAACATAGTCCTAGTGCCAGCTAAAGCAATAAGATAAGAGAAATTGAAGGCAAAGAGGAAACAAAATGCTCAGTTTTTGTAGATGATGTGATGGTATACTTAGATAATCCTAGAATATCAACCAAATATAATTGAAATAATTTTAAAATTTAGCAAAGTTGCAGGAAATAAAATAAATCCACTTAAATCATCAGAATTCCCACATATTGTCAACAAAACTCAGCAAAAGATTTGGAAAGAAAAATCTATTTGAAATAACTACAGAACGTATGGGAGTCTTTCTGCCAAGACATACCCAGGAAGTACACAAATTCAACTACAAAATTCCTTTCCCCAAAATGAAGATGAACCTACATAACTGGAGAAATAGGAGTGTAGCCTTGAGAGGAATGAAGACTTGGCTGGCCTCAATCTTCTCTTTGAAATGGAGGTTGTGGGAGGAAGCAGCCAATCTGAGAGAGAGGCTGCTGGGGCAGAGGATACTTCCAACATGAAAAGTGGTCCAGGGATAGAGTGAAACTTCAGTTAAAGAAGTTTCTGGAGCATTGCAGAGAAAAACTAGGAAAGTCAGGGAACATACTAGAGTAAAAAGGAAGAAGGTCTTCTATTTAGGGTGTGTGAGAAGATTATACAAATATAGAGAAAGTCAAGAGAGAATCCCACATCAAATGAACCTCATTCTTGTCTGAATCAGACAAAGGAGTATTGAACACAAACACACACAGAAAGATTTTAGAGTACATCAAACTCAACAGGTAAACAAGTAAGGATAGAAGGTGAGGTGAGCCTTAAGGAGGATAATACCAAGAACGCAACAACCATGCAAAAAAACTTCCTGATCCCAAAGGGAAAGGGAAAGGGAAAAAGAAAAGAACTGAAAGGGTCAGGAGTGCCCATTAATTGGGGAAATGGCTAAAAATGTGGCTCTAGGGATGTAGTGGAATATTATTGTGCCAGAAGAAATGATGAAATAAATGATTTCAGAGAATCTTGGGAAGTAGGAACTGATGTGTTGAAGTGAACAGAACCAGGAGAACACTTTTACAATAACATCATAAATAAAAACACTTCCGAAAGATTTAAGAACTCTGATCAAAGTAATGACTAATGACATCTCTAGAGTACCCACTATAAAGAAGGCTACCCAGTTCCTTAGAGATAGGTGATGACTCATAGTATAGAAAGAGAAATACATTTTTCGACATGGCTACTAAAGGGTTCCTCCCTCCCACTCCATTTAAAAAAAACCTTTACCTTCCATCTTGGAATCAGTAATGAGTATCGGTTCCAAGACAGAAGAATGGTAAGTGCTAGGCAATGGGGGTTAAGTGACTTGTCCAGATAGAAAGTGTCTGAGTTCAGATTTGGATTCAGGATCTCCCATTTCTAGGCCTGGCTCTCAACCCACTGAGCCATCTAGCTTTTCACCTCCCTCCCAATTTGTTTTTAACTGGGGGAGGGGGAGGGGGAGGGCAGGGAGATTGTAGAGGAAAGAACATTAGCAATGCTGTAGCCAAAGAACAATGGAATATTTTTTTAAAAGCTCAGAAGAGAACAGAAGGAAGTTGAGAAGGAAGCACAGACAAGTAGGGCAGTTTTGGAACTAACATATAATATTAATTGTATACTTTTTTTTTGTAAGCAAGCAGTATGAAATAGAAATTTGTGATTTCATATACTCTCTTTTTGTGTTCTATGTATACAGAAATTTTTTTGCATGTTTAAATTAACAATAAAAATTAAAATACGGGAAAAAATAAAGAACCCTATTGCTTCTCAAGGGTTCGCTGTGAACCCTTCATTTTAGGAGATTAAGTCCAGAGCTTATAAAGGCATATTTATGAACTTCTTTTTGTAAGTGAGCCTGGTTTAAAAAAACTAACTAAAGGAGTTCACTATTTAGATAACATGAGGCAAAACCAAGAATCCGTTGTAAAGTAAATCTTTCCTGTATAACTTATCTTTCTCTAGGTTTGGAATTTTGGTCAAAAGATTTACTCTGAGGGACATATAGTATCGTGTTTAAAGAGGTCTCGACATTTAAAGATCCTACAGCTTTAAGTCAAGGTAGCATGGTAGGGTTAGAAATCCTTGCTCTTATTTATTAGTTGTGTCAACTTGGACAAGTCTTTGGACTTTAGTTTTCTTACCTGTAAAATAATATTCTCCTTTACTACCTCACAGGATTATCCTAAGGGTAAAATCCAGTGTAATCAAATAGAAAAAGAAGATCTCTCAGGACTTAGATCTGAATCTCAGGATCTGTTTCTAATTGGATGTGACTTTAGGCTTATTGCTTTCCTTGTATTAGTTTCCTCAGCTATAAAAATAAGGAGATTTTGTAGGTGAGGTCTAATATCCTGCTTGCATCTAAATTTAATGCATGTAAAAACCGATAACTGGAAAGCTTTATACAATCATTAGCTATTATTATTAAATTTAAGTCTTTTTCAATGAACCACCCCTAAATTATTAGCAAGGCAATTAAATATCTTTTATGTCCTTTAGTATAATGTTAGAAATTAAGCAACATTGATGACGTCTACCATAATAGCATTAAGCATTTTCCCCCCTTGACAGGGATTCCATAAAATCCCACAAAATAAATGACTAGAATTCAATATTAAAAAAACCCACTACTGTTATTACTACAAGATTTCAGTTCCTTTTCATTCCAAGAAAAATCACATTTTCATTTCCTATATTTTATTTATATTAGAAAGACACTTCAATATTAATTCAAATATTCCTCCATTAAATGCAAAAATGTTAATGCAATATTAAGGATGAAATTTAAATCAAAGCAAGAAAAATAATATGAAGGTTCCCATGGCAACTGTAACTACACTTTTCACTTCTGCATTGTAATAGGGTTATTCGTTATAGGTTCACATAAAATATTATTTGGCAAACATTTACTTAATAAATATAGGTTAATTCATGTAGATTCATGTTTTCAGATGCAGAGAAAGGTGTCACGTCAGTAAAAGAATTCCCACTGGTACTAAGGGAGATGCTTACCTTGGGCTTTAACTTCATGAAATTAATATAAGGTTCATAGATTTTGTACAGTATGGTGGTGCTATCCACATGAATCATACTATTTTGCCGATCTCTGCTGTTTTTTAATCTTTTTGTATGAAAATCATGAATGTTATTAAAGTTCTGAAAAAATATCTAAGTTCTTGCTCTATTAAGCCGGATTTATTGAATTCTAAATTTCCAGAAAATCAGCTAGGTGATAAAGCAGATAGAGCACTGGGCTTAAAATTGCCCTCAGATACTTTCTGGCAATCCATTTAACTTCTCTGTGCCTCGGCTTCGTCAACTGTAAAATGGGGAGAATAAATAGCACCTACCTTCCATAGAGATTTTATTTATGAAGTGCTATGTATACCTTAAAGCACTTTATAAATGCTAGCTATTATTTTTTATTATTATTTTAAATATTCATACAACAGGGGGAACTATCTATAAGGAAAGATGGTGGGAGTTACTGGGGATATTAGCAATTCTCTAAAAGTTGGGCACACAGTAGGAGTAAACTTTGTGCCTGGCAAACTGGCTCAGCTCATGTGCCACCTATGCCTAGAGCCCTTTCTGGATCCTTCCGTTGTTAGTTCTTCCTAGTTTTGTCTTCCAAATCACTTTTTAATTTATTTTAAATACATTCATGGGTGCATATCTGTGTACATACCTTGCCCCAGTGAATGAAAGCTTCTTGAAGGAAGCTCTGTTCATGTTTATTATTGTATTCTCAGCCCCTGGCACAAAGCAAGCACTTAACAGATACATCTTGTTAACTGAGTCACATCTCTGTTATCTAGTTCATGGCAGAGCTGGGATTTGACCCCTTGTGTCTTGCTTCAAGGAGCTGCAGCATCTTTGAGTTGAAAAGGAGCTCCACCCTCCATTATTTTCTTTCAATTGTCCTAATTTCCTCCTGATGACCTGCAGTGAGGGACAAACTTGCTGTGTCTGGAGGTGGCCTCTCCTCCTTTGGGACAGCTCACACGGGGAGGAAGTTTCCCCCCACTTTCACGCCTAGATCTGCTTCTTTGCAGGGTGTACCCAGCCCTCGTGCCATCTGGCATCCAGAAGGATCAGTCTAAACACTATCCTCCATCCCAACCTGGAACTGAGCTGGGTCTGACTGAGGCAGAGGATGCTGGCAGTATTACCTCCCTCGTTCTGGTCACTGTGGGCATCCATTTACTCTAAATACATGCTTTCCCCATGATTAAGTATGGTTTGTAAAAGGCCGAACACTGTCCACTTCTCCACATCTTCTGTCCCCTTTTCTGACATTTGGCCAACACCATCACTGCAGGGGGCTAAGAAGTCCATGCAGGACTGAGGACGATTATATAACAGGTAACATGCACGCAGGGTTTACTATGTGCCTGGCACTATGCTAAACACTTTAAAATTATCTTTTTTTTGACCCTCACAATAACCCTGAGATGTAGGTGCTATTATTATCCCTATTTTATTTTTATTATTATTATTTTAAAAACCCTTGCCTTCCATCTTAGAATCACTACTCTGTGTTAGTTCTAAGGCAGAAGAGCCATAAGGGCTAGGCAACGGGGGTCAAGTGACTTGGCCAGGGTCACACTGCTAGGAAGAGTCTGAGGCCAGATTTTTTGGTCCAGTGCTTCATCTAGGGTACTATCTAGCTGTTTTATGGGTTGCCATGGCCAAAGGATTTGTCATGAAGTGGCCATTTTATTGATGACCTTAAAGCTAGGCTAGTGGAAAGAAAGCAGACATACTCAAAGCCTTTCCAGTTGGGTAGAATATGTTAGACCAGTGATGAGCAAACTTTTTAAAGAGGGGGCCAAAGGAAAGGAAATGCTCATCTGTCGGTCTGTTTCTAAGGCAACTCTTTCAAAGTTTCATTGTATTATATCCTACTCATTGTATTTGCCAGATTAGGAATAATGTCCCATGGCTGGATAGAACATTTCAGGGGGCTGCATCTGGCCCGCAGGCCATATCTGTGTTAGTGGGTCATCAAGATGCCCTAACATGGGATCTGGTTGTGTGGGGGTTAAGGATCTAGTATAATTTAATTCTTTCAAGAATCTCTGAATAAGGCTATTTTGTTTTCAAAGCCCAAGCCCTGTGGAAGAATACTTTTGGCAAGGCTTGGACCGGCTGCTTTTCAGGAGAGTCTAAACTGCTAAATAATCTGGGGACTGTATTTCCCCCCAGAATGAAAAGAGAGGAAGGTATTTTGGGCTCAGAAGTGGAAGGTGGAGTTTTCCAGGGGAGAAAGGAGAAGCACAGGAGCTGGAGCTTTGGAGGAAACTGATTCTAAGCCTTGAATTGGTTCATGCTTTTCCTCACCCAGGTTCATAGTTCAGTTCATAGATTCCATCAGGGAGGACTGAATTACGATGGCTGCAACGATTGGATGGAGACCAGAACAAGCATTTATTAAGCGCCTGCGACATGACATGCCAGGCACTGTGCTGAGCACTTTGCAAATATCTTCTCATTTGAGTCAATGGTAAATAGAGGGTCTCTTCTGTTTTATTGCCACATGCATTGTGGCAATAAATAACCTGGCTTGGCTCACTACTAAATACATTTGCTCTTTTCAGTTTTACTTACTGGTATTCGCCACTTTTATCACTGGTTTGCTGGATACAGATAATTTTAATTCCATCTCCAGTTTGAGCTTTCCCTGCATTGGGTGAGGGGAGTGGAACCAGGCTGGACAACCTCTAGTTAACTGATTACATTAATTCTGTAGGCTCTGGGAACCACCCTCCTGGCTTGGCAGTAAACTGCTTGCTGGGGGCGGGTGAGCATTTTATCAATTTATTTACAAAATAATAAAATATTTGTAAGCTTTAAATTGTGCAGAGAAAGGAAATCAAATGGAAATGGGACCTTTGCCCTAATCTACCAACCTGGCCAGCTAATCTCCTTATTGCCTAGCAGATCTGGAATCACTGGGACTTGCTGGCCTTTGGGTTTTTCTCCCCTTCCCACTCCTCCAGGCAACAGAAGGGAGGGAACCAGTACAGACCTCGAGGCTGGGTTACACCCTGGGCCACTCCCAGGAGTGGGGACAGGTGTGGTCAAGGGAGTGGGAGTGGTGATGAAAAGTGCTCGAAAATGCCCTTGGGGATGAACTTGACTGGGAATCTCCAATTACCCTTCTTAAATTCATCATTCTCATCATCAAATGTGTATTGCATACCCTGGGCCCTATTTTTTTTTTAAGTTTAATTAATTTATTTTAAAATATTTTTCCATGGTTACATGATTTGTGTTCTCTCCCTCCCCTCTTTCTTTCCCCCTCCTCAAGCAATCCCACTGGTTTATAGAGGTCTTATTACTCAAAACCTATTTCTGTATTATTCATATTTGTAATAATCTTTTAAAAACCAAAACTCCAATCATATCCCATAGAACCACGTGACTGATCATATGTTTTCCTTCTGCGTTTCTACTCCCACAGTTCTTTCTTTGGATGCAGATAGCATTCTTTCTGTTTTTAAGTCTTTCAGGAAGACAATTTACAGAATGAAAGATTATACTCTCACCGATCTGAGAAAAGAAGGAGAGGGTCTGCAAAAGAGGCCCAAGGAAAAGGAAACTGGTCCCACGGAGCCATCTTGCCACTTTGAGGATGCTCAATCTTATGTTCATGTACTTATAGCTTTGTATTGGGGAAGGGGACAGGGTGAAAGTTAAGTATTTAAATCTAAAATGGCTAACTGTACAGGTGAAGGACAAATGACCTCAGGCCAGAAAACAAACACCCCCCCCCCAAACAAACAAACAAATAATCAAACACATTTTTATTTTAAAAATTAAAAGAATGAGTGTAAGTCATTTTTGCTTTAGCAGAGAGTATGGGTGGCTTGTTAAAAGGTGGGAGTGGGAAGACATTAGATTTGGCACATTACTCCCTCCACTAGGTATATTTCTTTTAAGTAAGAATGTCTAACCCGTAGAAGTATTATCTATGATTTACTTATAGCACAATGAGATTGGGAAATTGTAAATGGCTCATTCAGAAACCAGCTCATTTCCAGATATACTGAGTTAAACCGAAGGAGTCATTTGGGACAGTTCAACACCCCTTGACCCTTGGGATCCAGTTCAACTCAACAGAACACAAAAAACTTACTAAAATGGGAAATGAGTCTGTTCAAACTCATTAAAACAAAAATTTCAAACTATGTCTTCACACAAAAAATTTCTGGTGGGTTTATTCTTTTGCTTTCTTTGCTTGCTCACTAATTTAAGTTGGACAGTAACATCACATTTATGACACACTATAGGCTTTCAGATTCTACTGACATGCTGGCAAGGCTACACCTGGCTCCATTTCTTTGGTGGGCCAAAGGATCATTTTTCATCCTTAAAGACAGACAGAAGCAAGGATGATCAGCGCCCCAAGTAAAGTTATAGCCGGAGAGGGCAGAGAGATGCATGACCGGCATTCTTTCTATCTTGCACATCACTCATTCATTTGTCCAAAATGAATTTGAATGCTGATGACAAGAAACAACTTTAGAAATGATAGAGCAGCTGTCTGGGCATTTCACTGGAAGGTATTCTCTTGGCACATGCAACTCATTATTACTTGGACCAAAAAAAAAAGAAAGACGGTTTCCTCCCCCAAAAGTGGTGGCACACAGGTTGGATTAACAGGACTTCATGGCAAAGGGTCCTCTCTCAATTAATCAGTCAATTAACACTTACTAAGCACCTCTCAGGCACTGTATGGAGTAATGGAGTTAAAAATAAAAGCCAAAAATGGACCCTGCTCCCAAGGAGCTCACAGTCTAGTTGGGGAGACAACTTACAGACAACTGTGATCAAATAAGCTATACGCAGGTTATTTTATACAGACATGTACGAGATAATTTATACAAGATAAATGAGAGGTTAGAGACTAAGATTAAGGAGGACTGGGAAAGACTTTGTGCAGAAGCTGTGACTTCCGCTGAAACTTGAAAGAAGCCAAGGAAGCCGGGAGACTGGAGAGAGCTCCAGGCAGGGAGGGTGGCCAGGGAGAATTCTGAGTGCTCGGTATGGTGAATGAGAAAGGCTGAAGAAGAAATGGCTCTGGAAGCTGAACATTCCACGTTTTTTCAGCACTTAAATTAATTTGTTTTTTATTGAAACTTAGTACTTCAGTTTGATATGAGGTTTTATGTATGTAAGTAAATCATAGATAATACTTGTACTCTTTAGGCATTAGTACTTAAAGGAAATACACCTACTGGAGGAGAGTAATGTTCCAAATATAATCTTAGATATAACTTTAGGTATAAAAATATAATAGACCTAAATAACACCTAAAAAAGTGTTCATTTAATTGTAATAAAGTAGAGGTATTATAAAATAATAAATTACATTATTTATTTTTATTAGGGTTCCTTTCATGCTGTACAACTTGATGTCCATTTCTATATCACTTGCTGTCCCCCTTTTCTGTATTACTCTTGACTCATAATAGAGTGCTGCCCAGGTAGCACAGACAATAATATTCCAAGATGATACTGAAGCAACTACTAGGTATAGTGAATAGAAAATTGACTTGGGGTAAGCAAGTTCTGAGTGAAATTTAGCCTAGTGGGCAAGTCACTTATTCAGTTCATGCCTCAGTTTCTTCATCTCTGAAATTCAGATAATAATAGCAGGATTATTGTGAGAATAAAATGAGATTATAATTGTAAAGTACTTTGTAAACCTTAAAACAATACCTAAATGCTAATTATTATTATTAGTGATAATAATAATAAATGATGGGTCAGATACCATTTTCTTGGAGAGATCTTTCTGGATCATTCCAGTTATCAAAGCTCTCTCCTGGTAAAAATCAGTTTCTGTACTTCATATGGGCTTTGTATTACTTTCTTAGTTTACAAGTTGTATCTCCTCCCTCCCCAGTAGAATATAAGTTCCTCAAAGGGAAAGACTTTCATTATTTTGTTATGCCACCCATGCTCTTAATTTAATTTAAATTTTAGTTTAAATGAATTTTCAAAGGGGAGCTATAGAGTACTGTTGGTAGTATCAGGCTTTTGAATTTCAGATGTTCTTTACCAACACTGCCACAATAACACTACCATTAGCTACCAATGTGTGCTTGGGTGAACAGGTTCATTTCTCTGGATCTCAATTTCGTCACTGTGGAATGAAGGGGTAGAGAAAAGTTACCTCTAAGGTCCCTTCCAATTAAAAATCCTTTGATAGTAAGCTGTGAAACAGGTTATCAACATAAAAGTTACTATAGTTTTTGAGATTTTTCCAATAAAAATTAAAAAAACAAAAGAACCACCACATATTGCTTATGAATATGGATTTTAAATTTCTATAAACAGAACATTCAATCGAATGTTCTACATATTTGATGTTATGTAAAGTTATTGCGTTTTTATGAATTATTAGCCCAAGTTAATTCACTTAAATGTGAATGTAAAGGTTTTAAAAAGAGTTTGGTTTGAAAACTCAAACTTCTAACATTCTCAGATCTCTCAGCACTGCCCACTTCTCTTCCCTACCCCCAAGGCTCAAGCAGATAAAGTAGGTGACCTACTTCATACAGGGCTACTCAGGTACGAAGTGGGGTCTGGGAGGAAGGGCAGAATCCACGGAAGAAGAAATAAAGCCTGGGATTAGAGTCTTTGATACACGGAAGCAGTCGTTAATTGAGAGGATGGAAGGAACCCAGAGAAGTCATCTAGCCCAACTGCCCCATGTCCTAGATGCAGAAAGTGAGGAACAGAGAAATCCAAGAGCCACCCGGTCCCGCTACTTCCTGCTCTGGGAGGACGGGGAAATGACTAAGTGCGGTTCCCCAGACTCGACAATACTGTAGGTCTGAGCAGGGATCCAAACACTCCCACACCGCTATGGATGCAGTCTGGAGTTCACTGAAAATCCCCAACAGGTGGCTAAAGGTTCTCGAAGCTCTCTTAACTTAGGATAGTATCCTGTCAAACTCTAAAATGCTAATCCTCAAGTATCTCCCCCAACCCCCGCCACCCCCAAGAAGGCAACCTGGCAAGTAGCTCACCTCTCCTGGATCTGAATAACACTTTTGCTGCTTTAGTCGGAGACCTTGAGCGGTGCCCCACCCCCTCTCCCCCATCCTTACCCCAGACTGGGGAGGGAGTGAGGAAGGGGAGGGAGTAAGCACTTCCAATGGGGGGGGGGGCATGGAGGAGAGGGGGAAAGGAGTAGCTCCATCGGAGTCCTTCCTATTAACTAACTCTGATGGGCAAGAGCGCTTGTGCCCACAGTGAGGGCTCTGCCTGCCATCTTTGGCAGGTGTGCCACAGGTTTGCCATCATGATCTTATACCATCCAGTTAATCCTACCATAATTCTTCAGTGATGGCAGGCATTTTTTATGGTCTGATAACCTCAGTGTACTTCTTTTTCACTCTTAAAAAAAAAATCCTTACTTTTTGTGTTAGAATTACTACTAAGAGACTCTAAACAACCACCCCAGTGCAACTATTAATAATATGGAAATAGGTCTTGATCAATGGCATATGTAAAACCCAGTGGAAATAAGTGTTGGCTGGGAGGGGGAGGGGAGAGAAAGAACATGAATCATGGAACCATAGAAAATTCCCCTAAAAATAAATAAATAAATGAAATTAATTTTTAAAAAATTATGAAGGAGAATTTACATTAAAGAAATAAAAGAAACTGTTAGGAAAAAAAATAATTACTACTAAGTATCAGTTCCAAGGCAGAAGAGTGGTAAGGACTAGTCAGTTGGTGTTAAGTAATTTACCCAGGGTCACACAGCTAGGAAATGTCTGAGGCCAGACTTGAACCTTGGACCTTCCAGTCTCTAGGCCTGGCTCTTTATCCACTGAGAGCCATCTAGCTGCCTCTGTGCACTTGTTTCGAAGGGCTGCATAAACAAAATTTTCTTCCAATATTTTTCTTTTTGCCTTATACCTATGAATTCTAGTGAGGGAACCCACTGTTTCAGTGTTCACTGGCAATTCCTTTAGTAATTTTAGAGTATGTAATTTCAAAAAATTAAAAAAGCAGAATATTTGTGAATACTATGGTAAAATTGAATGTAATGAACTTCTCTACTAGCAGCAATGCAATGATCCAGAACAACTATGAGGGACCTATGAGAAAGAACACTATCCACATTCAGAGGAAGAACTGTGGGAGTAGAAACACAGAAAAAACAACTGCTTAATCAGATGGGAGGATGGGGATATAATTAGGGATATTGACTCAAAATGAGCACCCTAGTGCAAATATCAATAATATGGAAATAGGTCTTGATCAATGACATATGTAAAGCCCATTGGAATTGTGCATCAGCTATGGGAGGGGGTGGGAGGAGGGGAGGGATAGAACATGAATCCTATAACCACGGAAAAATGTTTTAAATTAATTTAAATGTTTTAATTAAAAAAAGGAATATTTGTAAATATGGATTTTTAATTTCTATAAACAAAAAAAATTCAGTCTTATAAATAATGAAACTTTATTCCAGAAATTGTTTTTGGTTTATGGAAACAGTCATTGATTTAGAAATGGAAGAAACCCTGAGAAATCATCTATCCTAACTGCCTCATTTTATAGATGCAGAAACTGAGGAACAGAGAAACTCTATTTTTTATCCAAGGTCACTGACTAAGTGAGAAATATTCAAATAAAGCTGGTAATGAAATATTTCTATGAAGGGAGTATTATTTTCCCTTGATTTCCATAACAAGATCAGAGAGATGTTCCTATGGAAAATAAAAGCCCCAATTATGTTTTGAAAACTTTTGGCAAAAAATAGGCCACCGTGGCCAGACTTGACATAGAAGTACTGAAAGAAAGTGTGGCATAGAAGAGCTTCTTGGGGATCCCCAAGTAGTTGTTGTGGCTTCACTCCCTTCCTTACTCCATTCATCTGGATTACCAGAATTTGTCATATCAGGGGAATTCCTAAAAATACTCATACTTTTGAAGCTTAACCCCTTTCCTCTTCCATATGCCTGGATCTAACACAAGTAGAGTGTATTATCATACTGCAGCAGATGCTACTGCTTAATTCAGACTAGTCTGACAATTCCTGAAGTTCAAAGTTGAAAAATGAATTAGCATCCCATCTTGCCAATTCGTTCTATTCCACGTTCAGTAGAACTGGTTTATTGAAAATAAATGCTCCTTATATAAAGTGTTACTTTAGTTCATGGGGCAGATTTTTTTTTTCCAAAGAAAAATTTAAAAGCAAACAAATACCAGAACATCCTGTGCTTTTTAAAAAGATGCTTTTGAATATAATATTTCAAATCAAGGTTACAAACAATCCAATGGAAATTAAAAACAGCCAAGGAATTACAGTGATACACTAAATTCTAGTGCATATGAAGCAGCTGGTGCAAATAAACTAGTAACATAACCTTGAACTGATGCAAAAAAAAAAAAAAAGTAGTACAGAAATGAAAAAGCTCTTCATTTTAAAAGAGCAAGTCAGTAATGTAACTGCATTAAAAAAAATTCCTTTGGGGAATTCTATTTCTTTTTCATTAGACAAATCTGATTGTAAATGAAAATTATCATCTTTCTAGTGGTTGGTGAAGGTTGAAGTTCAAGGGTAATTCTTTTCATTCGCAGAGAAAAACAGTTTACTTAAAAAGCTCTTAAAGGAGATCTACCTCTGAAGTAAGATGATTTCAAGGCAAGAGCATTAGGCCTGTTTTGCCTTGCTTGCTATTTTTGTCACTATAGCCATATGACTTACCTTTCTGGACCTTAGTTTTCTCATCTATAAAATGAGGAGGTTAGGGTCTAAGGTCTCATCAAATACTAGGAATCTAGATTAAACTATACAGTGGAAAGAGAACTGGATTTGGACTTAGAGGACCTGAATTCAATTCCACTTCTGATTTTACTTGTGTAACCTCAGCCAATAAAAATAATAACTTTTATGTAGTGTTTACTATGTGCCAGGCGCTGTGTTAAGTGCTTTGTATCTTATTTGCTCTTCACAAAAATTCTGGGAGGCAGATGGGATTATTATTACCATTTTACAAATGAGAAATGGAGGCACAGAGAGATTAAGTGACTTGCCCAGGGTCCTACAGGTAGTGCCTGAGGGAAGTCTTGAACTCAGGTCTTCCTGACTTCAGGTTCAGTGCTTTATCCACTGTGCCATTTAACCTGCCTCTGTGAAATAGGTTCTAGTATTATCTCCATTTTACAGATGAGGAAACTGAGGAATAGAGAGGTTAAATAATTTGCCTAAGATCATACAGCTAATAAGAATCTGAGGCAGAATTGGTCTTCTTTGTTCCATGTGCTACACTTGCCATTGTGCCACCTAGATGATTTTTTCCCCCATTTGAGAACACTGAATTTAATAGAAAATATATTACATTGTAAATAAGTCCATTTATCCATTAGCTTAAAACATAATTTTACTAATCACTTAAAAGCTAAGATTGAGCTACAACTAGAAAATACAGTATTCAAAAATTCTGACAGAGGCACCTGAATCAGACTGTTGAGCAGCAGCTTCCCATAGGCACATGGAAGTTTAGAAAGTAGGAAGGCTACAGAAAGAGTAGAGTGAAGGTGTGGTGATCCTAACAGTGGTGGAGTGAACAATGGGAGAAATTCCTGTTATCTGGAAAGGGAACAATGGCATGAAATGTTCTAAGAGAAAGTGCATTTCATCAAAGGATGATAATTTTGGCAAAATATATCTTTGGTATGAGACTGGCCATCCCTAATGGACAAAGGTCCTAGAGAGTTGGGAAAATCACTGATCTATCTTGGTGTAGCTCTTAGTACCTAGTACGTTGGTCCATAGTGTGTGATGATAAATGCTTATTCAATGAATATTTCATGATGGCAAAGTGCATAGGCATTTTAAATAAGAGTGGGCAAAGTTTACTAGGCAAACCTTTCAACATGTATATAGCCTGGCACTGACAGATCTCAAGAATGAGCCATTATTTATGTTCTACTACTAAACTCAATCCTGAGAAGTAAGGGTTGTGAAAGAGACAGAAGCAAGACAACGAAAAAAAAGGAAAGTAGATATTTTTCTCCATTCCACCTCTACTTGGCACTGATCTTGCGCAGCTCCAAAGTGCCCACTTTCTCGAGGTCTATGCTTCCATATGCTACCATATTCACCTCTTACAGGGAGGTGAAATGAAACCGTGTGTTCACACTTCCCCTGTGTCACAGGGCACTTAAAAAATGTTCGTGTTAGGCATTTCCACATCAGCTTTCCCTTATTTAGCAGATAAAACACTGCAGTAGGAAATAGGAAATACAGACTCCAGAGAACAATCAAATTACAGAACAAAACACCTCTTTCTGTAAGCTTCAACCCTTACAGCTGAGTACAATCTACTCATCACAACTATTTTAATCAGATAGAGAACATTGTTTGGTCAAGATTAGCGCTGGTGAACATTTTCGAGATCCCGTGCCCAAGTTGTACCTTCAAGCTGCCTGTGAGTCAGACAGGGGAGGGAGGATGTGCTCGCACTGGTCTGCTGGAAGAGGGGCAGGCAGGACCTGGGAAAAATGTCCTCAGGCACTGTGGAGAGGGGAAGGGGTCGGCCCCCTCCAGCATGACTGGGCACACCTGCCACAGGCACCTTTGCCAACATGGATTTGAGTTTAAGTTACAGAACGGGTGCCAGTTGGCTTTGGTAGAGGGAGATCCTTGCCTGAAGCTACCCACATTGATTTTTTTTTAAAGTCTAGCTTAAAAGTACATCTCCAGACCTCCTTGGAGCTATGGACTGCCTCTGGGAGAAATGGGCTCCCCTTCCTGTGGGTCCTCAGAACCCTATCTGTGACCTTCAAGTAGAGCTATAATGATTGTACTCTGGACTGGATCCAAAGATGGGCAGTCCCCGACCTTGAGCAGCACTTGTAGAAGGGAGGGAGACCTCATGCAAACAAATATGTAGAAAGAACCTACATGGGGGAGACAACTTGTTGATAATAGCAACAAAGAAAGCATTGGAAATAAGAGGGATTGGGAAAATCTGAAGAAAATGGAATTTTATTGGGGACTTGAAAGAAGTCAGGGAAGCCAGGAGACTGAGATAAAGAGGAAGAGCCTTCCAGGCATGGGGAACAGCCAGAGAAAATGCTCAGAGGGGAGGATTGAGGGCCAGGCCTGGAATGGGGAAGACTTGGATTCAAATGTGGCCTCAGAGTTTCAAATGTGTGAGCCTAGGCAAGTCATGTAACCCCCAGTAACCCAGCCCTTCCTGTTCTTCTGTCTTTGAATGATAGTAAGACAGAAGATAAGGGTTTATTTAAAAAAAAAAAAAAAAAAAAAAAAAGAAAATGCTTGGGGACTAGGAACAGAATGTCTGTTTAAGGAAAAGCACAGCATAGAGTGAATAGAAGGTGTAAGAAGACTGTAAAGGAGGGGACCGGTTATGAAGGACTTTGAATGCCAAAAGAAAGATTTTCTATTTGCTCCTGCAGGCCATAGGGAGTCGGGGAAGTGTACTGAGCAAGAAGTGATGTTTTCAGACCTGTGCTTTAGAAAGACCACTTTGACAGTGGAGAAGAGAACAGACAGGAGTGGGGGAGAGATTTAAAAAATTATTTATTTATGATAGATTTCCATATAAGTTTTCCTAAGTTATATGATGGAACTTATCTCCCTTCCTCCCTTCCCATCCCCCTTGGGGAGAGATTTGTGTGGGAGAGGCCACAGGGCAGTTCAGGTGTGTCATGCAGGCGAATTTAA
The DNA here is from genome assembly GCF_016433145.1 of Gracilinanus agilis. Classification (NCBI taxonomy): domain Eukaryota; kingdom Metazoa; phylum Chordata; class Mammalia; order Didelphimorphia; family Didelphidae; genus Gracilinanus; species Gracilinanus agilis. Next base: position 95,181,202 of record NC_058134.1, on the reverse strand, counting down.
GTCTTGGCAGCAGATTGGATGAGTTCAAAGAGGATGACATTAAGTTGGGAGCCTTTGATTGGGACAGCAATGGCACCAACAGCAGCAGGGAACTTAGAGAGAGGGGAGGGCTTTAGGGAAATGATCACAAACTCAGTTTTGTGTATGTTGCATTTAAGATGTCTGTTGTTTAGTTTTCAGTCACATCCAACTCCTCATGACCCGTTTTAGGGGTTTTCCTGGCCAAGTTGCTGTACTGATTTGCCTTTAATCTCTCTGGCTCATTTTACAGACGTTACAGGGTTGGTGAGAGATTTGCCCAGGATCAGACGGCTAGTAAGTGAGTTTGGATTTGAACTCAGGTCTTCCTAACTCCAGGCCCAGTACTCTAGCCATTGCACCACCTAGCTCTGTATTTAAGATGTCTGCTTCAGGCAGTTAGGCAACACAATGTATAGAGCACCAAGCTTGTAATGGGGAGGACTTGGGTTCAAATCTAACCCTAGACAGTTCCTGGCTGGGTGACCCTAGGCAAGTCACTTAATCCCAATTTCCTAGCCCTTACCACTCTGCTGTCTTAGAATGGATACTTATTGATTCTAAGACAGAGGGTAAGAGTTTAAAAAAAAAAGTCTACTGGACATTTATTTTGATATGTTTAATACGCAGTTGAAGATGCAATTCTGGAGGCGATTAGAGGGGTTAGAATTGAATGAAGAGACTTGAGAATTATCAGCATAGAAATGATCATTAAATCCCCAGAATACGATAAGATTATGAAGGAGCTGAGAAGACTGGAACAATAAATGACTAATGTAGGAATTGCCACTGACTTCATCAATTCTGGAGCTAGCTCGGTTCCTTTTCTCTTTAATGATGGGTCTAGTCCAAATCCTGTCCTGTGAGGAAACTTTTTAAATTATGGAAATTGGGAAAACTTTTTTTTTTTACTGCATTGTTTGAACCTAGTCTTGAGTGGGTTGGGAAGCTGGACCACCTCTACCTAATGCTTAGAGATCCTTAACTAAGGAATTAAGTTATGCTGACCAAAAACCCAGTTAGATTCTAAGATTGAGCTTGAGTTTTCCCATAATTATACATCTCAAGCAACCCACATGTCTAATCTGCAAACTGATCCTGTACAGATCAATCGTTTCCATGTTCCTTTGATGGTACAGATTTGTAGTGGGATATCTCTTTTTTCTGATGCAAGGAATTACACCTATTCTCTCTCCCCCTCCAACTTGAAAAGTCCCTAATCTTTCTTCCAACTAGAAATCAAATTATCTAATATCATGTTGTTTCCTTTGAATTAATCTGGCCTCATTTGTTTTTGATGTATAAAAGTCTGTCTCCTTCTATATTTGGGGTCTGGCCCCAAGTTGAAGAAGGAGTTTTGTCCCAATTTCTTAGACAATCAAAATGCTTAGAAGTTTGAACTTTTGAGACATTTCATCTTTCTCCTACCACAATTACTAATTTAGTTAATAGTCAATAAATATTTATTAAGCACCTACTATGTGCCAGACACTATGTTAAGTGTTGGGGATATAAATAAGACAGTTCCTGCATTCAAGGACAAGCAAAGGGAACCAGGTGTTTGTGGAATCAAAACCAAGCAGAGCAGCTGGTAGGAATTGAAAAGCTGGCTGGAACTTCTTAACCCTCTATATAAAGGGAAATATTGGGTGGAGTTTTTCCACTCTGCTCTCATGCTTTTCAGTCAAAAGGTAGAAAAAGGCAACTTAGGATTCTGAGGAAGTGAATACTAAAACTGAAGCAATCTCCATGATAATGAGACTTCTGATGATGACCTTCCTGGAACATGATGTTGGAGGAATCAAAACCAAGCAAAGCATCTGGTGGGATAAAGAGTACAGGAAAAGAGAAGGGGGCCCAAGACCAAGATAGCCTTGTGGGACATGCATTATAAGGGTCTGCACATTTGCTTATTGAGTATATTGTAGAAGTAATTTCCTTTTTTAGGAGTGAATGGGACTAGAGATTGAAATCCCTCTTGACTCTGAAATTCTGTGCTATGTAATTACCATATCAAATATTTATCTGTAAATATATTCAAAGATGGTTTAATAGGGCTAATAATTTAAATATTCTCTTTATAACGATTTGTATGATGAAGAAAGCCTTTGATAAACAAAGGTGAGTTTTAATTTCCTTAAAGAAACCCTTTTCTAAATTAACTACAGTATAACTTAAATGCAATTTTACTGTATTTATAATAAAATCCAAATTCATCCTAATGAGTGGGGATTGATACACATAAAAGATTGATACCTGAGTTCCAAAGCCCATTTTATCTTTAAGAGCCTGGTGAAGCAAAACAAATACATTCTTTTTATACAGATGAGATAGAACTGGGACTGCCCTGCTACTCCACCCATTCTTTCCATAAGGCCACATGGATGATCTTTCCCTAAATATTTCCTCTTCAAGGATTTGTTGGTTTTTTTAGTACTATGTAGTAACATTGATTCTTGTTATTTTATAATCTTTAGTGTAGCTATTTTCCCAGTTTCTTTGCTGATTCTCTGGAGTTTTCAAAGAAAATCCTAACATTGTAAAGCAGGGATTTTTTTTTTTTTGCCAATGTTTATACCTTTCATTTCTCCTCTCCTTTTGCTGCTACAGGTAGCCATTCCAGAACCATATCAAGAAACAATCTTAACAGTGGAGTTGAGGGAGCAACCCAGATGAACTCTCCCAACACTTCCCAATAAATAATTTTAAAAAGTAACTCCTCAAATAAAATTTTGAAGCAGCAGAGTCAACAAGATATCAGAGTGACATATTCTTCTTGTTTAAAACAGCTAAAGAACTCAGCAGGAGAGGTCTGTGACAGCAGCTTAGGTGCTAGCCAGGAATTCAACTCAACAGCACCAGCCTTGGTAGTGGCTGTAAATAGCATCAGCAGATCATTGTGCATAGTAATGGCAGTGATGATCAACGGAGCAAGACTTGGCTACTCTGATCAATACAATGATCCAAGAAAATTCCAAAGGAATCATGACGAAAAAATGCCAGCCACTTTCAGAGACAGAACTGAAGAGCTGAGTACAAATTGAAGTATAATTTTCTCCCCCCCTTTTTTTTGATGGTATGACTAATAATGGCTATCATTTGCTTGCTTTCTCAGGGAGTGGAGCAAGGGTAGGAAGGAGAAACTCTGAAACTCAAAATTTTAAAATAATGTTAAAAATAACAAATTTATTTAAAAAAGGAAGAAAGAAAGAAAGGAAGGAAGGAAGGAAGGAAGGAGGAAAGAAAGCAAGAAGGGGGCAGCTGGGTGGCTCAGTGGATTGAGAGCCAGGCCTAGAGCCAGAAGGTCCTGGGTTCAAATGTGACCTCAGATATCTAGCTGTGTGACCCTGGGCAAGTCACTTAACCCTCATTGCCTAGCACTTACTGCTCTTCTGCCTGGGAACCAATACACACTGTTGATTCTAAGATGGAAGGTGAGGGAAAGAAGGAAGGAAGGAAGGAAGGAAGGAAGGAAGGTGAGGGAAAGAAGGAAGGAAGGAAGGGAGGAAGGTGAGGAAAGGAAGGAAGGAAGGAAGGAAGAGAAAGGAAGGAAGGAAGGAAGGAAGGAAGGAAGGAAGGAAGGAAGGAAAAGAAAGGAAGGAAGCAAGGAAGGAAGGAAGACCACCTTACTTCGAGCTTCTAGCATTTCCTTTTTGCAGATACTGGCTCTTGCTTTTAGATTTGATCATGTTAAAAAGTGCCCTTCCATGCCTATATTTTTTAGGGTTAATATATATGACTGTTATATTTTATCAAGGGCTTTTCTCTGTGTGCACTGATACAAGTATGTTGCTTTTCAATATGGTTAAGATAGTTGTTTTTCTAATAGCAAACCATCCTTATACCCTTATTATATGTCTAACTTGCTCACAGTGGGGAAAAAAAAATTGGGCATATGGCTGCAGTCTCTTTGATAACATTAAAACATGTTTTTTTTTGCATCAATATTCCCTAGGGAGATAGTTTTTAGTTATCATTCTCTGCTTTAATCTGTTTGGTTTGGCATCAGACCCATTATTTGTCTTATAAAAAGTTTGGGCCTTCCTTTTCAGTTACTGGGAATGATTTTTTACAACATAAGAATTAAATGCTGTTTAAACATTTGACAGAATTAAGATAAACAAGCATCAATCCTTACAATGTAGCTATATCAAACAAAGGTTAGGGAGGGAATGGACAGGTCTCATGGCTTGCCTTAAGCTACTCAATTCAAACTGTTTTCTTGAATCAGAGCTGGTTCTTGTCTTCCTCTTTAACCTTAAGTCATCATTAGTACAATTTTCAGTTACATAAAAATTTTATTAACCAGTATGTCTTATTTCCTCAACAATTCAAGTAACAAATGGTTATTATGACTTCAAGTTACTGATAGGCATGTTGATACTAGAAGGTAAACAATTGATAAATTTTAAGTTAACAAAAAAGTTAATTTATCACTCACCTGAAGAAAAAGTAATGAATTCGCAGCACAGTACCTGGCACAGTAACTGCTGAATAAAACTGCTTTATCTAACTCAACAATCCCTTTTATTTTAAATGGCAGAATTGGAAAATCTGTATCATGTTCAAGGTCAAAATTATAATACAAAAGCTAAAGGCAAAACAAAGCCCCTGGGTCGGATTTCATTGCTAAGAGAGGTCCAAATATGAGCCAAGCAGTTTAATTACCCCAAAAGGGGTCCATCCAGAGCTCAGCCTAGTCTGGTTAGTCAGCAGCAGATAGAAAGGACCAGTAGTATAAGCTATTTTATTTTATTATTATTTTTAAATTTTTTATTTTTATTTTGAATATTTTCCCATTGTTACATTTCATGTTCTTTCCCTCTCTCCCAAAATCCCCTAAGTCCCCTTAGCCAACGCACAATTCCATTGGGTTTTACACGTATCATTGATCAAGACCTAATTCCATATTATTGATAGATGGACTAGAGTTATCGTTTAGTGTCTACATCCCCAATAATATCCCCATCAGCCCATGTGTTCAAGCAGTTGTTTTTCTTCTGTGTTTCTCCTCCCACAGTTCTCTGAATGTAGCTAGTTTTCTTTCTCACAAGTACCTCAGCCTTGCTCTGGATTCTTGCATTGCTGCTAGTAGAGAAGTCTGTTATGTTCAATTGTACCATAGTGTATCAGTCTCTGTGTACAATGTTCTCCTGGATCTGCTCCTTTCACTTTGCTTTAATTCCTGGAGGTCATTCCAGTTCACATGGAATTCCTCCAGTTTATTATTGCTTTGAGCACAATAGTATTCCATCACCAGCATATACCACAATTTGTTCAGCCATTCCCCAATCGAAGGACATTCTCTCATTTTCCAATTTTTTGCCACCACAAATAGCGTGGCTATAAATATTTTTGTACAAGTTTTTTTCCTTATTATCTCTGGGGTACAAACCCAGCAGTGCTATGGCTGGATCAATTCGCAACTCTACCAGCAATGCATTAATGTCCCAATTTTGCCACATCCCCTCCAACATTCACCACTTTCCTTTGCTGTCATGTTAGCAAATCTGTTAGGTGTGAGGTGGTACCTCAGAGTTGTTTTGATTTGCATTTCTCTAATTATAAGAGATTTAGAACATTTTTTCATGTGTTTGTTGATAGTTTTGAATTCTTTATCTGAAAATTGCCTATTCATGTCCCTAGCCCATTTATCAAATGGGGAATGATTTTTTGTACAACTGATTTAGCTCCTTATAAATTTGAGTAATTAGACCTTTGTCCAAGTTTTTTTGTTATAAAGATTCCCCCCCCCCCCCCACCACCACCATTTGTTGTTTCCCTTCTAATTTTGGCAGCATTGGTTTTCTTTGTACAAAAACTTTTTAGTTTAATGTAATCAAAATTTTTCATTTTACATTTTGTAATTTTTTCTAACTCTTGCTTGGTTTTAAAATCTTTCCTTTCCCAGAGATCTGACAAGTATACTATTCTGTGCTCACCTAATTTTTACTTATAGTTTCTTCATTTATATTCAAGTCATTCACCCATTCTGAATTTATCTTGGTATAGGGTGTGAGATGATGATCTAAACCTAATCTCTCCCATATCATTTTCCAGTTTTCCCAGCAGTTTTCGTCAAATAGTGTTTTTTTGTCCCAAAAGCTGTGTTCTTTGGGTTTATCATAGACTGTCTTGCTGAGGTCACTTACCCCTAGTCTATTCCACTGATCCTCCCTTCTGTCTCTTCACCAGTACCATATTGTTTTGATGACCACTGCTTTATAGTATAGTTAATATCTGGTATTGCTAGGCCACCTTCCTTCATGGTTTTTTTTTTTTCATTATTTCCTTGATATCCTTGGTCTTTTGTTCTTCCAAATGAACTTTGTTATAGTTTTTTTCTAATTCAGTAAACATTTTTTTGGTAGTTTGCTAGGTATAGCACTAAGTAAATTAATTTGGGTAGAATGGTCATTTTTATTATGTTAGCTCATCCTACCCATGAGCACTCAATGTTTTTCCAATTGGTTAGATCTAGTTTTAATGGTCTGGAAAGGATTTCATAGTTGTGTTCATATAATTCCTGTGTTTGTTTTGGTAGATAGATTCTTAAGTATTTTATATTGTCTAGGATGATTTTAAATGGACTTTCTCTCTCTTAACTCTTGCTGCTGCGATGTGTTGGAAATATATAGAAATGCTGATGATTTATGTGCGTTTATTTTGTATCCTGCAACTTTGCTAAAGTTATTTCCTCTAACTTTTTAGTTGATTCTCTAGGATTTTTTAAGTAGACCATCATATCATCTGCAAAGAGTGATAGCTTAGTCTCCTCACTGCCTATTTTAATACCTTCAATTTCTTTTTCTTCTCTAATTGCTACTGCTAGTGTTTCTAGTACAATGTTAAATAATAGTGGTGATAATGGGCATCCTTGTTTCACGACTGATCTTATTGGGAAGGCTTCTAATTTATTCCCATTGCAGATGATGTTTGTTGATGGTTTTAGATATATACTGTTTATTATTTTTAGGAAAGGCCCTTCTATTCCTATACTTTCTAGAGTTTTCAATAGGAATGGGTGTTGTATTTTGTCAAAGGTTTTTTCAGCATCTATTGAGATAATCATATGGTTTTTGTTGGTTTGCTTATTGATGTGGTCAGTTATGTGAATGATTTTCCTAATATTGAACCATCCTTGCATTCCTGGTATAAATCCCACCTCATCATAATGAATAACCCTCGTGATCACTTGCTGGAGTCTTTTTGCTAGTATCCTGTTTAAGATTTTTGCAACTATGTTCATTAAGGAGATTTGTCTGTAGTTTTCTTTCTCTGTTTTTGATCTACCTGGCTTTGGGATCAGTACCATATTTGTGTCATAAAAGGAATTTGGTAGAACTCCTTCTTTGTTTATTATGTCAAATAATTTGTATAGTATTGGGATTAGTTGTTTTTTGAATGTCTGATAGAATTCACTTGTGAATCCATCTGGTCCTGGGGATTTTTTCTTAGGGAGTTCTTTGATGGCTTGTCCAATTTCTTTTTCTGATATAGGATTATTTAAGTATTCTATTTCTTCTACTGTTAATCTAGGCAATTTATATTTTTGTAAGTATTAATCCATATCACCTAGGTTGCTATATTTATTGCCATATAATATGGTAAAATCATTTTTAATGATTGCCTTGATTTCCTCTTCATTAGGGGTGAGGTCTCCCTTTTCATCTTTGATACTGATAATTTGGTTTTCTTCTTTCCTTTTTTTAATTAGATTGACCAGTAGTACTTTGTCAATTTTATTTGTTTTTTCAAAGTATCAGCTTCTAGTATAAGCTATTTTAGAATTAGGCCAAAAATTGTAGTTATTGTTAACTCTCAGACAGCATTAACAACATCAACAGTAAATGTCACATGTGGGTCTTTATATAACTATTGTTTTATTTTATGTGCTTAAAAAGAAATTACAAAATATAGCATGGACCTGGATCTATTCTCTAACTATCTGCTCTGCCAACTAGCACTCACTTTATCTGTACAGTATTTTACACATCATTTTATATGGTATTTAAAGCAATAGAAAGCAAGTAGGTAGCAGATTAATTTCATCCTTTAAATAACAATGCTACTTAAATGTAAATATACACAAATGGTTCTATTTCAATGTTTTATATATTTATACTTTTCTAAAAGAATATAGCAAATTAGGATTGTAACTGAGTTTAAGATTATGATTACTTAAGCATATCTAAAAATATAACACAAAATTATAGAATTTCCTTTTATTTAAACTGAAATACACATTTTTTTGCATAGGTTTTATTCAAAATCAAAGCAGCAATATTAAGTTGTTTAGCCCATGATGACATAAGAACAGAAAATGTACTTCCTTATACCTGAAATTCATTCTTATTTAAGAACACTGTAATTTATATACAAATATCAATGTCAATCTTTTTGGTCTTTAAAATTTAGAAATGCTGATATATCATGAAAGTATTAATAACAATTTTTTAAAAAGATACATTTAAAACTCAATGTCTACAAATAGGCTATTTCTGATATGGATTTAACAAAAATGAACCCCACTTTCTCTAATACTAAATAAACGCTTTATTAAATTGTTGCTTTTTAGATGATATGACACTACTGAAAACATTTGGTTGCTACTTTCTGAATTATATCTGGAAAAAAATATTCTGTGGTTTACTATCTGTTGCCATGACTTACAAAGATAGGGTCTATAATCCATATCTACTTCTTCACATGGAAGTTTTAAGGAAGATGATCTTTCTGTTGAATTTGAACTTTTTTGCATTATAGTTTGTGTTGTTGCAAAGAGAACCAAGTGATATTCTTTTACAAGCTTCTCCAGGAATTTAGAACATTTCTTCAGATTAATTTCTTGTAAGGTAAGGCTTTCTCCTCCATTGACTCGGTCTATCCAATAGAAGGCTGATAAGCTATCTAAAATGAAAAGGCAGAGGGATGGGTGACTACAAAACATAGTTTCCAGGGAGTAAAGGGTGATTAGTAACTGATTACTACTGCTGCAGTTCACGAGAAAAAATCTTCCAAGGCAGTGTTTTATTATGTCTTCTGTGCTTTGGGATAATCTATGTTCAAGAATTGTAACTAGCCGAAGCATATCAAAGTGGTAGTCTGTGTCAATAAATAAGACTTCTACTTCTAATCCACCTTCTGATTTTGGAAGGATACATCTTGCAGTCAGGTGATAGAGCATTTCTGTCTTTCCTGTTCCTTCCGGACCATGGAATTCTAGTATGTCACCTGTAAGAAATGAAGGAATGCTAAATGGAACACAGTAGGCACAGATAGCTGCAGTTGAGGACAAAATTCAGACAACGGAAAAAAGTATTTTTTGGCTAATTTTTTTAAGATAAAGGCTTCTTTGACTATATAAAAGAAAACCTCACATTTGTTCAAAATTATAAGTAAAATTTATCAGCAAGTATTAAAAAAGAAATAGTAACTAAATACATTTTACCTGATGATATCAAGTCAGCTATCAATTATCCTCAAGAAGATTCAAAGCATTTCAGTTTATCCTTGGCTTATCCTATTTTAAAATTCATTATTGAAAACAGCACTCAACTTAAAAGTTTTTGTGTTGACTATTAATTCTGCTCTTTCTGCTTGAGCTTCCTAGAGCCCTTTCAAAGCTGAGTTCTCTTTCAAAAGGCATGACTTGAGCTTTCCTCAGTTTGAGAGGTGAACATAACTACCTAGTCCAGGCTGGTTTGTACAAAAAAATCCATATGGGAAAATGGATGGCTTGTTAGTTCCTCTTGCATCATGCCTTCACAGACTATTTTATTTGCAGTATATATTCATTCCTTTCAAATCTTACTGATCTGGGGCCTATATTTGGATCAGTTCGATACTGCAAATAAAATAAAAAAACCCATAAAATGATATATTAAAATATAGATCTAATAAAACTGCCTCTCCCCCATTTCTTTCAATTTAAATAAAAATGCTTAATTCACATTTAGTGTCTCTGGCTTCTGTGTTGTCCTTTTCCTTTTAGTAAAAGGGTAATTGTGTGCTATTCTCAGGTTTTGGAAAAGGCAAACTGAAAAACTATAGCAAGTATTCAGGGAGATATAACATTATGAATTTCTGGGATATATGACCCCATCATATAGATGTAAATATTCAGAATCAACAAGATAAAATATACATTTTGAGGAACTGTTATTATTTCAGATATTTATATCTCTTTCTATTCTATTCTGCAAGCATAAAAATTGAGAGTTGATAGCATTTCAATTTAGGTTACCATTTTGATAACTTCCTACTAAACATTTTACTTCTTTTACAACCCAAATAAGACATTTCTATATACAACACAATAAACCCTTCTTGAAGTGAACCCCAAGCCCTCTCACCAATTCTTTTAAAAGCTAACAATTATGCACTTCATTTAACATTTATCAAACACTTAGAATGTATCATACATACAGTCACACAGCAGTGGAAATACAAAGACAGAAACAAAAACAATGTCTGCCCTCTGGGAGCTTATATTTTATTATTAATTTAATTTCTAGGAAGGAGGAAGTTACTTTGTTCTTGAAAAAAATAATTTGAGGGGGCAGCTGGGTAGCTCAGTGGAATGAGAGTCAGGCCTAGAGACGGGAGGTCCTAGGTTCAAATCTGGCCTCGGCCACTTCTCAGCTGTGTGACCCTGGGCAAGTCACTTGACCCCCATTGCCTACCCTTACCACTCTTCTGCGTTGGAGCCAATACACAGTATTGACTCCAAGACGGAAGATAAGGGTTTAAAAAAAAAATAATTTGAACATAAAATATAATCATAACAACTTTAAAGCATAATAGTAACCAAGTAGCTCCTCTACTAAGATAGCCTTCGAATTTGCAAAATGGAAAAGACTGGATTAAAAGAACCCAAAAACCTTGAGTTCTAGTTTTGATTATATCACTACTGTAAGTAGTGGGGGGCTGATAGTGGAACCCCAAGAGTGAAGATTAGCTGGCGACCGTTGGAACCAAGGGGTTTAGGGAGAATTCCCAAGCAAGTGGAGAGTTGGTTTTGGAGGTCTGAAGGAGAAGAAGTTGGAAGTCTGCAGCTCCTGATAAAACCAGCCCTTGAGAGACATATCTATCCATTTGCTAACCCTGGAAAACTGTGACTGTGGCCATATTTCTTCCTGCCCACACAGATCATTGAGTCAACATCTACTGGGGGATTTGGGACTCTTTTTGAGAGTCAGTTGCTGTGAAATAGCCTCCCCTCATCTTGACCTTATAAGAGACCCATACTTCTGAATTAATTATAAACTAGACAGGAATAAGGGATTAGTTGGGAAGGGAGAAAGAAGCCTAGATTGGGGTGTGAGCCCTGTTTAGGTGATGGACTCTTGGGGGGCAAAATCACAATAAGGCACCCTGGTAACCCATTTTCCTTAACCCTTCACCCTTTCTTTAATATCATCTTTCTAATAAATATAATTTCTAAGTCAGATTGTGTTTTAGATCAATTGGTGGAGATTGTTAGGAAGAGAGAAGACAACTGTCTACCTTGAGTGAACTCCATCTTGAAGTGGGGAATCAATTAGAAAGTGAAAGTTACTTTTCCAGATATCTCTGGCTATCAACATCTTACAGAGACAATAAAGACCTTATACCTTAGAGAAGTTTACCTCCAACTTTTGAGGGGTGGCACAAATAATTCAAGTCACTCCCTCTTAGGAAGCCACACCCTAACCACCATCAAGTAAAAAGAAGTCTAGAGAGAGGGATTACACACTGACCTCCCTCCATCATTCACTGTACCTTATTTCAGGATCTTTCCTTTTTACATTCTTTTTAAACTATGCGACCATTCCAAAGACAATAAACCCTGAGCCTTAGTTTCTCATGGAAAAATGGTGGAGCTAACTAGATGGTTTTTCTAAAGTTTTACTACGCCCTGAAAATGCTAAAAAATTTTTGTAAAGATGATTTCAGGTAAAAGTAAATTAATATTAAAACTACAAGCGGGTTTTCCTCAAATTGACTATTTATTGCTAAACAAGGTTAGTTAGTACTCTCTGTGGAAGGAAGGAAACAAGTGTTAATTAAGTGCTTACTATACTATAGGCAGTATGCAAATATCTCATTTGATCCTCACAACTACCCAAGAAAGTAGATAATGACATTATCCCCATTTTTGAGGTAAATGAGGCAGAAAAAGTTTAATTGACTTGTAGGGTCATTCAGCAAGTAAATGTCTGAAGCTTGATTTGAAATTGAGTCTTCAGGTCTAGTGCTCCATCTACTGCACCACCTAGCTGCCTCCATAATCTACACTGTGCTAGATAAGGAAATAATAGAGTCATCTAAAAAATATTAGTGTTCCTTTCAAGGAAAAGGAAGCAGCCAAAATGTACAGTGTTCTCACGTGGCCATTATCTGCTTTTTTAAAAACTCACTGTAACAACAACAAAAACAATACAATATTGCTATTACTGTGTACTGTGTCCTCCTGGTTCTGCTCATTTCACTCTGCATCAGTTCATATATGAACTAGATTCTATGGTGGCCCTTTTCAACTAAATGGATTCACAGAGTAAACATTACCTTTAACCCACCTGCCTGGCTTATCAGGAATTTGGCAACAACAATAAAACCAGAAAGCAAATCTAGAAAGAAGCATATGGGGGTGGAATGGGAAAAGAATGCTAAAATACGTATTAGACATAATTTTGAATATGTTTGTCTTTATCACAGCTACTTAAAATTTGCTCTATTCTGTAGAACTAGTAAGTAAGTATTACGAACAGAATTTTCATCAGACACAAAGATCAGGTAAATCTCAAATACAGAAAAAATCCAAGTATGAAAATAGCTATGGAAAAATGTAAACATCTGGGATTTATTGAAATGTCACCCCCCCCAAATTTACATATACATCATGGCTCCAACAAAATTACAAGAGGAATGTCTGACAAAGAGATAAATTAAAAACTTAAATAGTAGTAAATGTGAAGTAAAAAAATCTCCTTCCAAACAGAGGTTTATCTAAGTAAATTTGAATATAGAAACTGTTGTTAAGAATCTTAAAAGGTTGGATTATATTAACTATTGCATCTCAATTATGCAAACACTTATAGATTATAAGTAATTGCATAGTAGCCATTACATTTTTTAGAGTTCTCAAATATTTTCAAATGCATATATGTACCATACTTAATATTATGTATTTATTATTAATCACTAACATCATAATGGAAGTCAATTAAGAACAAAAATTACACAAACATTTGCCATACATGTCTTAAACACTTCATGACATTTAAAATATTAATTTCAACACATACTTTACTTTTTAAAAAAATATTGTGGGTAACGTGTTATTTCAGCTACATTTTCAAACCCTTCTCTCCTTCCTAAAGAATCATATCCCTAATAACAAACAAGAACAAAAAGAAAATAGTTAAGTGAAACTAACATATTGAAAAAGACTGACATTATCTACAATACTCTATAACCAGAGCCCTTTATTTCTATAAAGAAGGAAGAGGGGTATCTTCTATTTTTATTCTGCGGTCAAGTTTGGTCATTATAATTTCATAGTATTTGGTTTTTAAAAAAATATTATTGGTATCGTTTGTTTTTACATCACCTAAATTTCTCTTAGCAGTTTGCCCTTGCTCCCTTTCACGAGAGCTATTCCTATATATAACAGTGAAAAAGATTTTTTAAGAAAAAGGAGAAAAAACAAAAACCAATCAACATATTTTTTTAAAGTCTGAAATTACAAGCAATGTTCCATACCCATGGTCCTTCTACCTTTGCAAAGGAGCTGGGACAGGTGTTTTTTCATTTAGGAACAATGCTAGTTCTTTGTAATTCTGCAACATTCATTTTCAATTAATTTGTGATTACTATTCTTTGCATTTAAATTATTAGACATTATGTATATTGTTTTCTGGTTTCTGCTTACTTCACTTTGTATTAGTTCAGTGATGGGCAACCTTTTGAGCTTGGTGTGTCAAAATTCGACAAAAAACCAAGCATAATTTGGGTGGTGTGTCACTTCGAGAAAAAAACCATATTCGTGATATTTATAGTTTAAATAACAAAAATGTGTAATTGTAATATATATACAACTGTATTTAATAAACCAAAATAGGTAAATTAATATAGGTAGAATTGTCATCTATAGTGCAGAGTGTCTACACTACACTACAGCAAATGTTTCATCCTCGGCATGTGGCCCCATTCTTCTCTGTATGCGGCCGCATGCAGCTGCGTGTCATTGAAAATGGCTACGTGTGTCAGTGCTGACACACGTGTCATAGGTTTGCCATCACCGTATTAGTTCCTATAAGTTTTCTATACTTCTTTGTATTCATCATATTTGTCATTTCTTACTGCACAGTAATATTCCATTATTTATATTTTTGTCATTTATTTAAACATTCCATAATTAATAGGCTTTATTTCCAATTCTTTGCTACCACAAAAAAGTCCAGGTTTCATTTTAATTGTTATTTCCTTTTATGTTGTCATCACTACCTCTATTATTTTTCCAGGTCTGCTAATTTCATTTTGATTAAATTTATACGCTGTAAGTCTTCCCATGCTTCTCTATGTAGAAAGAGAGTTGGTTTAAAACTAAATCATTTCAGGCCTCTCCCTCAGTTTGATGTAATCACAGATAATAAAGTGTCCACATTTTAAAAGGTGTTAACATCAGGATTTCTTTTCCCAGAAATGTGAATATCCTTTTCCACTGAAATGAAGCAATGATGAAAACTGGCCAAACTCCTAGAGGCCTTTAAATAGCTAGGCCTGGAATCAGCTGATGATGCAGTATAAGAGTATGAGGCAGTCCAGACTGGAACATGTTTGTTAAGAGTGACCATTGTGCTTAAATAAAAAGTAGTAGTGTGGAATTTCTCTCTCTCCCCTCCAATAAGCAAACAATTCTTTGAATCAGACCAGTTGGAGATGCCCTATCCAGTAGGTACTGTGAATATAATACTATTCACTTCCTTTCTGGTAATGAAATTGTATAGTTCAGGGTTTTAATTCCTTTCAATATCTAGGATCCATGGGAAAAACTGATTTCACCAGGTCATTCACACATATATAAGCCATGAATGAACTGTGTATGAGGAGTGTCTGCACATATCCTTTTTTGGGGATCTACAGTTTAAAAATTGCTAAATATTATCTTCAACATAATATTTTCTCAATGAATTTTTGTTTGCAACTACAGTACCTCTTTTCAATTAAGTTAAACAAATATTTGATTCCCTGGTATTCATCTAAAATGAAGGCTAGGCTCTATGGAGGATACTGAAAGGTATGATCTGGTTACTAACTTGAAACACTTTAAAATTTAGTTGAAGAGACATTACAAAGTACATAAAAAAAAAAACCCCAAAAGTTTAAAAAAGAACACAAGAGTTTTAATAAATTGCTAAATTGAACAAAATCAAATATCCAAGTATAAAGTCCTAGAACACAAAAAGAAAAATGAGGGATTTCCCCTACTTTTTGGCAGAGAGGTGTGCCAAGGATGGTTTCACTGAGAAATAAGAACTTTTCAGCTGAACCTTAGAAAAAAATAAGGATTCTGAAAGGCAAAAAATGAGGAGGGCACATACAACCTATATTTCTAATTTCACTAAACACAGAATCAATTATATTCAAGGACATATGCACCAGAAAAGGAGATGACCTGATCACCTAGTGAGAAAGAGACAAACCATGGACAATCCAAGTGCTACAATGGTACTTTTGCGATACTAAGAGAAGCAGATAAAGTTATCTAGCATATTGACTATTTCTTCTATGAAAGTTTGTAGATGGACAAGAATCAGTTGTAGTCTGGTGTGTATGAGAGCCTACTTATACCAATGAGATCATTGCTCCAATTAAATAAAAACAATATTCATCAGGGATTCACATAAAAAGCCAGATCCCATGGGCAAATAAAATTAAACATCATGATGTTTCAGATCTGTGATTTCAATAGTGTAGGAACTCCAAATATGTAATTCCTTCCCAAAGTACAGATCTGCAACTTCTATGTAACTGCTAGTTTGAGTGACTTGGAGTACTTGGAGATTAAAAGACTTGTCCAAAGACACAAAGCTAATTTAAGTTAGAGGCAGGAATTGAATTGTGGTCTTCTAAATTTGGGGGACCTACTCTCCAGTCATTGTGTCATGTTACTTATCCTCTTTTTAAGCAGGAAGACAATTTGTGATGAGTAAACAACAATACACATCCCCTTACTTGGCCTCTCTGAGCTTTAGTTCCCTTTCTGCAAAATTAGAGGATTGTTCCATATAACCTCTAAGGTTTCTTATGTCTCTAAAGTTCAATGGCTTATGCTCTACCACTAATTTTACCGACTCAGTTCTCAATTCATATATCAAGAGTAGTTTTATAGAGATTTATGGATAAATGCTTTTCAGGTATTGTTACATAAGACAACAACTGTACTTTTGAACACTCATTTTTCTAAAAGAGCTCCAGCTTGAACTGACAAAACCATTTTAATATTTGATGGAATAGACTGTTTTGTTTTATTCTTTTAACTCCCAACTCCTATAGCAATACTTTGCTGAAAGTAGGTGCTTAATGAATTTATTTTTGAGTTATTTGTTAATTTCAGGAGCCTTGTTAAACTCTATTCTATCTCTCTATTAATCTATCAAGTTGGAACTCTTAACTCTGGCATCTAAAACTACCTGAATCATGATACTACCCTACCTTTTCATTCTTATTTTTTATTACTTCTCTCTGTGACAGAACTTCATCTGCACTTCAGCCAAACTGAACTACTTGTCATTCCCTACCCCTAATATTTTGTACTTCCTTGTAGATGTATGTTCATTCTCCTCTCTATGCCTGCAATGCCCTTGCTTTGTATTCCTACATTAAAATCTAATCCAAATGATCTTTCTTTCAGGAACCTTTTCTAATCCCCTCTCTAAATGTGTCACAGCCTTTCCTCTCTCATCCTTGACTGGTCCTAACACATCAGACCTCACACAACATTTGGTTGAACTCTGATTTACTCACTTATATAGCATTTTGTAATATAGTTGTCTATGTGTTTGTTATACTCCCTTATTGGACTATAAGCTCTGTTAATGTAGGGGTATCTTATCTAAAAGTGGTATTTACTCCCTAGCACAGTGCCCTGTTGCTTCTTAATTCCCCTTAAAGCCATTTAGTTGTTGCCATTTCCTCAACAATGTTTGGACAATTTCTCTTCTTTTTTTCCACTGCAACTATTTAAATAAGTGATTTTCATTTATTCAATAAGCACTCATAAGCTAAATATTTCTTTTTTTTTTTCAATATTTTGTTTTTCCCCAATTACACATAAAGACAATTTTCAATATTTGTTGTTGTTGCTGTTTTTAATTTTTACATCCTATCTTAAAGTCAATGCTATGTATTGGTTCCAAGGCAGAAGAATGGTAAGAGTGAGGCAACTGGGGTTAAGCGACTTTGTCCAGCATCACACAGCTAGGAAGTATCAGAGCCCAGATCAAAATTGGTTTTCTAAAATTCTGAGTTTCAAATTGTCTTCTTCCCTCTCTCTCTTGCTCTATATTCCTACTTAATAGCCTTATCACACAGAAACCCTCAAAAATTTTGGGGTCATGAAACCCTTTTCAGAATGTTTTAAGAGGAATATAATAAAATACACAGAATCACAAGGAAACCAATTATACCAAAATAAAGTTATCAAAATATTAACAAAACAAATATACAAACTCAAGGCTAAGAACACTCTTATATACAAAGGTCTGCTCTATGGGGGAGATAGGAAGAAGCAAATCATGGAAAGCACCAAAAAATGCATTAGATAAAACTTACATACAAAAAAAGCTTATGATCTAGAAAGGAAAATAACCCCATAAAAGGGTATGGAAAACTATAAATTCAAGTTAACAATTTAAAAAACAGACAAGAAATGCTGAGGGAATTTAGAATAAAGAAATAATCTGCCTGGATTTAAATTAATTCAATTAAATACTAACTGATCTGCGTACAAAGAACATTTTGCAAGGCACTACCACAAATTTTTAGATGAGACATAGTCCTTGCTTTTGTGGAATTTATAGCTTGGTATGGGAATACAACACACATAAAAATAATTATAATACAAAGTATCACATGATAAGTACTGAAAAAAGAGATAAAATAAAATAAAAGTGCTATAAATCTGAGGTCTAAGGGAGAAAAGACCAATTGGGATATAAAGGTTTGGTTTTTAAAAGATGGACAAGAGGTCAGTTAGGTGGCCTAAGTGCAGAGTTCAAAGTCTCATAGACACCTCCTAGCGGTGTGACCTTGGGTAAGTCACTTAACTCTCACTGGCTAGTCCTTACCACTTTTCTGCCTTGGAACCAATATACAGTATAAAGTCTAAGTCAGAAGATAAGGGTAAAAAAAATATATGTATAAAAATGATATATATGTATATATATATGGATAAAAATTCAACAGGCAGAGGGTATGTTTTAAATTCCTGTGTTTTTTCTAATAACATAAAGTTGTATAAATTATTTATAACTATAATCATATTAATAGCATAAAAACTGTTTTTAGGTACACTGTTTCTATACTTCTCAAAAACATCTGATACATGAAGAGCTAGAATGGGATATACAGTAATTCCTTCACTAGAGTTAATTTTCCAGATAATTGAACTCTGTCCTCTTAAAATAACTAGCAGGGATAGTTAAGTAATATAGTGGATAGAGTACTAGGCCTGGAGTCAAGAAATCCTGGGTTTAAATCTGGCTTCAGCCACTTTCTAGTTTTGTGACCCTGAACAATCACTTAACCCCAATTGCCTAGCCTCTACCTCTCTTCTACTTTGGAACCAGTACAGTTGTGATCTACAACAGAAGATAAGGGTTAAAAAAAATACAAATAGCCTAACCCTTTGAAAAATGAAGAGGCTGGTTAGTTAATTTCTAAGGGTCCTTCCAGTTCTAAATCCTATGACAAAAATCTTCCTAAAATGCACTACACACTTTCTTTCCTCATAAAACACAACTCAGTAAACACACCTAACCTTTCCTTGATGATTCAGGGTCATTATAACATACATCAATTACTGAAGTATATAATATAGTAATTCCCTCAGAGTCTAATGAAGTATAAAGAGATAATTACAAATACACAAATAAATGGTCCCCAAAATACTGTACATTGTGGAGTTCTTTGTACTTTTGCTATTTTTTTGGTCTCCTCCCTCCTTAGGAAGAGGTTGACTGTCAATACTTGCTACTATTTCTATGTTCTTAATACTCATTTCAATTCTTTGTTGTCAAATGGGAAGCAGGCTAGCCAATGTTAGAATTATTCCTAAGACAAGAATAAGTTAATTATGACAGAGAAGCAACCCTGAATTTTTGAGTTATACCAGTAAGGCACCAACTTTGGTTGATTCTACAATGCTGGAAAAGTTATGACTATGGTCGCCAGCAAGAATTTTGCTTAAGACCTGTACTACTAAGAATGGTCTCAGCACCAATCAGCTGGCTGCTTGGTGATGATTTCTTTGGCCATGGCAATCTATTAATAAGTAAACAGGCCCCAAGTATAAGATTTTATTAACTTTTCTCTGAGGGTAAGTGTGTTAGCTTTGGTCCATGGTCTTTGTGGCATCATTGCAATTGCAGACATGACATAAAAACAACTACCATACAAAATGGTATGTAAGCAAAATGCAAATACAATGTTATGTGAGATCAGGGGGTGGAAACAGTTTCATGAGAGACTGAACTAGGCTTTTATTCAGAAATTCTGGGAGAGGTCAGAGGAAGGCAGTCTAGGTCTTGGGTTTCCTTCAAATACATGGAATTCCCAAATAAATGTCCCCTAAATACATGAAGTGCTTCTCTGTTTGTTTTACCCTATCCATTCACCCAGAATTATTCCTTTCTTCTCCATTCACCCAGAATTATTCCTTTCTTCAGTTTTGAGGACAAATAAGTTCATAAAACTTATACAAATATGCAACTGTAGCAAAGGTATGACTTACAAACTTTCCCTGAAGTAGGAAATGATAATTGGTAGTATTTTCTCTGCTAGACTACTAGCTTACAAATGATTAAGTTTACAAACCTTGCCTCCATTGCAAAAGAAAAGCTAGCTGGGGAAAGGGGTAGTATTAGATAAGAGATACTAAATACCAAAGTAGCAATTTGTCAGAGTACTAGTTTTTAAATGAAAAATAGGTCCTAAAAAAAAAAAAAAAAATTCAAACAATTTACCTACAAAAAAATGGAACATTGACTACTGAATAATAACAAAAAGTCAGATAATATGCATTAATTAATGTATGGTATGTTCAAAACACTGTACTGCTAGACTGGACTAAGCACTGATTATAATAAAGAATTTGATCTATTATCATGATCTTAGTTTTTCATTTTTATCTTCTATGCAGCTGCCTGCTACTTGCTAGATATTCACTTGTTTAAAAAAATCTGTAATTTTAACATAATCATACATGAAGGCGTGAAAATAACACAAGGGATACATTTTCAAAGATATCCCCTCCCCATTTAAAAATTATTAATTTTTTACCATGGATAGGAGAGCCTTCGTCAGCAAACAAAAATGGTTCTATATCTTTCAGCGAACTTCTACCTTCAAGGCGAGCAAGTAGCTTTCAAACAAACAAAAAGAGAGAGGGGGGAAAAAGCTCATTAGCTATAGATAATGTCCATTATATAACTACATTTGAGTTTAAGAATGACTACTAGCAATCCCTCTTAACCATACTTAACTGCAGCATTTTATCCCAATGCAAAGTATAAAAGAGGTATTACTACTATTATGTATTATCCTGGTAATCTAGAGCAATCTAATCATTAGTTTAGCTATGTAACAGATGCATATTTAAAGGTATGAAACATTTTACACCTCCAATAAAGTTATACTGTAAGGTTGGTCTTAACATGGAATAAGGTAACAATGGGTTTTCAAAGGCAACCTCAGGGACTATACCTGTGATGGTGAACCTATGGCGTGGGTACCAAAGATGGCACACAGAGACCTCTCTGTAGGCACATGTGCCATCCCTGGCAGGGCTGCTCCCTTCCCCCTCTCCACCCCTCTGTACTTACACCCTTCCCTAAGCTCAGCTCTCAGGCCATGCCCCTCCTGTTTGGCTCAGGCTCCCGTGATCCTCCTCTCTTGGGAGAGGAGGCGACTTGGTGCCCAGGCCTTTGAGGAACCCCTGTTGCAGGCTGAGCTCCCACTGCAGGCCCACATGTAGCCACCCTGGGTAATAGGAAGAAAGGAAACAGTGGCAGAGGCTCGTCCCCATTTGACTTTCAAGCCTGCAGATCCTCCCCTGCCCCCTCCCTGGGGCTCCTCCTTTGCTTTCATGATTGAATCTTCCTGGAAGGAGTCTGCTCTGAATCCCAGGGAAGGCTCCCCTGATCACCCCCGCTTCAGAGGGGGCATCAAGACCTGCCTACAATGACCCCTGCCCCTATCAGAGTTTTAGCAAGTACATATGTGCCGGCTCACGGAAGAGAAAGAAACTTCAAGACTCCACTCCCTCTCAGATTGGGGGGAGCACGAGACCCCCTAGCAGTGATACCCTCACCTGAAGACTTTAGGTGAGGCGGATGGTAGCCAGACCAGAATTTCTTGTAAAGCAATTCTTGCAAGCCCAGACTTAATCTGAACCCAGATCAGGATTAGCTACCCCAAAGAATGATTTTGTTTAAAAAAAAAAAGGGGATGCATGTCATATTCTAGAACCCCTTTTAAGCTGCCTCTCCTCTCCCCCAATTGAATGGTGGCAGGATTTGCTGGCCCAGGAATCTCTCCCACCTGGCTTTTCCTGAAGAGAGCTGCCTAAGGTGGTCAGCAACATCCTGAAAAGTAGACCCTATTCCATACAGGATCCATTGTCTTGGGGTTGGGGGGGGCTCCCTGCAGTCTAGGGTGTGTGTGTGGGGCAATCCTGGCACATGGTCTCTAAAAGGTTTGCCATCACTGGACTACACTAAGCTGAAAAACTTTTATGAATCAGCCTGGTGGTGGCTCTTTATCTCCTTTTTGAAAACCAGTCTGGTTAAATTTTGGAGGGGCAGCTGGGTAGCTCAGTGGATTGAGAGTCAGGCCTAGAGACGGGAGGTCCTAGGTTCAGATCCGGCCTCAGACACTTCCCAGCTATGTGACTCCGGGCAAGTCACTTGACCCCCATTGCCCACCCTTACCACTCTTCCACCTAGGAGCCAATACACAGAAGTTAAAAAAAGTAAAAAGAGTAAATTTTGGAAAACTCACTATCCAGAAGTCTGGGTATGAATGATTTTTATTTTGGGGGTGTAAGATTTAAATTAATGTCCACAGCAGGAGAGGACAAAGCAACTCATGAAGCAAGTCTAATAATGTACTGTAAGGGTTACAATCTGCATTATTTGGGAGTAAAGATATGCCAGGTGAAAATTTAAGCAAATTAGGTTACCTCATATTTTGTAGGTGAGTATATATATATATATATATATATATATAGAGAGAGAGAGAGAGAGAGAGAGAGAGAGAGACAGAGACAGAGACAGAGAGAGAGACAGAGAGAGAGAGAGAGACAGAGAGTATTAAAGGAGATTTAAAAAAAGACATACCAGTATTTATTAACCCAAATGAATGCTGTACTTCAAAGCACTTAGCTTGAGAATTATATATGTATTACAATAATTATTCTATCATTCAAAACATTTCTGGAAGTCTCCTAAAATTTTCCTCTGAGCCAAATATGAAAATAAGTCTCATCATTATTGTACGATCACACATAGAGTAGTTAACTAGGGATTTATATACCCAAAGCAAATGGCAAAAAAAAAAAAAAAAAAAGTTGTTCTCACTTAGAGGAGGAAGAAATACTACCCTGCTGATGAAGGAATAAGAGAAAGTGACCCCAAGACACCAGTTTGAGGCTGCTGCTCAGAGAGATTACTATGCTGGGGAAAAGGGGAACACTGAGGTAAGGGAAGAATACACCCACAGCCTATCAACTGATGGCTTCTTATCTTAACTAATCTTGCTAAATATTAAACACACCATTTCTGGCCTGCTAAATAACTGAAAAAACTGTTGATGCCCTCTAAATCTGATACCTCAAGACAAAGTCCCCTTTATCCTATACTAGTTACAACTCTGATCATATTTTCTTCTTTTTTTTCTCCACATTATTTTATTGGGGGGGGGGAGGAATTTTTTCCACTGTTACATGATTCATGTTCTCTCCTTCCTCTCTTCCTTCACTCCTCCTGGAGCTGACAAACAATTCCACTGGTTTATATATGTCTTATTACTCAAAACCTATTTCCATATTACTCATATTTGTAATAGAGTAATCTTTTAAAAACCACAACCCCAAATCATATACCTATTTAAACAAGTGATAAATCATATGCATGTGTTCTTTCTCTATGGGATAACATTCTTTTTCATAAGTTCCACAGAACTGTTCTTGATCATTGCATTGATATTAGTAACAGAGTCTATTATATTTGGTCATCACACAATGTTTGTTACTATGTACAAATGTTCTCCTGGTTCTGCTCATTTCACTCCATATCAGTTCATGGAGGTTCCAGGTCCACATTTTCTTCTAACCAAAGAAGTTATTACCCAGCTTAAGCATCAGTTTTACTTATCAGACCTAAATCCAATAAAGAAATGCACCTAGTTCCAAAATCAGATTTACTCTAAAAAATGTATTTTTGCCATAGCTAACCATATTCAAAAATAACATATCAAAGGGTTCAGAAGGAAATCAAGAAGTGTTCCAAAAACATTTCTGGTCAAATTCTTTATTAGTAACATTATAATATAGCCTACTAGGGTAGCAACTTTGAAATTAGTCTTATTACCTTGTAAATCACTGCATCTAAGTATATTCACGTGTATATATTTGTTTACACAAATGCACATTAAAATCTGTCCATCAGGGGAAGTTTTGAATTGCCCAAAAAAGTACTAAGCACTCAAATGGGAGTTGTATAGGAGAGCTATTCTTTAGGGCTAATTTTATAAGAAACTGGCATATTTACCAATCATTTCTAAAAATTGAGTGCAAATGAAAGGAATTTTTTAGAATCAGGATATTAACAATTCAGAAATATGGTAATTTGGTGGAAAATACTGTAGATATTTTTAATAAAGTAAATAAGATACATTAAACATTCAAAAAATTGGACATTGTTATACATTTGTAGCATTTATATTTTCCCCGACAAATTAAATCCTCCTCTTTCAATCTCCAACTATGGTAACAAAGAATCAAAATGTAAAAAAAAAAGCATGCTATTTTTTTATAAATGATAATATAAAAGGAAGGTAAGACATAGCTGTCAGAAGGCTTTCTGAAACTGCAAAGAAACCAATTTTAAAAATCTCCCTTTTAATCTAACAAGAAAGGGTGACAGGAAACTTGGTCTTTTGAGATGGAGGTTGGCAAATGTGATACTGCTGCACCGGCTGGTACAAGGCAAAGGGCAACTCCTGTGTGGGGCAGATCTCTTCTAATTGATGTTGATAACATCAGAGTCTATATAAGAGGCAGAAACAAAAATGGAAATAAATACAGAAAATAGAGCTCTAAAAGAAAACTCTTGATAATAGGACAGGAGAATGAAAATTTTAGAACCATGAAAAAATGTACCAAAACAATTTGAAAAAGAGAATGACGTCTGGAATACAAAAATGCAGAGCTGGTTGGAAGGAAAATTAATTTAATAAAAATAAAAATGATAAAAATAATATTTCACACAATACAGCATATGGAATCTCTATAAGCCAAGAAAACTGTAAGTAAAGATATAACTGAGATAATCTAAAAATCTTTCAGAGAAGGGCAATAAAATACAAAGTCAAACTTTTATATGTTAAAAAAAATCATATAGTAAAACTACCCAGAAATAGAGCAAAAAGGAGGCAAAAGTTAGACTGATAAAGTCACAGGACACTAATAGGGGAAAAACTTGAAGTTTAACTAAGAAAAGTTGGTCCAATATCAGAAGTCCAAGTATCATAATACAAGCGTTAAGCGTTACTAATAGATAGGTGAAAGAACTTTCATTCAAGAAAAGAATCAGTCTGAATAATACAATATAAATATCACTTCTTAATGAAAAAAAATCAAAGAAGAATTTGGAATAATATTCCAAAAAAATAAAGACAGTATTTTACCCCTAAATAATATATCTTTTACAAAGTTTAATCATTATCAGTGGGAAAGAAAAAGACATTAACAAATTGGAGGATTTTGAGACATTCTTTCAAGAGAACTCAGAAATGAGCAGGCTACTTGACAGGCAATTCAGTGAATAAAATATGTATATGTGTGCACCCAAGATGAAGATAGTTCATAATTATTTTTCTTCATACTTGTAGTATACATACAAGTTAATTACTAGAAAGGCAGAGGGACCTTGGGCAGAGCTGCTCCCTTCCCATTTTTCACATCACCTACCCCTCCACCCAGCAGCCAATGAGAATGCTTCCTCCCTCCCCTGGTGTGGGGTAAAGGTGGGGGCAGGGCGCATACAACACTCAGTAGGGAGGGGAGGGCTTGGCACCCTGTCAAGGAGGATGGAATGGGGCCCGGGCCTGGCACTTCACCTCTAAAAGGTTCGACATTATTGCTCTATTCTCTTAAAAATTACTGACTCCTCCAAAAGCTGTGTTGCTATAGGCTCTATATAATGATGTTTACAGTATAAATTAAAATAGGTGGTATTATGAAAATAATTTTGACCTCAAGGACCTCCATATATTAGACTTATAACACAGGAAGAGTGGTTTAATAAAGGTGCCTTAGAGTTAGTGCCTTTGTTCAAATTCTGCCTCTGACTTACATGGTATGACTTTAGTCAAGTTACTTAACTTCTTGAGTGACCCAGGCAACATAGTACAAATTATGGATGAATTACTGACCTGCAATCAGTGCAGAGTTTCCACATTAGAAATCCCCTGTAGCCTACACTGTTAAAATCCCAAGTCTGGACCAAAAAAATAAGCATAATTAAATACTACAGAAATACTTTGTAGTCAATTTGTGAATATGTCCACTATAAAACACAATTTAGATGACAAATATAGATATTGTTAATAGTCAAAGTACTTGGGGAAAATTTTCAATTAATAATAAACTCTATTAAATTATTACCACAATACTATCCCATTATGGAAGACTACAAATTAACTAGATAGATCAATATCTAAAATGTAAGAATTTAAAGATGAATTTCTAGTTCATAAAAGATATCTTGGGTCCTGGATTATGCCGTCTTTGAATTAATCTTCTCATCTAAAATTAGAGCAGTATTTACCAACTGGGGTGATGTGATGGTGAACCTATGGCATGTGTGCCAAAGATGGCACACTGAGACCTCTCTGAGGGCATGTGCAGGCTCCTGGCTTGGCTGGCTGGGAGCCTGCCCCTGCCCCCAATGCAGGGGTGGGTGGGACACACAGTTGGGGGCATGGCATGGCACACAAGGTGGGGTGGGGCACAGGAACAGGTTTTTTTGGGGGGGTCCCTAAAAATTCCAAAAGGTTCGCCATCACTGCCTTAGTGTTTTCTACATAACATGAATAAGAATTTCAGGAGAAAAATACAGTTAGTGACAATTTCCCAAAAAAAGGAAAAGAACCTCTTCCACAGGAAGGGGGAGAAACGAAGATAGGGGTATGCTATCTTTCTAATTAAGTTAGGTGGAATGGTAAAATGAATATTCCTAAAGGTAAGGTAAGGATTTTATAGCAAAGACCTGAAAACTTGGAGAATGAATCATACAGATAGAAAGATTGGGTTAGTAACCTTGGATGCCTTGATAATAATTAGAAGCAGAGTAAGAGGCTACAAGAAAAGGAAGATCACAGAGCTTTAAACTTTCCTTTAGAACAAGAGATGCTGTAGCTCTGGCTTGGGAACAGTAGTTATTTGAAGACCTACTATTACTCCTCTGTCCCTGAGGTACAAGTCAGCTAGTGCTATAATGACTTGTTTTTGCCATGTGAAAATGTTTAATTTCCTTTATTTTACTCCAGATTGTCTTAAGTATTCCATCTGCTAGACCATGGACTTAGTAATCAGCATATGTAGGTACTCTCAATCTAATTATTAGTCTAAGTTTTCTATGGCCAAATTAATTTGAAAAATTCTCAATTAGAAGTTAAAGTTTAACAATATGCTTGTATGTTATAGAGTCTTTAGAAAAGCTTGCTTTTGTCCCCTACTTTTTAGGCTTTCCGTTCCTTGGCCATACTCATTCCTCTTACCCAGTACCCTCTCCTATCTTCTCATTTGCTCCTGATCTGACTCCTCCTCTCTAGAAACTTGGAAGATTTCAGGGAATAAATGAATACTTTCCAAGTTGGTTAGGGTCTCCCTTCCAGGGAATTCAGGAGTGGAGAACCAATCAGAGGTCCTTTAGAATGACTTTTCCTTACCCTACAAAATACTTGAGCTGCCACTATTCTCAGATAAGCTAAGAGAGGTACCCTGGAGCATGAATCTTCTCCTAGATGACTGATGATTCCCTCTTTCTGCCATAGCCTTTAGGCCATCTGCCCAAAGTATCTGGGCAATATCCTTAACTGTATCCCTTTCTGTTGGACTTCCCAGGTCCAGCTACAGAATTGTTAGTCCCAGTCCCAGTGTAAAGGGGTTGATGGTTGCCCTGGTTTATCACTGTCAGTCATGGTCTTCATGTAAGGGGCTCATTGAGCCATCCTAGTGTAAGGGATTTCTGTTGCCCTAGTTTCTTCCTTTTTTGTCTCCGTCTTTTGCCCCTTTGAGAGTTTCCTGTTAAACCAATTAGTCTTTTGGGACAAATAAAAGGGCCTGTTGTTTTCAGAACTGACTGGTTAAAATAATTCTTTAAATTCTAGCATGGATTTTGATAATTTTGCACAGAATAGGCACTAAATAAATGTTTGGAGAATGTAAATTATTTGTTACAGTGAGAGAGTTTTTTTAAAAAAACACTTAAATTGTAATATCATTGTTAATAGGAATTTACCATTCACAGTAGGCAATTTTGCTATCAGAGGTAGAAATAAATTTAGGAAATTAAGAAATCAAGAAATCAAATATAACTTGTGTCTACTATATCACCTGTATTACCTCCCTCAAGTTCCTTCTGAGACTCAAATGAAAATGTTTATAAAGCACGTTACAATCTTTAAAATATTTTATAAATATTAGTTATTGCTATCAACAAAGATTTATTAATCAGGTACATGTCAGTATACTAAATGTTGGGGACAAAATTGGGACATGCTTTGCCCTTAAGGAACTTACATTCTTAGAGGGATGATAACCATGTGCATATAAGTATATAAAGAATATATTCAAAATGAATACCAGGTACATTGGGGAGGAAAAACATTAGCAGCTAGAGGTGGCAGTATGGAATGGATTAGGAAAGTCAAGAAACAAGTATTCATTAAGTACTTACTATTTGTCAGGAACTATGCTAAGCTCTGGGAAAACAAATATGATAGGCAGTCCTTACCATTGAGTAGCTAATAGGAGAAGACAACATACAAAAGAGAGTTAAAACCGGTGTTTGGGGGAAGGTGAGGATAGAAGAAGGAAAGAGGAAGAAGGGAAAGAGAAAACAAGGGTAGAAAAGTCCAGAAAATAAAAAATGGAGCCAGGAGAAATATGAGGTCTGGTTAGCCTGGGCACTTCATCAAATGGTGGTAGGAAAGCATTAATAAGAGACAAGGCACAGAGATATAGATATCTCTAAAGCAAAAAGGTGGCAAAATGAGAAGTAGAAAAGTCTGGAAAGTCTGGAAAATCAGAAGCCGAGTGAAGAGAGATGTGAGGAAAGGTTTCATATAGATGGTAAAGGTTAAAGTCTTGAAGGAATCCAAGGATTCCAAGAAGCAGAAATAAGGAGACAGCACACTTCAAACATGAGAGATATGGGCAGCTGGGTAGCTCAGTGGATTGAGAGTCAGGCCGAGAGATAGGAGGTCCTGGGTTCAAATCCGGCCTCGGACACTTCTCAGCTGTGTGACCCTGGGCAAGTCACTTGACCCCTATTGCCCACCCTTACCACTCTTCCACCTAGGAGCCAATACACAGAAGTTAAGGGTTTAAAAAAAACAACAACAAAAGATCAAGAATATCAAGGGAAATAATGAAAAAAAATGTGAAGGAAGGGGGCCTAGCAGTACCAGACATTAAACTATACTATAAAGCAGCAATCATCAAAACAATATGGTACTGGCTAAGGGATAGAAGGGAGGATCAGTGGAATAGACTTGGGATTAATGATGTCAACAAGACAGTGTATGATAAACCCAAAGAGCCCAACTTTTGGGACATGAATCCACTATTTGACAAAAACTGCTGGGAAATTTGGAAAACAATATAGGAGAGATTAGGTCTAGATCAACATCTCACACCCTACACCAAGATAAATTCAGAATGGGTGAATGACTTGAATATAAAGAGGGAAACTATAAATAAATTAAGTGAACACAGAATAGTATACTTGTCAGATTTCTGGGAAAGGAAAGATTTTAAAACCAAGCAAGAGTTAGAGAAAATTACAAAATGTAAATTAAATGTTTTTGATTATATTAAGCTAAAAAGCTTTTGTACAAACAAAAATAATGTAGTCAAAATCATATGGGAAACAACAAATTGGGAAAAAATCTTTATAACAAAAAACTCTGACAGGGGTCTAATCACTCAAATATACAAGGAGTTAAATCAATTGTATAAAAAATCAAGCCATTCCCCAATTGAAAAATGGGCAAGAGACACGAATAGGCAATTCTCAGGTAAAGAAATCAAAAGTAGCAATAAGAATGTGTTCTAAATCTCTAATAATTAGAGAAATGCAAATCAAAACAACTCTGAGGTATCACCTCACACCTAGCAGATTGGCTAAAATGATTGCAGGAGAGAGAATTGAATGCTGGAGGGGATGTGGCAAAATTGGGACATTAATGCATTTCTGGTGGAGTTGTGAACTGATCCAGCCATTCTGGCTGGCAATTTGGAACTATGCCCAAAAGGCTATAAAAGACTGCCTGCCCTTTGATCCAGCCATACCATTGCTGGGTTTGTACCCCAAAGAGATCATAGATAAACAGACTTGTACAAAAATATTTATAGCTGCGCTTTTTGTGGTGGCAAAAAACTGGAAAAGGAGGGTATGTCCTTCAATTGGGGAATGGCTGAACAAGTTGTGGTATATGCTGGTGATGGAATACTATTGTGCTAAAAGGAATAATAAACTGGAGGAGTTCCAGGAGAACTGGAGAGACCTCCAGGAACTGATGCAGAGTGAAAGGAGCAGAGCCAGAAGAACATTGTACACAGAGACTGATATATTATGGTAAAATCGAATGTAATGGACCTCTGTACCAGCAGCAATACAATGACTCAGGACAATTCAGAGGGATTTATGGTAAAGATGCTGCCCACATTCAGAGGAAGGACTACAGGAGAGGAAACATAGAAGATAAACAACTGCTTGAACACATGGGTTGATGCGGACATGATTGGGTATGTAGACTCGAAAGGACCACACCAATGCAACTACCAACAATTTGGAAATAGGCCCTGAACAAGGACACATGTTACAACCAGTGGAAATGTGCGTCGGCCATGGGTGGGAGGAGAGCGGGGGGGTGGGGGAGGTAGAGGGGAAAGTAGGGGCATAAAGTATGTAAAAGATTAAAATGAATATTAATAAATATTAAAAAAAAACAACAAACATGAGAGATGGAGCTCTGTAGGTAAGGAACAAAAATTAGGCAAGCATGTCTAGATGGTCAATAATGTACATTATTAATAATATATGATTACTTGTTAAGCTAGAAAGGTAAGAAGGGGCCAGGCTGTGAAGAGCACTGAATGTCAAAAAGAGATATTTCACTATAGAGGTAACAGAGTTATTAGTACAGTTTATTTAATTGGAAGGTAAGATATAGTCAGACTTGCACTTTAGAAAAATCACAGGCTGTTAAATGGAGGACAGATTGGGATAGGGAAGAGGCTTTTTGGTAGGGAGGCCAAATAGGAGGTTCATCTAAAAGGTCATGAAGGCCTGAACTAAGGCAATGATTGTGGAAATAAAGAAAAGGGTATGATATACTATATGGAAAGTTTCTATAGAAGCAATAAGACATGT
Organism: Gracilinanus agilis; assembly: GCF_016433145.1. Classification (NCBI taxonomy): domain Eukaryota; kingdom Metazoa; phylum Chordata; class Mammalia; order Didelphimorphia; family Didelphidae; genus Gracilinanus; species Gracilinanus agilis. The sequence continues at coordinate 95,150,036 of NC_058134.1, read as the reverse complement.
TGGGTTTGGAATCAGAAAGCTCTGGGTTCAAACTATACTTCTGACACTAGGTATATGACCCTAGACAAGTCATTTAACTGCTACGTGCCTCAAGAAACTCCTTAGAGTTACAGGAAGCTGCAATTTGTTATCTATTTTGGTGAAAAATGTTCTCAAATTAGGAATTCCCTACTATGGCACTGTGATAACATATCTGGTCATGAGGGAAACAATAATAAAAAAATTACATATAGTGACCCTCCCACCATGCAATGAAGCTTATATTCTATCAGGAAGAATAAGACATATACGTAGAGATGTATTATAGTAGTTAGGACGTGGTGGGAGCAAAGGAGAGATGCTGTTAAAGAGACTAGGAAAACAAAGAATATTTTTTTAGCTGAGGGAGAATGGGGATAGATTAAGAAGGGCAGCATCTCAGGTAAGTCTTTAAGGAAGAAACAGATTCTGAAAGGCACATAGTGGAATGTATTGCAGGCATATGGAACAGCTGGTACAAATGCATGAAGTAAACTTCTAAAATTTCAGTATGACTGGAACACTGTGGCTACATGAAGGGAAGGAGGTTGGAACCAAATCATATCAGGGCATAAATGCCAAGAAAAGGGAGGAGAGATTAATATTAGAATCAATGGAGTCACAGAAGGTTTTTGAAAAAAATTGATCTGATCCTACTTATGCCTCAGAAAGATAATTTTGGCAGCAATGAGAAGGATAAAATGGAAAGGAAAAAAGTAAGAAAGGTCAAATTAGGTAGTGTGAAAGGAGACAGGGAATGGGATATAAGATAGATTGTGAAAATAGAATTGCTCATTTGTAGGAAGTTAAGGAAAGAGTTAAATTTAACTTTGAAGTTTCAATCATGGGTGACTAGGTTGAACTAGGGAAAACAGGGAATTTGAAAAGAGAAGAAGAATGATGGGGGCAGGAGGGAAAAATGGATTCAGTTTCTGACAAGCTGAGTTTGGGTCCTAGCAGAATATTTTGGTGGAAATGTCTATTAGGCAACTAGAAATGTAGGACCGGAGCTAAGGGTTGGTAATACAAATCTATGATTAATCTGCTTAGAAATATATATCAATCCCCATGGGAACATGTAAATACATCAAGGAAATGATTACAGAAAGAGAGGAATCTAAAATAGACAAGGTGGAATACCCCAAATGGGGATGAGATGAGGACAACAGACTACTAAATGAGAATAAGGAGCACTCAAGAAAGAAAACTATGAGCAAGCAATATGACAAAAAATAAGGAAGAAGAGGCTATCCAGGAAAGGAAGCAGTAGAGGTATGGTCAATAGAGTCAAAAGGTCAAGGAGATAGAGTACTGAGAAAAGAAATGAAAAACATTTAGAAATTAAAAGGTCACTGATGATACTAGTAAGAGAGATGAGAATGAAAACAATTCTGAATTTTTACCTCATATTCAGAAAAATGGCAAATAGAAGAAGTCAATATTGGGGATATTTTGGAAAGGTAATTGTGAACTAGTCCAATTATTCTGGAAATGAGTAGAATTATGAAAAGAATATGAATAAGACATTCATATCCTTAGATATAGAGATTCTACTGCTAGACATATAACTCAAGGATAGCAATAACAAAGAGAAAAACCTTATACACCCCAAAAGTCGCATATTTTGGAGTAGCATAGATCTAGAATCAAATTAGGGAATGACTGAACAAACTGTGGCATATAAATGAAATGGGATATTACTGTGTATAAGAAGAGAAATATGACAAATACAGAGAAGCATGAAAAAATATAAGAACTGATAAAAATGACGCAGAACTAGAAAAGAAATACACAATGACCACAACAACGTAAAATGAAAGAACAAATAATAAAATAATTAAAACTGAATATGGTACAATTTGGAATTATGCCTAAAAAGTTACTTGACTTTGTATAGTGTGATCCAGTCATACCAATACTAAATCTATATTGCGAAGAGATTTTTTTTTTAAAGAATAAAAGAACTGATATGTAAAAAAAAAAAAAAATTATAGTAACTCTACCTGGTAGCAAAGAGCTCAAAATCTAGTCCATCAAATGGAAATATCTGAACAAATTATGGTTTGTGAATGTAAATGGAATACTACTGTAATATAAGAAATGAGGAAGTTTTAGAGATACCTCAAAGAACTTGTATGAACTGATACAGAATGAAATACAGCAGAACCAGAAGAACAATTTAAACAATAGCAACATATCATAAAGAGGCAATTGCTGATGCAGTAGATAGACCACAGGGCCTGGAGTTAGGAAGACCTGAGCTCAAATCTTGCCTCAGACATATTTGCTGGTGATTCAGGGCAAGTCACTTGCTTAACCTCTGTCTGCTTTAGTTTTCTCAAATGTAAAATTAGGATAATAACTCCCTACCTTCCAGGATTATTGGGAGGATCAAATGAAAAATATGTTTAAAGACTTTAGCACTGTGTCTAGCCCAATAAATGCTTGTTTCCTTCTTTTCTAACACCAAACAACTCTGAAAGACTTAAGAACGTCCTGGACTCATGATAAAACATGCTACCCACATCTGACTCTTGATATGCTGGTTAGTTTTGCTGAACTAATTTTCTTATTTTAATTATTTTTATAAGGTTTAGTTGAGAAATGTTAACTACAGATTAAAAAACAACAACTATTCAATAAAAATGTGAGGGGCAGCACAGTGGATAGAGTACCTGACCTGGAGTCAGGAGGGCTTGGGTACAAATTTAGCCTCTTTTATGATTCCCATTTTATAGATAAGAAAACAGGTTCACTGTAAACAGTAAAAGCAATATTGAAATGATGATCAACTGTAAAAGATTTAGTTACCCTGATTAAGATAATGATCTGAGACAATTCCAAAGGATCCATGATGAAAATCTATTCATCTCCAAAGAGAGAACTAATGAACTCTGAATACAGACAGAAGTATACATTTAAAAATTTTATTTTGTGTTTTCCTTTGCAACATGGATGACATGGAAATGTTTTATATGACTTCACATGTATAACTTTTTTAGTATATGTGCTGCTGAAGCTTTCTCAAGGAACAAGGAGAAAGAAAAAATTTTAGAACTCAAGATTTTAAAAAATTATTATTTAAATTTTTTTACATGTAATTTTTTAAGGAAATTTTTAATTTAGGAAATATTTAATGAAATTAAAAAATAATTTTAAAGAAAAAGAAAAGAAAGAAACGCTTCAGAAAGATTAAGAGACTTGTCCGGGTTGACCCAGCTATAAAATATCTGAAGAAAGATTCAAATCTAGGCCATCTACCATACTGCTTCCAAAAAACAGTAAACAATGCTTAAAACAATGAACAAATATATAAAGTTAAATTTTGTATCACATTAACAAAAAAGGCTTATTTTAAGATTGAAGAATAAAGTTTAGGCGTTAAATGTGTGGACATGGCCAAAGGTAAATTGCTACCTATGTAAAAGTCAGAAAGAACAGGAAGAATTTGGGGGATTATTTAAGAGAAGGCAGGGGAGAAAAACAAACAAAAAAAAGAAGTGAATTAGTAAAATTAGAAAAATGGCCATTTCATTTACAGAGTAAGGCCCAGGCACCTTGAAGCTCAAAATGAGATAAAAGATATTTAGCAAATGGGCTAAAGGGAGAGATCATAGTTTAAGGAAATATTTATTACAGGCAGAAGCTCAGAAGCCTTGTAAGAAAGGGAAGGCTAAATGGAGTGACAATAAAAAGGAAGAAAAAGTAAAGACAACCATTAATGAGAGCTGAACCAGTATAACTTTTGGTTGCTCTAATAATACTTCCTTACCTTTTTTTTCCTTACCTTCCATCTTGGAGTCACTACTGTGTATTGGCTCCAAGGCAGAAGAGTGGTCAGGGTAGGCAATGGGGATCAAGTGACTTGCCCAGGGTCACACAGCTGGGAAGTGTCTGAGGACAAACTTGAACCTAGGACATCCTGTCTCTAGGCCTGGCTCTCAATCCACTGAGCTACCCAGCTGCCCCCACTTCCTTACCTTTTAAGGCATGACCCATGCATATGGAATTAAGTTTCCTTTGCCTGTTTAAAGAATATTAGCCTTCAGGGTATAACACTAGACACTATACCCATCTGTTCACAACAGTTTTTGTTTAAATAATATGAAAAAGTTAATTGACATGCTGAGACTATACTCCTAAACTCTATTGTTTCTATGTATATACTCAGGATTGTTCATGGAACATTTAATAATGTTTTTTAAATGTTTATATCACATAGTAAAAAAAGAGAAAAAATAGATGAAAGAAAAATGTAACCTGTTTATCTGTTTGTAAAACTGGCAAATCCCTTTAGGTAGCAAAAATTTCTAATATAAATGTTCACTTGTACTACAAAGAAAAACCTTTTTTTTTTTAAAATCTAGAAAATTCTTAAGAAAGAAATAAACCAAAAGGGCAGCTAGGTGGCTCAGCTGGTAAGGGGTCAGATGATCTAGAGACAAGTGAGCCTGGGTTTAAACCTGGCCTCCCAGCTCTTACCACTCTTCTTGCCTTGGAACCCATATCAGTTCTACAATGAGAAATGTTTAGAAAAAGAAAGAAACCAACCACTCTAATAAAATGAATTCACTGAGAAACTAAAATAGAAAGTTGTTAAACATTTTGTATATAGTCAGCAAGATGCTAGAGAGAAAAAAGAATTCTGTAATATATTAAAAGGAAGTTTAAGTTTAGTTCTTAGGCAGTAAAAGAAGTAATTATCAACAGTGAACTTTAGTACTCAGATTCCATTAAATAAAGTTAATTATAGGATTTAAAAATCTGAATTGACAATTAAAAATCAAAATTATAATCAGTAGTTTTTTCCAATTCTTCCCCCAACAGGTTTATACAAAGTATATATTAAAAAATCTAAGGTGCATTACTCTCATAATGTATAGGCGAGTTTATTATTAACTATAAAAGTTATAAGAGCACTTAAAAAAATGAGATCGGGATTCTAGTTTTTAGACCTGTCCATAATCAGCTGTGTGACACTGGACAAGTCATATTCTCTCTGGATTTCGGTTTTCTCATTTGTAAAAAGGAATTAGATTAGATCATAGTTCATTTCTAAATTTTTAAATTTTGATTTCATAACAAGAGTGAACTACTTATTTACTAATTTTAACCTTTTTCTTTTCTGCTAAATTGTCTACAGTAGTAAAAGCCTTTGTGTGGTCAATTTAAACCCAAAAAGAAAGTTAATTTTTTTCTTTAAAAAATAAAGGCAATCAACTTAGATTCAGCATTTATGAATTGTCGATTGCTGAGCTAACGATATTCACTACTGTCATTGAAGAGATCCAGGATAGAGTCCAATATGAAGAAGGATTTCAGTTTGTACACACAAGAAAAAACAATTATATTCTGTTATTCCTATAACTATTCTTATATATAGATTATTACATGAAATTAGATGGGCAATCTAACTGTGACATATGCATCTCTCTGTGTGTATGTGTGTATATTAGAGACTGCAAATGTGAAGTAAGCTGGGTTCCGGATTAAAACAGGAAAAAGGCTAGTGGCCTCTGAAAATCTATGAGCCTCCTTTAACTAGACCAAACTCCTCTCTGAAACAAGGGCCTGCTGTTTTATACCAATATTCTATTACTGATATTGTAGCATTGTGAGTGGTCCAGTGATAGAACACCAGGCCTGGAGTCAGGAAAACCTGAGTTGAAATTCGGCCTCAAACACTTAATAGCTCTGTGACCCTGGGCAACTCACTTAACCCTACTTGCCTCAGATTCCTCATCTGTAAAATGAACTGGAGAAGGAAAAGGCAAATCACTCCAGTATGTTTATCAAGAAAACCCCAAATGGGGTCATAAATAGTTAGACATGACAAACAACTGAACAAAAACAAAATGGTAATGGGTCATGGAAAACTTCAGTCTCTAAAGAAAACAAGAGTATTACAATATGACAGAATATATGGTGCATCATGTCTGACTTTTTATAACACCATTCAGGGATTTCTTAGCAAAAATACTGGAGTTATTTGCCATTTCCTTCTCTAGATCATTTTAAAGATGAGGAAAATGCCCAGGGACACAGTTTGTAAGTGTCAGAGGTCAGATTTGAACTCAGGAAGATGAATCTTATAACTCTAGGTCTAGCACTCTATCCACCATGCCACCTAGCTGCCCTTATTTACTTATTTAAATCTACTTACATAGTACAATGCACTGTGATAAACACTAGGGATATAAAGACAATAAGGCTTAGTACCTGCTTTTTCTAAGTTTAAAAATCTTAAATTTAAAACCTAACAGGAATGATAAAATTACATGACGTCTAAGGTTCATTCCAAGTTTTAATCTGAGGCTAAATAAATAATGAACTTTAAACATGTTAGAATAAATACGTAGAAGTTACAAGCGGAGGAGTAAGAGACTAAAGAAAGAAGAGCTAATTTCTGGCTTCATGGAGAAAGTGACACTTGAACTGAACCTTTAAGATTGAATTAGTTCTCCTACCTCTAGTCTTTCAAATATGTGCTGGATTTTGTGCCATATGTGTTCCATTGCTCTCTTTTGTTGTTTTTTTAATTCCTTCCTTTCCTGGCTTTTAGAGAGATTGGTTCCAGAGAGGCCTTCCTTTCCTGGAGGAGACTGCACTGGTGGAACCCTTGCTGAAGTCACCACCTCTCCTTTGGCTGAAGATTATTGAGTCCTGCCGGGCTGAGCCAGATACCAGAGCAGCACTTAGGGTGGTAGGCTAGACAATTCTCTAGCTTCTTCTTACATTTTTCCACTTTCATTCTTTCTACCTCTTTGTAAATAAAGCTGCTAAAAGTCATTTTTACTTAAGCTATAATATTTTAAAATCAGCAACCACAATATTACTTTAGAACTTCCATATTTAGCATAAAACCTATTTTAAGTTTTTATTTTGAATATTTTCCCATAGTTACATATTTCATGTTCTTTCCCTCTCTCCCAAGCCCTCCTAACCCCCCTTAGCTGATGTGCAATTCCACTGGGTTTTACATGTAACATTGATCAAGACCTAATTCCATATTATTGATAGTTGGATTAGAGTTATCGTTTAGTGTCTACATCCCCAATAATATCCCCAACAGCCCATGTGTTCAAGCAGTTGTTTTTCTTTTGTGTTTCTCCTCCTACAGTTCTTCCTCTGAATGTGGCTAGTTTTCTTTCTCATAAGTCCCCCAGCCTTGCTCTGGATTCTTGCAATGCTGCTAGTAGAGAAGTCCGTTATGTTCAATTGTACCTCAGTGTATCAGTCTCTGTGTACAATGTTCTCCTGGTTCTGCTCCTTTCACGTTGCATCAATTCCTGGAGGTCATTCCAGTTCACGTGTAATTCCTCTAGTTCTTTATTACTTTGAGCACAATAGTATTCCATCACCAACAGATACCACAATTTGTTCAGCCATTCCCCAATCAAAGGACATTCTCTCATTTTCCAATTTTTTGCCACCCAAAGAGCGTGGCTATAAATATTTTTATACATCTTTTTCCTTATTATCTCTTTGGGGTATAAAAAAAAGCAGTGCTATGGCTGGCTCAAAAGGCAGATAGTCTTTTAAAGCCCTTTGAGCATAGTTCCAAATTGCCATCCAGAATGGTTGGATCAATTCACAACTCCACCAGCAATGCATTAATGTCCCAATTTTGCTACATCTCCTCCAGCATTCATTACTCTCCCATAAAACCTAAATTTTAAATTCTTACACAAGGTAGTATAACAGATTGAGTTCTAATCCTGGAGTTAAGAAGACCTGGGTTCAAAAGTTGCACCAGACACTTAAACGATATAGGAAAAATCATTTAACTTCTGCCTGCCTCAACTTCCTCATCTGTAAAATGGGGACAATAATAGCACTAATAATAGTAGCTCCCAGAGGTGTTATGAAGATCAAATAATTTAAAATGCTTTGCAAACCTTAAAGTATTATATGTCATAAATATTATCACTACTAAGTAGCATTGCAAAAAACAAAAGAGCACCATCTTTAGGGCTGGAGGATCAGGATTAAAATATCTTAGAAATTGAACTAGCTGTATTGCTATCTTGGGCCAGCCACAATCTCAGTTACCTTATCTACAAAATTAAGAGACTGGTCTATGACAGTGGCCTCCAAACTTTTTTGATCTCATAACTCTATTGGTAAAAATTTTTTGAGTGCATTTTACACAATGTGTATATTTACTTATTTATAAGTTAATATACATGAATTACTATAATGAATGTATCATAAAACTTACAAAAAAACAGACATCTTAAAAAGATGAGATGGTTCCAGGTTAAGATGGCGGCAGAGTAAAAAGCTGCTGCTTAACCTCTCCTAACTCGCACATATAGTTCTCCTCAAGAGGACATAAAAACAAATCCAGACAAACGAAGGGACCCCACCACAGGGCGCAGCATTGAAGGTATGTGGGATCAGGGCATTCCCATGCTATAAGGGGGTGAAATAGCTCTCACTAAAATGTGAGCTGAGCAACCACCTCCCCCCACACCACCTACAGTGTCAAAGCCAGCTCACAAAAGTTAGAGCAAGTTTGGGGCATCCATTAAGTCCTTGGCAGCTACTTGGGATCACCAGGGCCTGCTCCTGAGAACAGCAAGACTTAAGACCCCAAGAAACTAAAAAGTGCGCAGACTTTGAACACAGACCTTGAGCGTAGGCATGGACGCAGGTTCAGACACAGATTCTGAGTGCAGGCACGGACCTTGGGTGGGGACCCAGTGCAGAGGGGTGCACAACTGTGGAAGCAGTGCCCTGAGACTGTTAAAGGAGCTTCAGGCAGAGGAACAAGCAAGGGGACCACCAGGAGGCTTGACCCAGAGAAAAACTAGACTTGAGACCTAAGGAGCCTAAAGAATGCAGTCAGACCCTGGGCATGAGGATAAAGCTGAGAGGGTGCTGGGGTAACAATGGCAAGCCAGACACAAGAACCCCAGAAGAGAAAGATCAAGAAGAAATCTTTAACACTAGACAACTTTTACACAGAAAAAAACGAAACAACAGAGCAAACAGCAGAGGAGAACAAACAAGTAGCCATACCCAAACCTTCCCAAAAAAATGAAAACTGGTCACAAGCTCTTGAAGAGTTCAAATCTGAGATTATGAGAAAGATGGAAGGGATCTAGCAAGAAAATAACAGTTTAAAAGGCAGAATTTCGCAATTGGAAAGTGAGGCTCAGAAATCAAATGAATTGATAAGCAACTTGAAGACCAGAAATGATCAGCTGGAAGTCTTGAAGAACCAAACAAACCATATTGAAAAGGAAAACCAAAAGATTATAGCCGAAAACCAGTCTCTAAAGGCTAGAATTGGGCAATTAGAAAAATATGCCCCCAAATCAAAAGAATTGATAAGCAAATTGGAGATGAAAACCAAACAGCCAGGAAAACAGGATAGACCAAATCGAATAGGAAAATAAAAAGATTACAGCAAAAAACCAGTCTCTAATGACAAGAATTGGGCAAGGAGAAGCCAATGATCTCTCAAGACAAGAACAAATAAAGCAAAGTCAAAAGACTGATAAAATAGAAGGAAACATGAAATATCTCACTAAGAAATTGACAGATCAAGAAAACAGGTCTAGAAGAGACAGTTTGAGAATCATTGGTCTTCCTGAAAAAGCAGAAATTAATAGAAATTTGTACTCCATACTAAAAGAAATTATTCAGCAAAACTGACCCGAAGTTCTATAACAAGAGGGTAATATAGACATTGAAAGGATCCATAGATCACCTCCACACTAAACCCTGAAAAGACAACACCCAGGAATATAATAGCCAAATTCAAGAGCTTCCAAGTAAAAGAAAAAAATTTTACAAGAAGCCAGAAAGAGACAATTCAGATATCAAGGAGCACCAATCAGGATCACACAGGATCTGGCAGCCTCCACACTAAAAGACCGCAAGGCTTGGAATATGATATTCGGAAAGGCAAGAGAACTGGGTCAACAACCAAGGATCACCTACCCATCAAAACTGACTATATACTTCCAGGGTAAAGTATGGGTATTCAACAAGATAGAAGATTTCCAAGTATTTGCACAGAAAAGACCAGGACTAAATGGAAAGTTCAATATCCAACCACAAAAACCAAGAGAAACATGAAAAGCTAAATAAGAAACAGTGGAGAAAGAAAGAAAACTCTTATTTTTAAATATGCCTATGTAAGGGCTTCAATAAGATCTAATTATTTGTATTCCTATATGGAAAAATATTATTGTAATTCTCTGTAGTGAACTCTATTCACTATTATAGTATCCACTATTATAGTAAATAGAAGAATTATTCACAGGGAGAGGTTGAAGTACTAAATGGTCTAAGATGATATGGGGGTGGGTGGGAAAGAGTGGGATGAATAGTAGAGGACACCAAGAGAAACTTAAATGAATAAGAAAAATAGGATATTCTATTACACACAAATAGGGCATGGGAAGGGGAGGGGATGAATACTATTATAAGAAGGAGAGGAAGAGGGCATTAAGAGGTAATATTTAAACCTTACTCTCAGGGGAATTAATTCTGAGAGGGAAGAGTAGCTATATCCATTGGGATATAGAACTCTATCTAACCCTAATAAGAAAGTCAGAAGGAATAAACAAAGGGGAGCAGGGGGAGTGGGGAGGTCAAAAAAAGGGAGGAGAGGAGAAGGGGGAGGGAATTGATTAGGCCTTAAAGATAAAAAAAGGAGAATAATAAGGGAGGGAGTAGAAGGGGTAGTAAATCAAGGGAGGGGGACAAGGGTTACTGTTTTAAAACAAACCGCTGGTTTAAATAGCCTAAGAAGAAGGGGTAGGACTAGGAGAGGATACAAAAATGTTGGGGAAAACACCAATGATAATTATAACTCTGAATGTGAATGGGATGAACTTGCCCATAAAACAGAAGCAAAGAGCAGAGTGGATTAGAAACCAAAATCCTACCATATGTTGTCTACAAGAAACACATATGAGGCAGGTGGACATATACAGATTTAAGGTAAAGGGCGGGAGCAAAATATTTTGGGCATCGAATGAGAAAAAGAAGGCAGGAGTGATGATTATGATTTCTGACAAAGCCAAAGTAAAAATAGATACGATTAAAAAAAGACAGGGAAGGTTATTACATCCTGGTAAAAGGCAGTATAGACAATGAGGAAATAACAGTGCTCAATATGTATGCGCCAAATGGCATAGCATCCAAATTCCTAAAGGAGAAACTGGCAGAGCTCAAGAAGGAAATAGATAGTAAAACCATAATAGTGGGAGATCTAAATATTCCTCTTTCAGATCTAGATAAATCAAACCAAAAAATAAATAAGAAAGAGATAAGAGAGGTGAATGAAGTCCTAGAAAAATTAGATTTAATAGGTATGTGGAGAAATATAAATAGGGACAAAAAGGAATACACCTTTTCAGCTGCACATGGTACATTCACAAAGATTGACCATATAATAGGGCATAGAAACATTGCAAACAAATGCAAAAGAGCAGAAATAATAAATGTAACCTTCTCAGATCATAATGCAATAAAAATAATAATTAGAAAGGGCATCTGGACAGGCGAATCAAAAACTAATTGGAAATTAAATATATGATTCTCCAAAAGCAGTCGGTTAAAAAAGTAATCATAGAAACAATCAACAATTTCATTGAAGAGAATGACAATGATGTGACATCCTACCAAACTCTGCGGGGTGCAGCTAAGGCAGTACTCAAGGGGAAATTTATATCCTTGAGTGCATATATTAACAAATTAGGGAGGGCAAAGATTAAGGAATTGGGCATGCAACTTAAAAAACTAGAAAGCGAACAAATTAAAAATCCCCAGATGAAAACTAAATTAGAAATACTAAAAATCAAGGGAGAAATTAGTAATATCAAAAGTAAAAGAACTATTGAATTAATAAATAAGACTAGAAGCTGTTATTTTGAAAAAAGCAGATAAAATAGACAAAGTACTGGTCAATCTAATAAAAAAACAGAAAGAAGAAAACCAAATTAACAGTATCAAAGAAGAAAAGGGAGACCTCACCTCTAATGAAGAGAAAATTAAGGCAATCATTAAAAACTCTTATGCCCAATTATATGGCAATAAATATAGCAATTATATGGCAATAAATATAGCAATTATATGGCAATAAATAAATATAGAATAAATATTCTAGGTGATATGGGTGAATACTTACAAAAATATAAATTGCCTAGATTACCTAAACAATCCAATATCAGAAAAAGAAATTGAACAAGCCATGAAAGAACTCCCTAAGAAAAAATCACCAGGGCCTGATGGATTCACAAGCGAATTTTATGAACCATTCAAAGAACAACTAATCCCAATACTATGCAAATTATTCGATATAATAAGCAAAGAAGGAGTCCTACCAAATTCCTTTTATGACACAAATATGGTACTGATTCCAAAGCCAGGTAGATCAAAAACAGAGAAAGAAAACTACAGACTAATCTCCCTAATGAACATTGATGCAAAAATCTTAAATAGAATACTAACAAAAAGACTCTAGCAAGTGATCAAGAGGATTATCCACCATGATCAGGTGGGATTTATACCAGGAATGCAAGGATGGTTCAACATTAGGAAAACCATCCACATAATTGACCATATCAACAGTCTAACAAACAAAAATCACATGATTATCTCAATAGATGCTGAAAAAGCCTTTGACAAAATACAGCACCCATTCCTATTGAAAACACTGTAAAGTATAGGAATAGAAGGACCTTTCCTAAAAATAATAAATAGTATTATATATCTAAAACCATCAATAAGAATCTTATGCAATGGGGATAAATTAGAAACCTTCCCAGTAAGATCAGGCGTGAAACAAGGATGCCCATTATCACCTCTATTATTTAACATTGTACTAGAAACACTAGCAGTAGCAATTAGAAGAGAAAAAGAAATTGAAGGTATCAAAATAGGCAATGAGGAGACTAAGTTATCATTCTTTGCAGATGATATGATGGTCTACTTAAAAAAATCCTAGAGAATCAACTAAAAAGCTAGTAGAAATAATCAACAACTTTAGCAAAGTTGCAGGATACAAAATGAATGCACATAAATCATCAGCATTTCTATATATTTCCAACACATCACAGCAGCAAGAGGTGGAAAGAGAAACACCATTTAAAATCACCCTAGACAACATAAAATACTTAGGAATCTATCTACCAAAACAAACATAGGAACTATACGAACACAACTATAAAACACTTTCCAAACAATTAAAACTAGATCTAAACAACTGGAAAAACATTGATTGCTCATGGGTAGGATGAGCTAACATAATAAAAATGACTATTCTACTCGAATTAATTTACTTATTTAGTGCTATACCTATCAAACTACCAAAAAACTTCTTTACTGAATTAGAAAAAACTACATCAAAGTTCATTTGGAAGAACAAAAGATCAAGAATATCAAGGGAAATAATGAAAAAAAAATGTGAAGAAAGGGGGCCTAGCAGTACCAGATATTAAACTATACTATAAAGCAGCAGACATCAAAACAATATGGTACTGGCTAAGAGACAGAAGGGAGGATCAGTGGAATAGACTTGGGGTAAGTGACATCAGCGAGACAGTGTATGATAAACCCAAAGAGCCCAGCTTTTGGGACAAAAAAACACTATTTGACAAAAACTGCTGGGAAAACAGGAAAACAATATGGGAGAGATTAGGTTTAGATCAACATCTCACACCCTACACCAAGATAAATTCAGAATGGGTGAATGACCTGAATATAAAGAGGGAAACTATAAATAAATTAAGTGAACACAGAATAGGATACTTGTCAGATCTCTGGGAAAGGAAAGATTTTAAAACCAAGCAAGAGTTAGAGAAAATTACAAAATGTAAAATAAATGATTTTGATTATACTAAATTAAAAGGCTTTTGTACAAACAAGAACAATGCAACCAAAATCAGAAGGAAAACAACAAATTGGGAAAAAATCTTTATAACAAAAAACTCTGACAGGGGTCTAATTACTCAAATATACAAGGAGCCATTCCCCAATTGATAAATGGGCAAGGGACATGAATAGGCAATTTTTAGATAAAGGAAATCAAAAGTATCAATAAGCACATGAGAAAGTGTTCTAAATCTCTAATAATTAGAGAAATGCAAATCAAAACAATGCTGAGGTACCACTTCACACCTAGCAGATTGGCTAAAATGATAGAAGGGGAGAGTAATAAATGTTGGAGGGGATGTGGCCAAATTGGGACATTAATGCATTTCTGGTGGAGTTGTGAACTGATCCGACCATTCTGGATGGCAATTTGGAATTATGCCCAAAGGGCTATAAAAGATTGCCTGCCCTTTGATACAGCCATACCATTTTTAGGTTTGTACCCCAAAGAGATCATAGATAAACAGAGTTGTATGAAAATATTTATAGTCGCGCTTTTTGTGGTGGCATAAAACTGGAAAATGAGGGTATGCCCTTCTATTCGGGAATGGCTGAACAAATTGTGGTATATCCTGGTAATGGAATACTATTGTGCGCAAAGGAATAATAAACTGGAGGAATTCCATGTGAACTGGAAAGACCTCCATGAATTGATGCAGAGGGAAAGGAGCAGAGCCAGAAGAACACTGTGTACACAGAGACCAATACACTGTGGTAAAATCGAATGTAATGGACTTCTGTACTAGCAGCAATGCAATGACCCAGGACAGTTCTGAGGGATTTATGGTAAAGAATGCTACCCACATTCAGAGGAAGAACTACAGGAGAGGAAACAGAAGAAAAGCAACTGCTTGAATACATGGGTTGAGGCAGACATGATTGGGGATGTAGACTCAAAACTACCACACCAATGCAACTAACAACAATATGGAAATAGGCCCTGAACAAGGATACATGTTACAACCAGTGGAAATGTGCATTGGCCATGGGTGGGGGGAGAGCGGGGGGTGAAGGGGAAAGTAAGAACATGAATCATGTAACCATGATAACTTTTCTAAAAAATAAAAATTATTTAAAAAAAAAGATGAGATAAAGATGAAATGGTATTTGATCTTAACATCAATAGGGAGCCATAGTAATTTATTAAGTAGGGGAGTGATATGGCAATTTAGGAAAATCACTTTGACAGCAATGTGGAAAATTGATTGGAAAGGGGAGAAAATAGAATTAGAAATACTAATTAGGTTATAACTATTACAATAGTTTAGGTAAGCAGAGAGGAGGGCCTGAACCAGAGAAGCATTTGATTGAGTAGAGGAGTGGAGTAAGAGATGTGGGAAGAAGAAATGAGAAGATTTGGCAATTGATTGTGTATGTGGATTGAGAGAAAATGAGGACCTGAAGATGACACTAAGGTATATAAATTTTGCTGAATGGACTAAGATTCCTGATATCTGTCTTTTAACATAGAGCCAACAATCCAAAATGCATCTGATATAGTTATCTGGGGTGCACAGAAATAAGGAGGGATATGTTTAAGGGCCAGGCAGGAATTTTTCCCAAAGGAAAGTCTGCAGCTGCTTGGCATGGGTGTCAGACTGAGGCAAGGCTAAAACTTCCCTCAGAAGATATGACTTTGGTGGAGACAATCCCTACTAATTGGTTATTCTGGGGAAGTGAGGATTCGACTCATCTTTTTATCCACTGAGACTGGTTGATCACAAACTTTGGGGTCAGGTCACGGCTTACATTTTGAAGACCAATGGTCTAAATGACATCTAAAGCTCCTAACAGATCTAAGTAATACACATCAAATGTTGTTATCACTGTATGGATATTACTTATTACTTCCTGATAGAACTTAAAGTAAGTGATACATACTTTGTTTGCTATTCTGTATGTCTCAGACTGATAAGAGAATAAAAAATAACTAAGATGTTATTTTAAATTTAAAAATTTTAAGTCCATTAAAAATCTCTACACAGTAGAAGTTAAAGAGGCATAAGATTGGAAAGGGGCATCACAGAAGGCAATACCTGAATCTGGACTCTAAATACTATCTAATGAGGTTGGAATTCCAAGGAATAAACTTTTAAAGTAAATGTATTTCTCTGATGGAAATCTTTCATGATTCCTGCTATCCTTTATAGTGTCCAAATGGGATCTCTCATAATAAACTGAATTAAGTTTAATAGTGATAATTTAATGAACTATCTTAAGGAAAAAAGAAACTGGTCCCTTTCAGCAGATTTCTATGCTTGTGTGCTTTAGTATAAGCAAACTATTTTCATCCCCCCAACTCTTCAAATATATGGCATATTTAATTCAGTATTTATTAAATATCTAGTATGTACAGAATACTATCATATACAGTATGATATGAAGAAGAAAGAGTATAGTCTCTGACATCAAGGAGCTTAAAATCCAGTAGAGGATAATACTTGTACACAAACTGAATGTAAGCTTCTTAAAAGCAGAGTCTGTTTTCTTTTTATCTCTAATACTTAGTACAGAGCATGGCATAGTAAGCACTTAATAAATGCTCATCGAGTGACTGAAATAACTGTTAGAATAGTTTTACAAAGTAGAGGTCAAAGAAACATGAGGTGAGAAAGTGAACTTATTAGCTGGGGCATCAGAGAAGGCAACACCTGAGCTTGAACTTGGAGGAAGAGGATTCTAAGAAGAAAGTATTGAAGGGGGCAGCTGCATTGCTCAGTGGATTGAGAGCCAAGCCTAGAGATGGGAGGTTGTAGATTCAAATCTGGCCTCAGACACACTTCCCAGCTGTGTGACCCTGAGCAAGTCACTTAACCCCCATTGCTTAGCCCTTAATACTCTTCTGACTTTGGCTCCAAGACGGAAGGTAAGAGTTTAAAAAAAAAAGAAATAAGAAAAAGAAAGTATTGAAGTCTACTCAAACTTGAAAGACAGGTTGTACAAATACAAAGAGGCAAGAGTGGAGCAAGAGGAGGTCAGGGAATGAAATTGTCCAGTTTGACTGGACCATCAATTGTGCACAGAAGAATGGAATAAAAGTGGAAAAGCAAGCTGTAGTCAGGGTGTAAAGTTGGCTATAAAATGTCAAAATAAAGAATTTGTATTTTATTCTATAGGCAATGGGGAGTAACACAATTAGACCTGTGGCTTAAATTATTTTGGTAGGTCTGTGAAAGATAAATTAGAGAAATGGACTAGAGGCAAAGAGATGGATCAGGAAGCTATTTTAATATCCCAGGTGAGAGGTGATGATGGTCTGAATCAGGGTATTGGAAGTAGGAATGAAAAGTAGGGGGCAGATATGAGAGATAATTCAGAAAATAACTAACAGGATTTGACAACTAATTAGGGATTGGGGGAAAGGGAAGGTTTTCAACCTAGATGTAAGAAGATTATGGTGCCATTAACAGAAATAAGAAAATTGGGAAGAGAGACAGATGCACTTTTGGATATGTTGAATTTAAGGTAGTGTTAGGGCATCTTGGTGAAATGTCTAGCTAAAAAGCACTATGAGTTAGGCTCAGGAGAAAAATAATGGGGAGAGCTACAGGTAATCATCTGCTTAAAGGTAATAATTAGAGAGTAGTAAATAAAATTGCCCAGGGAAAGAATATAAAAAGAAGACTGAGGATAAAGCCTTAGGTTGCGGTTAAGAAGAGAAAATGTCAAATGAGTTTAAAAAGGAGCTATCAAGAGAAACAGTACAGAAAAGTGTCAAAAATGCCATGGAATCAAGAAAGGATTGTTAGTGTCAAATACTGTAGAAAGGTTAAGATAAATAAGGGGTGAGAAAAACCTTCGAATTCATTAGTGATCTCGAAAGGAATGGCTGGCTGGGAAATCAGATTTGATGAGATCAGGTATTGGGGGCAGTTAGGTGGCACAGTAGATGGAGTACTGGGTCTGGAGTTATAAAAACCTGAGTTCAAATATTACCTCAAACACTTACTAGCTGTGTGGCAAGTCACTTAACTCTGGTTACCTTATCTATAAATTAGCTGGAAAATAAAGTGGCAAACTACTTCAGTATAATTGCTCAGAAAATCATAAATAGGATCATGGAGAGCTGGACATGTCTAAAAATGATTGAAGAGATCAGATAAAGAAAAGGGGGATATAATATAGACCACTCTTTCTAGAAATGTGGCCATGATTGAAAAGAGAATGATGGGACAATAGTTTAAGGGAGTATCAGCATCCAGAGGAGGATTTTGACCAGAAAAAATTACTTTTATCCTCTGAGATGTAAAGCAAGAACAAAGATAGCCAAAGATAAAGACTTAAGGAAACTGAGAAACAGTTGAGAAAATAGCAAGAATATAGCTTTGGTCTTATTAGTAAAATTTCTAAGGCAAAGGAGAAGGGGCAGAGAAGTGATGAGCAAGAAAAAGCTGGGGTGAACTGAAAGCAGTTACTTTGGGGGTTTTTTGTGGTTTTTTTATATTGGTAAATTTTCATTTTTCTTTTCTTTTAATTTAGAATATTTTTCCATGGTTACTTGATTCATTATTCCCCCTCCTCTCCAAGCAGTTCCACTGGGGTATACATGTATCATTGTTCAAAACCTATTTTCATGTTATTCATATTTGCAGTAGAGTGATCTTTTAACATCAAAACACTAATAATATCTCTATCAAACTACATGATGGATCATGTTTTTCATCTGCATTTCTGTTTCTACAGTTTTTTCTCTGGTTGTGGATAGTGTTCTTTTTCATAAATTCCTCTGGATTGTCCTAGATCTGTGATGGACAAACTATGGCCTGAGGGCCAGATGTGGCCCCCTGAAATGTTCTATCTGGCAGTGGGATATTATTCCTAATCTGAGGAATACAATGAGTAGGACACAATACAATGAAACTTCGAAAGAGTTGCCTTAGAAACAGACTGACAGATGAGCATTTCCTTTTCTTTGGTCCCCTCTTTAAAAGTTTACCCATCACTGTCCTAGATCATTGCGTTGCTGCTAGTAGAGAAGTCTGTTATGTTTGATTGTGTGCCACAGTATATCAGTCTCTGTGTACAATGTTCTCCTGCTTCTACTCCTTTCACTGTGCATCAGTTCCTGGAGGTCTTTCCAGTTCACACAGAATTCCTCCAGTTCATTATTCCTTTCAGCACAATCGTATTCCATCACCATCAGATACCACAATTTGTTTAGCCATCCCCCAATTAAGGGACACCCCCTCATTTTCCATTTTTTTGCCCCCACAAAAAGTGTAGCTATGAATATTTTTGTACAAGTCTTTTTCTTAATTTTCTCTTTGGGGTACAATCCCAGCAATGGTATGGCTGGATCAAAGGGCAGGCAGTCTTTTAAAGCTCTTTGGGCATAATTCCAAATTGCCCTCCAGAATGGTTGGACCAATTCACAACTCCACCAGCAATGCATCAACGTCCCAATTTTGCCACATCCCCTCCAACATTTATTACTTTCCTTTGCTGCCATATTGGCCAGTCGAAAACAGTTACTCTGAGGAGGGTGATGGAATCAATAAAAGAAAATGCAGTAATGAAGACAGGTGAAATTCGGCAGTATAAATTTAAAGCAGATCCAATCAACACAATTTCATAAGGGAGAAGTAGCTTATACTTTTGCCAAGTTCTAAATCAACCTTTAATTAAGAACAGCTATGATTAGCTTACAAAGAGGATCTGTTCCAAAAGTTTGTTTTCAAGTGAGTTGTTTGGAGTCTAAGAGCATTTTCTCCTTCAAATAATGTTGGGTGGTTCTTTCCTATACCAACCCACAAAATTCCAATTTAATCCAAAATGTACCAGAAATTTAGTAGTGACCTCAGGACTCTGGGCAATTCGCTTAACAGTTCGGTGCCCATGGTAACTAAGAATATAAACTGCAAATAAGG
Source organism: Gracilinanus agilis (assembly GCF_016433145.1). Lineage (NCBI taxonomy): Eukaryota > Metazoa > Chordata > Mammalia > Didelphimorphia > Didelphidae > Gracilinanus > Gracilinanus agilis. The sequence continues at coordinate 95,130,258 of NC_058134.1, read as the reverse complement.
TGCCAGCATTAAGGGGAACTGGGAAAGGTTTCTTTAAAAAGATGGGATTTCTGCTGAGTTTTGGAAGAAGTCAGAGAAACTAGGAGGTAGAGATGAGGAGAGAAAGTATTCTATGCATGGGGAATTGCCAGGAAAAATAAACAGATCAGTGTGTTGTGCAAGGAGGCCAATGTCACTGGATTTGAGAGTATACAGCAAGGAGTAAGGTGTAAACAATAGAAAGGTGGGAGGGGCCCAAGTTATATCTGATCATGGAGTTAACAGGGAGCTAGTGGAGTTTATTAAGTGTATGTGTGTGATATATCCCTTCTTCCTACCTTCCTTATTACTGTCTGGGACACTACCACCCTTTCTAGTCACCCAGGCTGGCAACCAAGGTGGCATTCTCAGCACCTTACTCTCTTTCATCTCCCATATCCAATCTGTTGCCAAGACCTTTGATTATCTTCACAGCATCTTTTATATATACTGCCCTCTCTTCTCCAGCATTGCCACCAGCTGGTCTAGACTCCTTATCTCACAACTGGACAATTCCAGTAGACTTCTAGTTGCTTCTGGTCTCATCTTTCATTCCTCCAGAATAATCCCAACTCACTATCAAAGTGATCTTCCTGAAGTACAGGTCTGACCATGTCACCTCTTTGGTCAATAAGCACCAGTGGCTCATTATTGTCTCTAGAATCGAAGATAAAATCCTCTGGGTGGCTTTGAAAATTCTTCTTAACCTGGCCCCTTCCTACATTTTCAGACTTCTTACACCCTATTCCTCTCCATATACTGTACAATCCAAGGTCTCCTTGTTATTCCTCAAACAAGACACACTGGTCATTCCTATCTCTGGAATGGTCTTCCTCTTTACCTTCACTCCTGATTTTCCTGATCTCTTTCAAGACTCCGGTCAAATTCTACCATGTGCAAAAGGAACCCCCTCAGAGATTCTCTTTCTTGTATATTGTACATAGTGTGTATATGCCTAATTGTCTGTATGTTGTCATTCTCCCCCTTGGAATGTAACAGAGTAAATGGGATATTGGGATAATTGCTGGGATAAGCATTGTGGTTTTGCCTTTCCTTGAATTCTCAGTACTTTGAATAGTACCTGACACATAGTAAACTCTTCATAAATGATTGTTGACTGACACTGGCATCCTTGCTAATTCTCAAAGATGATGCTTCATGCTTACTGTGCCAGGTACTGTGCTAAGCACTTTATAATTATCTTCTCATTTCTCCTTTTGTCTTAGCACTTCCCTCTAGGATTGTCTCCCATTTACTCTGTACATATCCTATCTGTACAGTCATTTGTGTGTTTACTCTCCCATTAATCTATGAGCTTCTTGAAGACAGGACTACTTTGGTATTTCTTTGAATCTAACCTTAGCACAATTGGCCTGACATATAGCAGGCACTCTATAAATGCTTGATGGCTGACATACTTAGCCTTTAATCTGTTTTCCTTCCATTTCATTCCTTTTAATTCATTCTATGGTTGTCACCAGCATAATAACAGTCCTATTCCCTCCATTTATTGTCTAATTTGTTTTTCTTTTTTAAAGATTGTTAAGTATAGTATCATGTGAGGTTCTGAAATATGTACCTTACATTCATGTTCCCCTCTTTCAACTATTTCCTACTAAATTGTTTCTACATACCTGTTTGCTTGTTGTCTCCATGTTAGACTGTGCACTCCTTGAGGGCAAGGAATGTCTTGTTTCTTTTTGTATCCCAGTGCTTAGCAGAGTAGTTAGCACTAAGAAGTCACTTAAACACTGACTGATTCTATTTCCAAATGTTCCCTGATGCATTAATTTCCCAACAGGATGAATGAAAATATTACATATTTTGTGCTAACTATGTGCTAGGCATTGTGTAAAAGACCAGGGACACAATAACCAACAAGCAAGACACCCTTCAGAAGCTTATATTCTAAAGGGGAAGCTACTGGGAAAACAGAAAGAAGCTAGCATTGATTAGGTAAAGTACCAAAGGTGCATGCAATGCAGCCATCTTCAGGCCTGGAAGTGGAGAGCTTAGGATTTGCTAAAATAAGGTGAAATTTCACCATTTCACAGGGCCTTAATCATATCACTCATTTGCTCTACTTTTTTAAAAAACCTTTATCTTCTATCTTAGTATCAATTCTAAGACAGCTGGGCAATTGGGGTTATGTGACTTGCCTTTATAGGGTCACACAGACAGAAAATGAACCCTACTTTTCAAATCTTATCTCCAACTGCTATAACTACATGAATCCTGTAAACAAGTTCAAGTAATCTACTACTCATTCTCTCTTCAAAACTTATATCTTCAGCCTTTGTGTATGTGCTTATGCTATTACCAGTTCCTAAAATACCATTCTCTCAGGAAATACCTCAAGTAGCACCTCACTTCTGTGGTGAAGGAAGCTAAAAATTCTGATAGATCAAATTCATTTCTGACACAGGGAATGAATGATCTATGCAAAGGTACACAAGCAAGATGAAACATCATGTGAGGGAATAGTTAGCAGGCCAGTTTGATTAGAAATGACAGTGTGCATGGAGAATATAATGAAACACAACTGGAAATGCTGATGGAAACTAGATTAGGAAGGCTTTTAAACGCCAAGATTTGAATTTGGATTTTATTCTAGAGGCAACAGAGAAGCTATCCATCTCACTCTTACACTTTCCTTTGTACTTGAGTGCTGAATTGCACTTAACTGTCTGAAGCCTGAAACCTCAAAGTTACACATACTATTTCCCATGCTTCACACCTTTTGATAAATGACAGAAAGTAGAGGCTAAGGGATAGGGAAGAGTTTAAGGATTACACTAAAATTATGATTTTTATGAAATTTTCCCTCATCCACCTAAAAGTAATCCATTCTTTTTTCATCTTAAATCCTAATTTGCACAGCCTTAAACTGTAATTCTTCATAGACAGTAAAAGTTTGACAGTAATCTCCTTGAGGGCAGGGGCTATGTTTTATTTCCCCTCCATTTGTTCCAATCAAAATTATCTTTCCTTTAAGTATAAGATCAAGAACTGTAATTTTTTCCCATGAAACTTAGCCTGATCACTCTTAAGTATAAACAAACTTTCCTTTGCATTGCACATTTTTCAAAAGTATCTCACCTAGGTATTTATTTGCTAGTCTTATTACTCAGCTACTAAATTTTAAACTCCCCAAGGGCAGTGATATCTTTTTTTTTTTAACCCTTACTTTTCATCTGAGAAACAATACTATGTACTGGTTCCAAGGCAGAAGAACAGTAAGGCTAGGCAATGGGGGTTAAATGACTTGCCCAGGGTCACACTGCTAGGAAGTAACTGACAACATATGTGAACTCAGGGCCTCTTGTCTCTGGGCCTGGCTCTCAGTATGATGAGTCACCTAGCTGCCCCCAATATCATCTTTCAAATATTTAATCCTAGCAGCTGCCCAGAGACATGAAGATACTTAATAAATGATTAATAAATTGAATCTAGTGTATAGGGCACTGGACTTGGGGTCAAGAAGAGCTGGGTTCAAATATAGCATCTGATACTTTTATGACCCAGGTCAAGTCTCTTAGGCTCTGAGACAATTTCTTCAGTTGTAAAACGAGAGGGTTAGGCTTAATAGCATTCTATGGTTCCTTCAAGCACTCAATCTGCGATCCAATTAAATGTTTGTGAAATGGCTTATTCATCTTTCTATTTCCCCACAGCATCTGGCATAGGGCCCTAGTGCACAGAAAGTACTCAATGGATATTTGCTGAATGCATTAATTCTAAAGTTTGCTCTTTTTCTATAACTCCCTTCTCTCCTCCTCCTTCACACCTCCCAACTCCTTGCAGCGGGAATGAAGGGAGAAGGAATGAAGGGGGAGGAAATGTGGAGGTGAGGGAAGGAGAAAGAAGAGGCAAGAGAGGGGGAGGGGAAAGGAAAGGGGGCGTGACCGAAGGGAGGGGGGGGAAAGGGGGTGGAGGGAGGGAACACCTCCCTCCCACTCGGGAGCTACCCTAGGAGAGGCTACAACAGGCCCCTCCCAGATCCTTCCCAAGGTGCCTCAAGGCTGGGAGGCAACAGAGAAGATCCAGGCCAAAGTACTCCTGCAGGATCGTCCGTTACCCCGGATTTTCACCACCTTTTCACCTCCCTTAAAAAAACAAAACCAAAAAAAAAAACAAAAACCGCTCCTGGGCTCACCTCCGTCCCAGACTCCGCCCTCCGGAAGTCTCCGCTCATCGCCCCTGAAGCTCTAGAGACTGGAGAGTCAATTTTCCCTCCTTCCACGCCATTTAATGATTCCCGGGCTGGTGAGCCCTGGGAAGCACGGCCACCCTCCGGCGAGCATGCGCGCCACGCCGAGCGCTGGGAGTGGGGGTGGGGAGAGAAACAGACCAGGCGTCTGCGCAGGCGCGTTCCCAGAACCCCGGAGCCTGGGCCTCCTCCCGCCCCAGCAGTGGCCTCGCGCTGCCTCCTGGCCCTTCCTCCCCCCTAGTCTGACATCTGGACTACCTGCTCCCCTGAGGCAACTATAGTTGGTCTCCCGGGGAGATGAACTGAAACAGAAGGTGATACAGTTTCCTTTTTTTTCTGTCTTCTAGATCAGCTAATATTTGTTGAATAAGACGAGGAGTTTTATAGAGTGTTTATCATTTAACTACGCTCCATTAATAAGTAGTTCTAATTTCCCCTCCATTTTTAAATCATATGTGTGAGCCCGGGGAAGCACGGCCACCCTCCGGCGAGCATGCAAAGTTTTGGGTTTTTAAACCCTCACCTTCAGCCTTAAAATCAATCCTGTGCATTGGTTATAAGGCAAAAGAGCGATAAAGGGTAGGCAATGGGGGATAAGTGACTTATCCAGGGTCACAGGGCCAGGAAGTGTCTGAACCACCTACTTCCCCACTGTGCATAGTTTTAATGGTTATGTTAAAAAAATATTCTATATTCTATACTGGTAAAGGAAGTTTTTCTTCACCAAGTATCTCCACACTGATGAAATCACACACCCAGAAAAAAATAGAAATAAATACCCGATGCACTATATACCTTAAGCTTTTAAAGTGACACAGAGCCCTGGAGTTTTTAGAGAAATAGCTACTTGGTAGAAGCCAAAGCCGTTGCCTTTTAAAACTATTTTGCAGGGAGCATTTAGGTGGCTCAGAGGATAGAAAACCAGACCTGGAAATGGGAGGTCCTGAGTTCATATATGATCTCAGACACTTCCTAGCTGTGTGACCCTGGGCAAGTCAATCCCCATTGCCTAGCCCTTACCAGTCTTCTGCCTGGGAACCAATGCACAGTATTAATTCTAAGATGGAAGATAAGGGTTTAAATTTAAAAAAAAAAAAAAAA